>NC_056742.1:44217135-44582135 GCF_019279795.1 Protopterus annectens | reverse complement strand
AAAAGCATTTTGACTTGACAAACCATTGAAAGAGGAGAATCTGAGGGCAGATATGCTAGAATGGCTGATTAATAAACATAGACAGAGGAGTAAAAGCCATAGGATAGCAACTTACTGTACATAAGTACCACCCATAATAAACAAACTGAAATAACTAAATAATTAATAACAGAAGCAGCCCAAACTTAACATTCACTTTGCTCTAACAGAATATTCCAAAGGCCTCCTCTAGAGTTCATTAACCTGTTGTAAAACAACAAACCTGAATTCATGGTTAATAAATTAATTTATATGCTTAGAAAGAGCATTGGTGGTCCTTGATCTTTTGATCTCATAATTATGTTCATAAATGTACTGCTTCAGTTTATGCTCTGTTTTCCCGACATAGAAAGCCAGACAATTAGTATACCTCGTAGCGTTAACCACCCCTTAGTATAACAACAGTAACAACCTGAAATTGCGACCTGCTTCCAACCTAAAATAATAGAATTATATTCAAGGATAAAATTACAATGGTTACGTATCCCACATTTTACCTGTATATTTATCCTTGTATGATGTCAAGACTTATTTTATTACAAAAGTTGTTGATTCTCAGTTAAAACATTGTTTGTTAAATATTGCCTACTTATGCTGGGACTCCTGGGATTTTTTATCCAAATGTAACCAGCTGGGTCCCTCTCTGGGTGGTATTTTTTTTGACTATAGACATTAACGACCTTTTCACATGTATTCCACATGATATTGGCATCAAATAGTTTACTATGTGCCAATAGGGCAAGACAAAATAAACATGTCATCTCATCTATTAGAATTAGTGCTGTGGAATAATTGTATTTATTGTATTTATTATGAAGGCTTTTATTTCAAGCAATTAAAGAGGTAGTCATGGGTCCTCCCTGTGGGCCCCTATATTCCAACGTGGTAATGCCTATGTGGGAACATCATTATTTGTTCAACAGTCCCTTTTTTGGTTATATAAAATTATATGTTCAGTTTCTGGATGATTTGTTCATTGCTTGGACTGGCCCTAAAGAAGATATAGTATTGTTCATGGATTATATTACTGGAACCACTGACTTTAGATTTCTTATCAGGTCAGTAATGATTGCATTGCATACCTTGATATATTGTTATTCAAAGATTTTAAGGAGAAATGTTTAAAATCTCAGATTTTTAGGAAGAATATTTATTCTAACAAATTTTTGCATTACACCAGTAACCATACTTTTCACATCAAGAAGGCTCTTATAAAAGGTCAGATGGTTAGAGAGGCAAGGATGGTCATTGATTTTAATGATTTCCAAAAAGAATGCAAATTTATAAGTCAGATGTTTCTTAATAGAGGCTACCTCAAGGCTATAGAATCTGTAAAATCAGAAGTTATAAGGAAAAGTTTGAAAGTTTAATATGTACCTGCATTAATGCTATTACGAGGCAATCAGTTTCATCCAAGGGTCGGATCAAGTGGATCTTAATGTGAAGTTTCCACTGTAAATTCTTAAAGCAGTCAATCTAATGTAGGCCCATTATTGGAGGGCCCAACACGATCTGGTACAACAACTATATCATCAGCTGTTACAGCCAGGGGAGGTGTAGCCTCAACGATCACTGATGTTAAGAATTCTTCCTTTAATTGTAATTGTGTGGAAGTTAATGTTTTTATTATCACCTTTTCCACTGACAGTAAAGGTATACTGTATATTATAAGAAAGAATTAGGAATTGATAGTAGCTGACAGAGAAGTATGTGCAAAATTGGAGTCATGCCCAAAAGTGGTTTACAGGAGAGACAGGATTTTTAAAGATTGGTCCAATAGTTTGACAGCATACAAGGATAAATATAAAGGTAAAATAGTAAAATGTGGGATGTATAACCATTGTAATTTTACCATTGAATCCAATTATATTATTTTAGGTATCTTAATTTTCTTTTCCAGATTCAGAATCTTGAATCTCTTCAAGAAAGAAGGTATTCCTCTTTCTTTTGCTGGAAACTACTTTACAAGAAGGATCGTAGTCCTAATTAAACCCTAAGCCAGATGCAGCAAACTGCTCCAGTCTAAGAAAATTTGAAGTGAAGTAGATATATGCTTAGTTTTTGGTTTCTTTTTGACAGGAAAACTGGGACCAGCAGTGTTATTAATGGCAGAAGATATACCTTAGGGATGGGCACAGCATTCTGACACAAAAGGAAAACCATCCCTGTTACCTTTCCTAGGACCTACAAGAGTGTCTGTTCCTTGCCCACTGAGGAGACCTCAACAGCCACATAGGTCCATAACAGCTGTAGCCAATACACCTGAGGGATCCAGGGTAAAAAATGAGTGGTCTAAAATTCAACTTAATGGCCACAGCAGAGTCACCCAACTGTGACTTATGCAAATTGCTAGCCTGCTGTGCTGTCAAAGGCTGTTTTACTTAGTTTTTTGTACTTTTATGGCTGGAAGGAGGACTGATCATGGGACCAGCAGAATATTCCATGGTCAAGCCGGAAATAGTGCTTCTATCCCAAGGAAAGCAAGCAGCAAATGCTGGTAAAAAGCTAATTCCCTTAAAAGTTAGTCTTTTTCAAACACAGACAGACAAAAAGCTCTGGAACAGTTTGCCAGCTCTAAAAAAAAAAATTAAAGAAAAAATGTTTTTAGCTCCTTTAAATAACTTTGAAAATGAGAGGAAAAAAGAGAGCTCCCATTTAAAAGTATGAATGTCAGTAAAAACACAAACTCTTAGCTATAAAATAATGTAATGCTTTCCTCTGCAAGAAAGTTAACAAAAAAATTTCTAATGGAAACTTTTTTTTCCACAAAATTGACATAGCTGCCCAGCAATGAAACAGCATAAGCCTGCATTGATCCTCAAAAGTCACAGATGAGTGTATTCTTTGGTGGCAGTAAAGTTCTAAAGGGCTTGGTGAATAAGCTAGTATTTACACAGCACAAAACAGTGCACAGCTTCATACAGAGCAGTGGTTACCATAGAGGCAAGTATACAAAAACAGTTATACTTTGTTAGTGGGTACAACTGGCATTGTCTCCCCTCGACAATTTTATAAACTACTTTTTTGAACAACTGGCATCGCCTCCCCTCAATAGTTTTATAAACAACTTTTTTGAACAAAGTACAATATAATCCAAATACATTAAAATCTATTTATTAACTTTAGTTGACTTAGTCCTTTTATCTCATAAAACAATGGCCTTCTTCAGAACAAAGCAATAAAATCAAACATCCTCCCTTTATACATAACTAATAAGTTTTTAATTATTGTAAGATTTTCACTGAAAATTTATCTTAAAGAGACAGATACATAAATCCATTAAAATCTTCATTCACTTCTAAACCTGAAACCAAATGAACAGCTCATAATAATGTTGACCTAAACACAAAATAAGATTAAATATAAAAATATATTTTTATTAAAATATTGTAAAAAATGCTCCGATAGCCATTTCCTTAAAAAAGTAAAACCTTTCTTTGTATTAAAATTTAGCTGCCCTTATTTTCAATACTGAAGCAGTATATATGAAGGGGGTTGAGTCATTCAATCCAAGTTGCCAAAGGAACTCTAAATATGTAGCCTGTTTCCCATGCCTCTCCCCTCACATTCAAAGAAAATCTTTACAATACAAAAAAAAAAATTAATAAAACTGTTGTAAATAAGTGAATGTTTGTAAAGTACATTGTTTTCTTTCTGATTTTCGATTTTGTATGTTGTTTGTCTTTTCGGCTTTTCCCGGTTAGGGGTCGTCACAGCAGAACTCCCGTCCGCTAATGATTGGCAGTAGATTTTTTTTTATGGTGCCAAGTTGCCAGCCCGACGCTCAACCTTCAGTGAAGGCACGCTGATTCAGGTATGTCTTTTGGAGGCCACTCGACCGCAGTGAGGACATGCAGACTCCACACAGAAGGCACTCCAGCCATGAATCGAACAGAAGAACCTCTTGCTGTGAGGCAACAATGCTACCACTGTGCCACCGTGGCTTCATTTTCGATATTGTAATAATGCTCATTAATTAACTTTTATTAATAAATGGATTTTAATACACCCATACTACATTGTAAGTAAGCAATATGCTACTGAGCACAGCTGGAGTTTTTTCAGTCGGGCTGCATAGGACATATGTTTGAGACCAGTAATCCTCTTGGTGAGGTACTTTTATGGTCTTTCCAGCTGTTGGAAGTGTCTTGTGAGGTATATCCCAAATGGGGCATTGTACTCTATGATGGGTCTAATGAGTGACGAGTAGAGGGGCACTATAACCTCTTTATTTCTAGATGTGAACCCTTTAGTAATTAGATGGGCCACATAGAAGGATTTCCTAACTACTTTGGCAATATGATTGTCAAAGGAGAGATTACTATCTACCTGGGTCCCCAGATCTCTTATTATCTCTTCTGTATTAAGGGGGCTGCCACCTATGTAGTAATTCATAGGTGTTTTGTTTTTCCCAAATGGGATGACTACGCATTTTTTGGCATTTAGCTTGATGCCATGACTTTGACAAAAGGTGTCTGTCTCAGTAAGGCCTTTTTGGAGGATGTCTGTGTCAGCCGGAGAGTCAATTATGGCTCCCAGTTTGCAGTCATCGGCGAACTTGGTTAGCCATAGTCCTCCTGTGTTTGCTTGTACTTCTGAGAAGTATATGCTGAACAGTAGGGGTCCCAGGACCGAGCCTTGTGGGACACCACTTGTGACTGGTTTAGAGTCAGACCTGGAGCCTGCTATTCTTATCGTGTGAGTTCTGTCTGTAAGCCAGTTGGCAACCCATCTCATGATGTAGAGGTTTATGTTCAGGCTGGTGAGTTTTTCTGTAATACCCAAGTGGGGAATGGTGTTGAAAGCCTTGGCGAAGTCAAGGTAGGCTGTGTGAACCACCTTTCCCTCATCTATGGCCTTGGTGACTGTCTAGAAGAAGTCAACTAGGTTTAGTAGGCATGATCTGCCCTTAACAAAGCCAAACTGGGTTGGGTCAAGTGTTTGGAGGTTCCCAATGTCTTTGTTAATGAGTTCCATGATGACGCACTCCATAGTCTTGCAGACCAGGCTAGTCAGGCTTAGGGGTTGATAGTTACCAGGGTCAGTTGTGGCCCCTCCTTTGTGGAGAGTAATAACCATTGCTGTGCGCCATTCTATGGGCACATAGTTACCAGGGTCAGTTGTGACCACTCCTTTGTGGAGAGTAATAACCGTTGCTGTGCGCCATTCTATGGGCACGTAGCCTGTGGAGAGGCTGAGGTTGCACAGCGTGTTTAGGTGGGGGGTTAGTTCGTTCTGTAGTTCATGCAAGAAGCAGCCTAGGACACCATCTGGTCCCATTGACGCTGTATTTTTGGCTTTTGAAAGGGCTGTTTTCACCTGTGCGTCTGTGATTTTTGGGACACTACACTTTTACGGTATTGTTGTGGGCCCTTTTGGAGGTGAGAGAGGGGTGAAGTTTGCACTGAATCTATCTTCCAGGATGTTGGCAATATCAGTAGGTTCAGTATATTTTGTGCTATTTTGCACTAGTTCAGTCCATATCTGCGAGTTGCCACTTAGATTCTTAACATAGCTAAAGAAGGCTCTGTGGTTATCTTTTGAATCCTTGGCTATTTTTCTTTCGAAGTTTGCCTTGGGTGATTTCATGAGGGACCTCAGTTTCTTACTGATACTGATCAAGGATGTCTTTCCTTCTTGGGATTTGCTTTTTTTCTGAACTAATTTCCTCCTTCTATTGTATAGCCTGTTTATTGCAGGGGTCCACCAAACTGGTTTCCTTCTCTTAGAGGAGTGAGTCTTGGTTTTACTAGGGATGGCACAATCCATGCATCCTTGTAGGTGCCCATAGAGTGCATTTGTAAAGGTTTCTGCATCTTGGGCAGCATTATCCTTTAGCGTGGGGGCTGTGAAACTTACCACCTCTGTCTTAAGTAAGGTGAAGTTTGCTTTAGAAAAGTTTTTTACTGTGGTTTCCTTAGTTGGGGGTGGTGGTGGGGTGTGGATATCCAGAGTGATTAGTTTATGGTCTGATTTAACCAGTGATGGGTTGACCTCCAGTATGAAACACCTGTTGCCCATGTTGGTGATGACCAAGTCCAATATGTTTTCACCTCTGCTAGGAGAGTTTACCAGCTGATCCAGGGCATTTGAGTTCATGACTTCCAGGATGCACTGGGCCTGGGAATTTGTACTCGAGTAGTTTTCCCAATGAATGGTAGGGTAATTGAAATTGCCCAATATCAGGGTGTTTGGCAGGACCTTCATGTTTTCCAGTGTCTCCAGAAAGGTGTAATGGTGGTCCTGGGTCATGGAGGGTGATCTGTAGCAGGCCACAATTTGCATTGCAGATTTATCCAATGTTAGTTGCACATGGATGATCTCAGAGGTATCATGCTGCACCACTAACCTGGAGGTGTGGGTATCCTTGATGAATATGGATACACCCCCTCCTTTTGTGTTTCAGTCCATGTTCTGTGGCCAAAATGTGTGGTATGAGTTGTAGCCCGGTAGTGCTGGGGTGCAGGGTGCTCTCTGGAGCCTTGAACCAGGTTTCAGTTACTGCACAGATGTCGGCGTTCTCCATACTGAGGAGTGCTTTGAGTGCATGCATTTTGAGGTTTAAACTCCTGGTGTTGAGTAGCATAACCCTCAGTTTTTTATTAATTGTGCTGTTTACAGACGTGGGTTTGACTTTTGAGCCTTGCCTAAAAAGGCACTATGGGTGCAGCAAGAGTCTTGGCCAGTATTTGAAAGCCTAGGGGTGACAAGTGCAAGCCATCTCTTGTGAAGCAATGCAGCATGTTGAGCATGTCGTCCCAGGCTGACAGACACTGGATCCCATTTGAATGACACCAGAAGCTTATCCAATTGTTGAAATTGATATTTTTTTCTTTATACTGAGGTATCATTCTTGGTGAGGGCAGGATGCTACTCAGGGTCAGGGTCATACCAGCCTGGGCTACATGGTCAGAGAGCTCTTCCATGTCTCTTTTCATGTAGTCCAGGGAGGTACGTCTCAGGTCACTCACACCAACATGAACAATGACAGAGTCATATTTGTACTTGTTCTGGAGTGACCTGAGTGCTTGTGTTATGTGGCGGATTCTGGCTCCCCACAGGCAGCTAACAGTATCCTTCTGCTTGTCCAGCCTAGTGAGTGGGAAGTCAGTATGCCTGACTATAGTCACCTATTACTAGTGTGTTAGGTATGTTATTTCACCGTAAGGGCTGTGATTGTGCGGCACACTGATTTTGTGTTTTATGTGTTTTATGTGTTGTCTGGTTTGTGATGGGAAGTGCACGTTGTTTGCATGTCTGCTTTGGAGGTCTCTGATGCTTTTGCAGGTTTTTATTTAGAGTCTCCGAGTATGATTTTGTGTATTTATGTGTATTTTTTGCCCGTGCTGTTTTAGTAGGTCTGTGTGTGGCTGGAGTTGTGGTGCAAGTGTTAAACTTCTCCTCTTGACTGTCTGTTCCAGTCTTGGGTGGAGACACCTTAACTTCCAATTTGGCTATATAATTGTATATCTCGCATATGTTAGTGTTTTGTGGTAGGAGGAGAGGGTTGTCTGTGTACATGAGGCAGTTGTAACATTGCCTCAGGATACCCAGATTCACCAGCTGGTTTGGAGAGTGCACCTGAAGTGGCCCTTTAGTCATGCCTGAATAGTAGGGTGAGCTGCTTAGTCACTTGGTTGGTGGGGGGTGAAAAAAGCTCAACTTGAGCTGCCAGACAGTTTGGGAATGTGGAAGGTGCCCTTAATCTTTTGAACCTGACCAGCTGCTATATCCTTTGTAGGTTATAACCCATATAGCTAAGGCTACTGCAGCAGTGATCAATATGATGAAAATGTTTCTACAAAGATACATCTTCATGCCACGTGAAATCTCCGGAGGAGAATTTGTATCAAGTTCTCATACGGTTACAGGATTCTGGGCCATGATAAGAATCATTGTGTTTTAGTGAACTGAATATTATGTCAGATTAGAATTATTACATTCACTTATTCACTTCTGTTCTTTCAACAAATTCATTAAATTACTTTTTTAAAATTAGAATGCTACTCAAGAGAATCTTGGTGTGCTGTATATATATATATATATTCATTCTTTTTTTCAATAATAATTCTTTATTTTATTTTTTCCAAACAACTAATACAGTACTACCAACTACTTACAATATGTACATGAATGCTTCCAACAGTTACATAGAATCATTATACATACCTATACACTTCTAAAAAAAAAAAATAATGAAGAAAAAAGAACTAGTAACCATATAAGACTTATCTCAATAAAATTCAACAGTTATTCAGTTTTTCCCAGCGAATAGTGGAATGGAACTTTAAGCTAATACAATGTTAAAGATTTGTTCCCATATTTTTGTATTGTTTACATTTTTCTTATGATCACTAATTAGAAATTTATGTGCTAGAATATGTTTGGTGGCTACTATCTTGAAATTTTGCCATGATGTATATAAATATAAATATATATTCATTCTTAATTTTCTGCATTATTCATACAGCTATAATCTCTTTGAATAGGCAGACATCCTTAAAGCTATTACCAGTACAAGAAGACTGCTCCAATAATGCTTCTTCCCAGAACCATTGGACTCTTGTGGTGAAACATTGTCCTCAATGAGCACCTGCTATGTGTGTCTCTTACAGCTCCTGTATATGTTGTTGATTACATACAAGTTGCAAATTTTGTGTTTATTTCCTTTATTAAAAAAATCCAGATATGGACATTTAATTCTAGATGTCTTTTTTTTTTTAAATTCAGACATCATTTGGTGAATTGGGGCTTACTAATTTCAGAGCTTCAACTGAAGAAAAGTGAAAAATCCAAAGATAAGTGCCTCCAAGGAAGGGGGGGGGGTGTTAGTTCTATTTAGAAGTTATGCATGTTGAACCACAAAAGGAAATTATGCTGAGAAAGTTGAAAGCCGGAATGTGTTTTTGTAAGAAAGAGCTTTGCTCAGCCGTCACTGTAAGCCTTTTCTACTATATTCACCTTTCATTACATCGGGTCTATATTATAACATTGAAGTCTTAAAACTTTGAATGTTATAATATCGACCCCAATTCAGCGAACACTTGAAATAGCAAAGCTGCAGAACATGGGCCATTTCTGAGGCTTCACTATTTCCTCGACTGTGGTGCGAAGGTGACGGACCGGGTTAAGGTAAGTGTGTGAACGGATCGATGTAAGGTGAGTGTGTGATAGTTAGGAACCTTAGGGATAGGGAGCGGGTGAGGTGAGTGTGTGATAGTTAGGGACCTTGAGTGTGCGATAGTTAGGGACCTTAGGCTGAGGAAGCAGGTAAGGTGGGTGTGCGATAGTTAGGGACATTAGGGTTACAGAACAGGTAAGGTGAGTGTGCATTAGTTAGAGACCTTAGGGTCAGGGTTAGGTTAAGGTAAGTGGATAGCTAGTGGTGTATGTATGGTTTAGTGTAGGGTTCTGTGAAGTGTGTATGTGTGCATTATGTATTTTGGTATGCTTGTGCTGTGTGTATGTATTCTCGGAACAGCAAATTTTTTCCCTTGGAAAAAATTCACTGTTCTGAGCATTCAAGTATATCACATTTCGAGATTCCAAGGTCAAGCTTATTGAGTTCGACATTTTGAAATTTCGATAACGTGATATAGACCCCATTACATCATACCCTGAAGTCACTGAACTCTTGCGTAAAATGAGCAGCCATTTCATCCTCTACAAATTTTTTAACCCTCTTGGCAATTAGACAACTTTGGATATATTTATGTGATCAGATGAAATGTAAGCTAAATTTTTAAGGGTTATTAAAAGCAGCTTCATTTTAAAAAGGTCATGTTTTTTCCATATGTTTTAGTTTCAGCAACAGCCATGTAACAGTTCTCCAAATCTCCAATGCCCGCTGGTTTGTTCACAGCCCAAAGAGGTATCAGCCCCTACAGAATGCTAGAACATTTCATATTAGGAATGAATAAGTAAACTGCACTTTAACTGCAGAATAAGATGAATAAATTGCTGCTTGACACCAACATATATTGCTTAACATGCATACACTAATGTATTTTTACATGTAGGTGTGTGCATAAACAAAATCAATTTTAAAAAGAAACAATTTCTTTAAATATACTGTGGTGTTTGTGTGGGCTAAGCATCTCATTTAAACTCAAGAAAATAAGACTGATGGGAAATACAGGATGTGAACGCATCCAATGAAGAAGGACATGAGGAGAGATGAAATGGTTGAATGCATCAGATGTGATGCTGCCTCTGAGCAGCATGTGAGGTAACCATGATGATATTAAATTGACGTGTAGGGGGTCCAACACAAAATAGCCCATGTCTAGGTGAATGAATGTCATGTACAGTCTCCAGTTTTTCTGAGTGGCTTATTGTATGCTACGTTTTCTTTGTTTCTTTCATGCATTATACAATGCCCCTGACAGGCTAACAAATCCTAATATAAGTTACTTAGATTATTTACTCTTGTAATGTTGTAAATCTAAATGGATTATCCTGCTGTTGTCCACAGGGAAGGTAAAAAAAAAACATCCATACTGTAATCCAAACAACATATGCAAGGTTATTCAACAGAATTTTGAATTAAAACCTACTGGCAACATTATGTGTCAGCACCTTATCAACAAAATATGCTCTTGTAGCAATCCTTGTGATTCCTGTATTTCAACACCCCTCTATGTCCACACACTGGCAGGCAGAAAACAATTAATGCAGATAAGGACATGAAAATTAAATAGTAATATAAGCCTGGCATTTTAATATGATATTGACCATGTATGTCTAGAAAGTCACACACTCATTTCTGAATCTGTGAAGTTGAAACACATTTTTAGATCACTTAAACTTTTTATTCTATTCAGAACAATTTGTTAAATTCTGATATATTATGCCAACTTTAATACAGATTCTTAGTATTTTAGTAAGTCCAGAAAAGGACTAATTCTTTTAAGAAACATTTTCATCAATTTAGTATCTATAGACTTTTTTTAGCTGCGCATGCATTCTTAAGTGTACATGCTTGTGCGTGTTTGAATTTTTGTTTATTTCTATTTGTCAGCCAGGGTAGTTCACTGATCTCAAAGGACTATTTGCAGGCACAGCCCAGTTGAATAGTTTCACATAAGAAATGAACAAAACATATATACAGATACAAGGGTATGGTAAAAACACACACACACAAAGCCGCACACATACATACATATATAGATGCATACACATATACATATCTATACATACACACACCCACATACACTTACAGATGCAATAATATCACAATAACATAATAATAATAATAATAATAATAATAATAATAATAATAATAATACCAACATAATTTAGTAAAAATGATATACCTCTCAACTTATTTCCTCAATAATTCTAGACTAAGCAAAAATAATGGGACAAGAAAGCTCAAAAATCAGGGACATTTTTAAAACATTACTCTACTTCACGTTAAAATTTAATTAAACAGATGATGCAACAACATGTATTTTCAGAAAATATTTAGGACATCAGTGTAGGCTTGACTGGAATCTTCAGTGACCAAAGCAGGAACAATCAAACATTTTATAAAGGACAGGGCAAAAATATGAGCAAACTCATGGACACTCTGCCAAATTGTGGACAATTGAGAGCTACAGCCAGTGTGCATCTGCCCAGTACCATTCAATTTAACAGCAAAAAAACTGGTCAAGCAGGCAGAGCTTTGTCCCAATGGATCAAATGTGCATACAATTAAAAATCATATCAAAGTACGACAAGGAATGGAACATACTCCTCCCTCCCCTGCCCTCACTGCATAATGTCAGACTTGGTATATAAAGTTGCTAAGTGGAGCACCTGTTTATTGTTACAATTTGCTGTATGAAAATTTAGGAACTCATTTTTTTTTCAGTGTTTTATTTTCAGCTAAAGAAAAGAGTTCTTCATTAATATATACTACTTACAAAAAAATTGCTTACAACTCAACTGGACAAAAAAACCAAAAGATTGCAAAAGGAAAACAGATTCCTTTGGTGACCCACAAATCAAACTTGTAGCACATTATTCGGACTAAATTAGTATAAATAGTGGAGGTGTTATGAGAAGGGTTTTTCTAAGGTATGGTGTATGGTTAGGATTAAAGACAGGGGCAGGTTTACAGCTATGCCTCCTACACCAGCTCAGCACTGTGTGCTAACCCAGACTTTGTCCCTAAACGTAAATGTACACCATGCCTTAGGAAGAAAAAAAAAATTTCTTTAATGTAACCTCTACCCAAAATATCTCTCTCTCACCATGCACACACACACAGTACTAAGTCTAACCCCCTTACCTAACCCTTACTCTATCACTAACCCACTCACTCCCACCCCTAATACATTTGTCAGAAAGCACACATTGGTTATAAACTTGGCTCACTCCACTGTTCACTGTTTGCAGACACTACATTGCCCTACACTACCAACCAGTCCATCTTTTGGCAAAAAGTTGTGTACACATCATATACGCACAAATGCATGTATTATATACACATATATGCAATCTTACACGCACACATGCTACACCTATATTTATGCATGTGTGTATGTATCTATAAAAGAAAGTATGCCATCCCATCAAACACTTCCCCAAATAGCTACTGATCCAGGAAAAAAGTGAACAAAACATTGCCCATCATAACTATCACTTGAGCTTTAACATGGGTCCAAGGGTTTATATGACTTTGAGTTTTTGGAAACTCAAAATTCATATGGTTGAGATTATATGATAGAGTTTCCAAAAACTCAAAATAAAAAAAAAAAAAATGCATCTAAGTTTTTGCACAGGGGCAAACCCCCCACACTCCCTGAAAATTATAAATGCCAACTGCTGATTGCACTACAGTGGGGAAAAGGGTACATTCCCTAATCCCCACTGTACCATGATATACACAGAACTGTATCAAAGGGGAATTTACCCTTTTCCCCACTGTAGTGTGACTTCAGACTTGTATATAATTTGCAATGGGTGTGGGGCATGCCCTCCTTCAAAGATGTATTTTTTTTTTAATTTTGGGTTTTCAGAAACTCGATCATATGGTCTTACAGCTATGAATTTAAAGTTTATGAAAACTTCAAGTCATATAAATTGGGGTACAGCAGGGGCTAAAAACTCACCATCAGAATCAGCAGCCTCCCCACAGCTCTAGGAAGAGCTTTAATATGGGTATAGAAGTGAGACATATCTGATAGCATACATTCACTGTAAAGTATCTGACCACTTAGCAAATGATTAATTGAAAATATATAACAAATGAAGCTGTCAAAACGTCAGTAGATAATCATGAAAAAAAGAGAATAAAAGGAACAGCTAGAAGACTGCATTTTCAGAGAAATAACTTCAGGGCATGCAAATTAAAATCAGTGCTTGTTGCATACTCCCATGTGCAAGGGTGTGCTCCACCCTTTGCTAAATATACCAACTCAGAATTTGTACAATACCAGGAAAAGGGAATATTCCTTATCCTCGGTATTATAGATCTCTCACGAAAGTCAGATTTCTTGTTGACAAAACCAAGTGACCAGGAATCTATTGACTACATCAGCAATTTACCAATGTAACGGATTCTTTATATGGGTCTGGTAATACTGACTGGCTCGTGCTTAAACTGGCAGCTTTCCTCCCCATTTCATTTGGTGAAAATAGACATTTGTGTAAGATCACTATTATATCCAGTTTAGGAAACATGTCACTTCCCCAGTATTGGGAAATCTTGGAGACAATATATTTAAGTAGCTTGGGATGTTCAAGGGATGGGATTTTCAAGGGAGCTTGCCCCATGTAAAAGACATTGGAGGGAATTTAATAAGCCTACACATTTTTTTTTTCTGTGTAGGCATTGCGCTGTGCTGGTAGCACAGCTGTGAATAGATGAAAATTCAGCAAGTGCTGCTGAGTGGCGTGCATGAGGACGCCAACACAGACACTTCCATGGTATGCAAAGCACCTCATGAGCAGCTGAATCTCATGCAAATGATGCAGGTAGAGTGATCCAGCAAGCAGAAAGGCAGCCCTGCAGACCTCATGTTAATGTCCATAGTGTACACTGAAAAATTCCAAGTACAGGACTGCAGATGGACAAAAGTGGCTGTAAAAATGTAGGTAGACAGACATAAGTGGCATAGCACACACAGATATGAGCAAAACTATCCTCTGTGTGTTGCAAAAGTTACAGTAAGTATGTTAAAATAAAACTTTTTTCAATAATCTTGCCATGTTTGCCGCAGTGTGCAAACATGCCTTATAAAAAAATGGAAAAATCAAATATTAATATCATGAGGCAGAAATGTGTTACAGCACCTGTGTGCAGTATTTACAATGGTGCATTGGAGCTATTGCTAATGTGGAAGGGCTTGGAATTGTTTAGTATCCAGGATGTGAGCATGGATCCCTATGCAAATTAAGTGGTTACTGAATAGCATATTGGGGTAACCATGTCCACATATCCCCTCCATGTAGGCAGAAAACCATGTTGGTGTCCACACAGGAGATATCTGACATCAGGAGATACTGTGTCCAGTAACTTAGGCTTAGTTGCACCTGTTTGCACAGTGTGCCATCATGCTGAGCATGAAAGCCTGGGTGTGTGTGTGCACTGATGCCTAAGCTTTGTTTACCTATGGGTCACATGTTTCCATGTGTTTGCATGGCATGCCTCTGTGTTGAGCATGAAAGTTTGGGTGTGTGTGCACTGACTACTAAGCAGTGTTTATCAATGGAGGTGTGTGTTTGGTCAGTGTGCTGCAATGCTCAGAGTATCTAAAAGGCCAATGATGTATTAATTAGTGTTATCCTTGCTTAACTTCAACTAAGGCCATTAAATGATGTGAATGATACATTAGGTAGGTGCACTGCATCATAGGTAGCCAATTATGTAAGCAGCACCTATAAAGTATGAATACACCCTACAATCTGACTTTTCCCCCATACTCTGCACCAGACAGACTTGAGGATTTTTACTGAAAGAATGCTAGGGGCTGCTGCAGGTCTGCTACATTTATATGTGTTAGATGCTGCTGCTGCTGCTGCTGCTGACAATAGGCCTAGACAGAGAAGGAGAAGTGTGTTCAGGCCCAAGGTAACCTTCCAGGAGCTACATGAGCTGGAGATTGTAGAGTGCTACAGGGTGGACAGGAACATGGTACAAGAACTCATTGAGCTCTGTAGCTCACAACTCATACCCAGAACTCACAGAGGAGAACCCATCCCAGTGGAAACAAAGGTATGTGTAGACTTAGGATACTAGCCAGAGGTACCTTACAAAGACCAACTGGGACATGATGGGGATCTCTAAGGCAGCAACATCCAGGGTACTCCACCAGTTCCTGGATGCCATGCTACCACACGTCAGTGAGTACATATATTTTTCCCCTCACACATGAGGTGAGGGCCAGCAATATGCAACACGTCTACCATGCAGCACACTACCCTGAGGTACTGAGTGCATAAATTGCACTCATGTACACATCAAGGCAACACCCGGTGAGGAGGGTAGAATCTACGTTAACCGCAAGGGGTAGCACTCCATCACCTGACAGGTCATGTATAATGCCCAGGACATTATCATGAATGTTTGTGTGGAGCCCTGGCAGCTATCATGACTCTCATATCTGGCACACATCACAGCTGTACCAGATGTTTGCTGGGGGAGACATCCCACACGACCATTTACTGGGGGATGCTGGCTGTGCACTAGAAGCGTGGATGATGACACCCATCAGAGATGTACACACATCTATGGAAGAATGTCATAATGAGGCACATGTACAAACTAAGAATATCATAGAGAGTGGGTTTGGGTTGTTGAAGTCACTGTTCTGGTGCCTCGATATATCTGGTGGAGCCCTGCAGTACTCTCCAGCCACATGTGTACATATGCTCACAATATGTGCCATGCTGCACAATATGATCCTGCATAAGCAGCTGCAGCAGGATCAGCATAGGTAAGGAATACACAGCCCACCACCAGTGCCTAGGTCACCACAGCCACACTCACAGGAGGACTTGGAGGAGAAACTTCCTGATTATGTCCCTGTAGGCAGATGTAGGCATGCCCAGTATGCCCTGGCAGTGGTTAAGAGACAATGCCTAGCACATTCACTGACAACCTAAAGCCCAAGGGACTGACAACTTATCCCTACTCACATACCTATAGGAAAATAGCTGATGCCAGGCAACCCACACAACCTGTACCTATCTATGTATTGGCTCTGTACCACTTGCATCACACAGAGTCAGCCCTGAACTACAATTCTGTCAACTGATGCATTCTCTAGGTAAGCCTCTAACCTACACAGTAATTGTAAGGATTACTATAAAGTATAGCATGTATGGATCTGCTGCTGTAATACAAGGAAATATAATGGGCTATTTGGTCAGAGTTAACATCCACATAGGAAAATTGATACCCAGTCCAATAGTATGTGTTTCTTAATTTTCACTAGGCCTCATTGTTAGAATGTTCACAACAGCAGGCAAGGAAGATGTTAAACAGAGGGCACACATGATATTTGGGTTACTGTCTACCCAAGCTGATCATTTGCTGTTGTTTCCCCACCCCCAAACACAGCAGTGTAGCTATATAATTGCCTTAATAGAAAATAAGCTATGGTATATAAGAGGACCAGGAAATCTCAGGGCTGTAACATAGATAGGGCTCACACATTGTATGTCTTTTTTCACACAGGATAACAATGTACATATGTATGCTGTTGATTGAGTGATGAATGGCTCCTCTCTGTCTAGTGACCTGTGTGGCATAGTAGACTAGAGAAGCGACCATGGGTGATGGTGTTGATGGTGCAAATCTGGAATTACTCACATCTTTTGCATGCGAGGTAGTAGTATGTTAGTGTTTTTACAGAATGTCATACCTCCCAACCTCTTAGTGCAAGAAATCTGGACAGAGCCAGAAAAACTCGGGGGACAAAGGCACAAACATAGAGACAGAGTTTAAATATTGGTCACATAAACCTAGACAGTTGCTGGAATTAAAGGTGTTGCAGAAACTCTGGACATTCTGTGAAAATCAGGACTGTTGAGAGGTGTGCAGATTGTCAGTCTCTTGGTCATGTAACATTACCAACTTCAGTCACATATTTAGTACAGCAGACAGCTGGGGAATGCTGTGAACATTTGGAATGAAGTGCAATACTGCAAAAACAGGGGCGGATGTTAATGTCTGTAACATACAAAATCCCAGACTGGAATACAGGTAGGTGTGACCTGGAGTCACATTATAAGTACTGACAGTCCCACTAGGCATGCCCATACACTTAGTAAAAATGAGCACAATTTTGTTGGCCCTTCACTGAAATGACCTGTTATGTATAACTGTCTCATATACGTATACATATCCATTTGTCAGTATCTCTCTCTCACATGCATAGTATATCTATTGCTATGTAGTGTCAAATAGATATATACTGATATATACATACATATATATATATATATATATATATATATATATATATATATATATTAAAATGATGCATAGACTCCACCCATATATCTACATAACACATATACATATCATACACACACAGCTACATGTATATACACATCCCTGTTATATACAGAAATATGTGTGTGGACATCTGCATTGTCCGACATACCCTAATAATGGTGAGTACACTGCACTACCACACAGCCATAATGTTGCTCAAAGGATCCAAACTAAGGGCACAACACTACATAATCCACTTACATACTGACCCCTATGCCTCCTGGATTTCACCACATAGACAGATACAGGTGAGCAGGTGGTGTAATGTATAATGGTGTCAACACACGTATGGACAGGCAACATTGCCCCTGCTCACAGTGTCACCTATCTAACTGCAAGCAGCGACATATGGCCATACTGGTATCTGAACGCACATAGCTAGGATAACAACAGTTATCTCACTACTAGTATACAAGATGCAGATAAAAGTACAAAGCAATATAATTCTGCAGGCCGCAGATGTTGTTCAGTGCAAGCCTAGTTGTGTACTGCACAAGTACTGTGCCTGCAATCATATATACACATGACTTAACTTGTGGCGCATGTGATAAGTACTGTGATCTATAGTGTGTAAGCCTAGATATATATTTACACACACACACACACACACACCTGTAAAGCAACAGACATGCCCTCATGGGCTATCCAGCAGCCATGGTTATGCACTTTTTGGGCCCATAACTTGCTGATGGCTTCCAAACTGCCCTCTTCTACAAGGCCTGCTGATGTCAACCACCTTAAGACTACCATCTGACAGTTTAGTGTCAGACATAAGCTGTGGTGCATGCCATATGTACTGTGATCTATAGTGTGCAAGTCAAGATAGGTAGGGATTCTAATCTCACTGCAACCCACTTTGTGTATGTGTGTATTTATACACCCCTCCAAAACAATGGACATGCCCTCATGGTCTATCCAGCAGCAATGGTTATGCAATGTTTGGGCCCATAATTTGCTGCTGGCTTCCAAACTTCCCTCTTCTACAAAGCCTGCTGATGTCAGCCACCTTACGACTACCAGCTGACAATATAGCATTAGGAGTAAGCTGTGCCACATGCAACAAGTACTGTGATATATAGTGTATAAGCCTAGACAGGTAGGGGTTCTAATCTCACTCTGCTCAACATGGTGTGTGTGTGTGTGTGTGTGTGTGTGTGTGTGTGTGTGTGTGTGTGTGTGTGTGTGTGTGTGTGTGTGTGTATCCATATGGCATATATATGATAACCTTTGTAACTTAGACATAGTTAGTGTTTTGCATCATTTTATTTGTAGTGGGTGATGTGCCCCCCCCCCAAATGACAGACTACAATGAGGTTTGTTGATATCAACAATTATTATATGTTGTACACTGATAGTACTAACAGACATGAGTTGTATTGTGTTCATCGGGTACTGGGTTCTGTAGTGTGTACCAGTACATAGGTAAGTGTTCTAATCTACATACAGCCAACTTGCAGTATGTGTGTGCCTTGGTGTATCCTGTATGCAGTGAGTGTAAGTGGTGCAAGCCTGAATGTGGCCATGTTTGTTTGTAAGGCTGTTACAGCAGTATACATCATGTTATGAAGCCATAGGGCATGTGAACATACCTAGCATAATGGCTATACAGCCCTCACAATCAGAGACATCTGTATACCCCTTGGTACAAGACCAGCACATATTACCCCAGTCCATGAGGGACTCCGACAAATGTGTGTTGAGATGATGACCACCCAGCCAATCAAACAGATAGCATGTGCTGAGGTGCACGAAGGTGCTCTTTGCACCATTAGACAGGGTCTGTTTCAAGGGTGTGTTTATGCCTGTTAGACAAATGTTTCCCACAAGCATATAGTACTAATGCCAGAGTGGGTTACTGTCTTTACAGTGAGTCATCCATCTACTATGCTCCCTACAAATAGGCAGCATATGCACTACAACAAGGTCACACCTTGCACTATAGCAGACCTTATTACAAATTATGAATGCATGAGTACAATGATCATTATCATTGTCTTTGGCAGACTGTCATACAGATGTGAACCTATGGCGCCATGCACTTATATTGCTGTTTTTTGCTGAAGTTATATTTCTGCTGTGTTGCCATGCCATGCTGTGCTGCTTCACTGCCACCTTGTTTCCACAGGTTATCCGCTCAGACTCCTGGAACATGAACATACACAGGTCTGTGACATACCTGTCATTGTGTAACAATACTGCCAGTACAACATCATACAACATAAGGTCCACAAAAGTATGTTGCATACTCATGACACATGCCAGCATACACTGTAAGTGGCATGTCAAAACAATACTGCATTACACAAGTATATGACAAGTAATATAGTCACCTTTTGCATCAGACACATAACTTCATTCCCCTGCATCAGTGGGAAAGATGACAGGGATGTGGCACAGGTATCATCACTTGCACAGGATGATGTGTGAAGGTGCTGGAGGCCTAGGCTGGCACATGCAGTTGACAACATGCACAATCTAAGACAGACACTGTCTCAGCCTACCATCTGTCCACTGCATCAACGAACCCATCAATGGTGTCCCCAATGTAGTTGAGGCAGTCAGAGATGTCAGACTGTGCTGCATCCATGACCCTAAACATACAACTGGTGTTCCATTCAGAATGTGCCTGTGCCTCCATGATGACCAGAAACATACGACGAGTGACCTGTGATGTGACACCTGCAATAAGTGGTGGATGGACAGCAGTCCTCCTATGAGCACCCCTGTCAATCTGCCTGTGTGGGACCTCACCAGCTGTCTGGCTATGGCCAGTGTCTACACTCACTAATGCCATAGTTGTCACACTGGCCTGTTCAAGTCTCCACCCCCTGACTATCCCATATTTGAGGCCTGTGGGGACTGGGTAGGTGTGGGCATACTGACTGTGTGCAATAACAATGGGGGCAGAAGAGGGATGTCAACCTTTGTGACAGATTCAGCCCCCAACAACCCCACCTGTGTCTCCTTGTGACCACCATCCTCATCAGAGTCCATATAGACACTGACATCAGGTTGTGTGAGCAAGAGATGCCACCCCCCTGGTCACTTGTGGAAACCAAGACAAAAACAGTACATTACTACTTGCACTATTATACTTGGAAAATTTACAAAAAGTCATAATAATGAGGATCCACAACTGCATTACCACTCTCACATCCTCTCATCTACACTTTCATGCACAATGGATTTCCTCACAACAAAATACACATTCAACTCAAGACCTTTATAACAAGCACATCAGGCAAATCACATGACACCTGGCCAGTACAATGTACCTTTTAGGTATAAAATATGACACTATACCTGATAAAACAACACATAAAACCCAGTATACCTATCTTAATAAATATTTACAAATACAAGTTTCAGTGCCTAAGGTATGTACCATCAGCCTTTCTGTATATACAAGGCATGTTGGATTATTGCCTCACGTACACCAGGAGGCTTATTCACTCTGAGTTATAACTGCAAAAGTACTTCTGTTCATTCAACTACACTCCTGTGATTACCCACTCTAGGAAATGTAGATAACTGTTCCACATTGGAACATACAAACATTCTTCTCTGGTTACAACATTAAGTATACATAGGGAATTAACCTGGCCCTTGCTTAATAGCATATATATGCTTCATAACAAAACAGTATCAAGGTCACCACGAGCAGTACCATGGCCTTGGACAACTCCTGACAGACCTATAAAAACGTGAGGTTGAGGTAATTTCAGTACTACCACATGTTGCAGCACAACAAGGTAATACCTGCATATATCTCACATGTACAGTAGCTACTGGGTTATTTGATGTATTGCTGACATTCTGAGTATGAGTGCACAACTGAGCTAACCCCCCCACAGCATATAGACCTGACACCCACGTAAAGGTATGTACAGCCTGACAGAATGACTGCTACAGTATTACAGTGGTGATCACAGTAATCTTACCTGCATGCATCTCTGCTGTGGACACTGTGGCATACATCTCCATGATGTATGGCATAATGGATGCCTGGGAGCTGTTGTATGTCCCTAGGTTGAACATGAATTCCTCAGTGGCCACGTGTAGTTGATCCATTGCAGGCCCTCCACTGGTGATGACATGATCCCTGGCTACATCAGCTGCCCTTTGTTATGCAGCATTCACCACGTCTGTAGCATGGTGTTGAACTTGCACATATGTCCTGTCCTGGTGGCCAGTCTCATTCAAATCACAGACAAGGTCTGCCCACAATGCAGTCTGCTGTTCCCTGTTATGCTTCTCCCTGGATAGCAGGATGTGATGATGCTACCATAGCCTTAAAGTATTAGTTCATTCTCTGCATCTGAGAAGGAGGCGTACCATCTGCTACACATTAGTCCTGAAACACACCAAAAGGGACACACATTTCAGAATCAAATACATGGATGTCCACTATGTACAGATATAGCAAGTACAAAATGTCCAGCACTATCCACTACTTGCTCACACGTCATACAACTGAGATAGTATCATTACTGAGGTAGTTCCTTGTGTACCATGAGAGATTCTGCTGTATTATCATATACTCAACACTCTGGTCCACTGTGGTGTGTCCCATAAGGCCAGCCACCCAATAATATGTCATAAGACCAGTGCCAAACAAATAGCATTGTGCTATTATGACCACTATATTGGGACAGTCCAACAACACCAGTGTGCCACATTGACAAAACACAGTACAACCATGATATATTGCACATCCCATGTATGTATAAGACAGCAGGGAATCAATGACATGTCATTGCCACAGGTCTAAGACAGGCTTATTGCTGCAGTCCCTATTCCCCATAGCTCTATCCTCCCATCTGCATCCTGTAATATACAAAAAACAGTTATATACCTGGTGGAGTGCAGTACTCCTCTGTTGAAATGTGCTACTAGTACTGTTTTGCAAAGGTGTGCTCTGTGTGAGGAATTTCTCATACAGAATGTTTGCTCATAGCTGACTGCTTGCATTGTAACATGCTTCTCATTAGCAGGTAATTGCCTCAAAACCAGTCTGTGAATCTGATATGCTAATTGCAGCCAAAACAGCTGAGTTGCACTATCATTAGCCAACGACATGCAATCACTGTGCAATATATAAGGCCTTCATATAGAACAGGGCCCCTTTTTTAGCTGTTGAGATGGACATTACTGGGATGAGACTACATCATTGCAGAGGGCAGGTTTGATAGCAGGAGCCTTTACATAGAGCTGTGCGTACCACAGGCTGCAGCTGCTGCCGCAGGTAATTGGCATAGGCAGTGAGTGTGAACACTTTGGAAGACAACAAGCTGTAGGTGTGTCTATGTTAGCTGTGTCAGCCTTGTTGCAGAGGCAGAGCTAGGGTGAAAGTACCCTTTACACTCCAATTACGGCATGTGTTTAAGGCACATATGTTAGGCGACTGTGTCAATAACAGAGTACAAGGTGACATATAATAATGCTGTACAGATATATGATGTGTGTGCCTACCTGCAGGCCTGTGACTTCCAGAAGTGAAAAGCAGTTATTTAATTTGCAATGCTTTGCATGGATAATGAGTGCATGAGTCATTCATTATTTCCTGTCTTCACAATAATGCAATTAAAATGCAGCACAACACTGGATTTGAACCCATGACTGTGTGTGGCAAATGTACTGTAGGGAAGGCATTTAACAGACAGAGCTACTGAGTCACTGCTACAGTGGGTGTATTTGCAAGATATATGTGCACACATACAGGCTGTGACATACATTGTCTACATCCATCAGTATCTGCATGGCTTTATATGCATGTATTTCTGCACCAGAGTCCCATTTGAATATGTATTTTGTCATGAATGCCTTAGCAGGTGACTTTCTACAAGTTGCTGATAAAAGGGCACATTTACCTGCCATCACAGGCCTCAGTTACATCCATTATCATGTCTTTGGCTGTCTAGTGGTGTACTATTGCACCAGAGTCCAAGGTACTCTCCCATTTATTCCATTAATTTTATTCCAATTTGGCAGTGTGGTATGGCACACAGCTCCACTGAAACATGCCTAATAATTGGCATTTACTATGTTTTGTTCAAACCACCTGTTTTAATTAAAAGTGGTGTGGTGGGTTAATGCAGTGTGCTGCAGTTGTGATAGGCTCAGGTTTGAAACATGGCAGGGGTGTTTATATTGTACATGTGCCTTACAATGTTAGAAACACATATAGTCATTATAGATCTATTTAGCTGAGCTACGTGAATATAAAGAAAATAAACAAGGGAGATAGAAAAGTGGTGAAATGGGGGAAAGCAGGGGGAAAAACATAGTGAAAGGCAGGGAGGGATGTGCAGGTAGGATGTAGAAAAAAACACAGCTATCCATTTCTTGTACAGCAACAATTGTGCACTTTGACAGATTTGTAGATGATTTTATATTCTCAAACCCCAGAGAGAGGAGTGAGGACAATATAACTGCATTGCCAAACCAATTGGACCAAATTATGTGTGTGCAGTGGACACGTGTGTGAAATGGAGAGCTATGTATGGCATAATACTTTTATTTTGGGGACAGGTGCCCATTTTTTTTAAGGTGAGATTGGAATGTTGGTGGGACATAGGTACATGTGGGGGAGGTAAGTTGGGTAGGTGAGGATGCATTTGCAAACAGACAAAACAGTCAAGACAGCAGACAGGGGCAGTGTTTGACACATGAGGGGGGTGAACACCTTGGGTAGGGAGGGTGCTGTGAAATCCGAATCTCTTGTGCCTCCAGACAGCAGCAGTGTGACTCCCTTCCCCACCCATGGGACTGTCAACACTGCTCCATCACTGCCCCATGGATGGCTGTGCTGGAGGCTGGGCACCAGGGCAAGGCTGCCCCACCATGGTGGCCAGCATGCTCTCAGTCTGGTGCAGGTGGTGGTCATAGCCATGGTGAACTATCCTGAGCACCAAGACCAGCAGTTCTGCATGGGTGACACCACCCACTACTCCTAGAGATGGGACAGGCCCTGTCCTCTTGGGTGGTACTACCTGATACCGCAGGTAGTACAGATGCAGCAGAGGGGACACCACCAGTCTGGCTCCCAGATGTGCTAGGACCTGGTGCCATGGCCAGTTTAGTCAAGATAGAGCGATCAGCCAGAACCAGCCTACCTTGATGTGCTGTGGTGAATGAGGTATAGCAATAAGTTACAGTTAGTAATAACCAAACCATTGTTAGTATTAACAGAATTGAGCATCATATTTACTCATCCAAATACATGTTCATGTATATTATGTGGAACATACCATTAAGTAACATAGTAGTCACTATGGTAACAGCATGCTAGTACAAAGAAATCATAGGGCCAACAAAACAGTTAGTTTAACAAATATGTTAATATTGCATTATAATAAAACATAACAATAATCAACCATATTTTTCAAAATATAGTTAATTTAACAAAATATGTTATTAAAT
Organism: Protopterus annectens; assembly: GCF_019279795.1. Lineage (NCBI taxonomy): Eukaryota > Metazoa > Chordata > Ceratodontiformes > Protopteridae > Protopterus > Protopterus annectens. The sequence continues at coordinate 44,557,183 of NC_056742.1, read as the reverse complement.
CATAATAAAACATAACTATAATGAAACACATTTTCCCAAATGTGGTTAGTTTAACAAAATATGTTAATATTAAATCATAATAATAAATAGTAGTAAATAAATAAAGATAAGAGGTAGGGAGAGAGAGAAAAACATCCCATTACTGACATTTCAGATTATATCCCTGAAAACACGGAAATATATAGTCTACAGGTGTGTAATGTCAGTTTTAAGTACAGTGACTACCATTCTCCTATAGGTGACATAGCACATACATACCTCTCAAGCTATTAGCATGGGTCACCATGGGCCAAGCAATAACGAATGCAGGTACACCACTGCACATAACAGTTTTCCATAATGTGGACTTATACAACTGGCCTAGTGCTCTGTAAATAGATTTGGGAATACATTGCATTCCAGGTAATACTTTATCTGCTAATCATGTGACAGACGGATTAGGCAGCTTTAAGTAGATTACGAGAAATCATAACACTTGACAGGCATGTTTGTGTACAGTAAGTAAACTAGACAACTGTCACGCCTTAGCTGGCAGGCATGGGAGTAGAATACAATAGCTATGACTGCAGGGTACATATGCAAATAATGTATTAATTGACTGCAGCAACTTAGTACAGACATACAAGGGATACAGCCTTACTGGGATTACACAGTTTTATTTATGAAGCAACAATGCCGATGAACACATTCTTTATATTGATGTTAACATACTTTGACATTTAAACACAATACCTGCTCAAAATATGGGCTACATCGTCCATATATTTGTTGTGTTCCTGGTGAGAGATAAAATGTGAGCATTACATGACTGACACTGAAACTTTAGTGCTACATACCACTGGATTCAAATCAAGGACCATGTTTGGCAAAATGTACTGCATACAGAGCATTAACAGACTGAGCTACTGAGTCACTGCTGACTATTGAGTGACTGATACTTGCCTGGAGCTCACCTAGACCTATACTATGAATTGAGCAATACAAGTTACAGGACATTCCTCTGCAATTCTAGTACTATGACAGTGTTATACTAGACTGCAGTTACAGTAGACCACACATGCATGGAATACAACCATACTGTATACATTAAAAAGCTGTATTTTAGAATCAATACTGCTAGTGACCACATTTTATTGTTATTGATTTGAAATATCTGTGAAGTCCACACACAATATCTGCCCTTTAACTGGGATACCACACCCATATACCTTTACTACCTACTATCTGAAGAAGAGAGAGCATTATGTGACTGATATTGGCCTTGAGACAGCCTTGGACAGTAATATGAGTTAAGCAATACAGTTTGCAGGCCATTACATTTGTTGGCTACAGCAATTACAGTGTTACACTTGACTGCAGCAACCTTACCATAGACAATCAATACATGCAGCTGTACTACAATGGTTTTGACAACACAATGCTGCTGAACAACACTTTGCTTACTGTTATTGGTATTGTTATTGTTTTATTGAAATGTAGTTCTTATCGTTCATTTATTGCACTACAGCTCTACAGCTCTAATTGCCCATTTATTGCACTACAGTTTTACTTGACCATTTATTGCACTACAGTTTTTCTTGTTTATACTTTATTGCAGTAAATGCTTTACTCTTTCTTGCTTATTGCACTGCAGTTAGCATATTAATCTGTACTTACCACTCATCACAGGGAAACCTGGCCAGATGCCCAGCATGGGACTTGACATTGCGAGCCCTCTCATTTGCCGCTATAGGAAAAGAAGCACACCATTATGCATACCAGTTTTGCAGACATTCAGCTTGCATATTGGTAAAACAGAGACAAAATTACTTACATATTTGTGGGGCATTCCCTCCTCTCACCTCTTGGACCCAGGTGTCCAAGATTTCCCTCGTTCTCTTTTTCTGGTTGTCATGGTGGTCAACTGTATGGGGGATACCAGTAACACTGGTGAGTTCCCTGGCCAAATGGTCCCATGCCTCTGCCTTACACTCTGAGCCCTGGAATATACCCTGCATCAGCCGTGGTTCATGTTTTTTAACAAGGAGCCCAACCATGACCCTGGAACCCTAAATACCCCACTTCTGCAACTGAAAGCACACACCTTTGCCAACACTGCCAGCCATACCAACAGTAGATTGAACTCCAATGAATGATGCAGGATTCCCACATATTGGGGTTAATATAGACTGTTTTCCCACCCTTACACATCATTCAGCAACATTCAAAAAAGTGCCACATTGCTTAACAGCACGCAAACCAGCTAAGCAAAGCCAAACATTGAGAAAACTCACAGAACCATGGCTTTAGCAAGGCTTAGCACAGAGCAAACACTGGTAGCTGTTAGCATCTTTATGCACTGCTTAGCAAGAAAGAATAATGCTTAGCAAAGCACTGCAGTACCAAAATTCATAATAGTGTAATGAAATTAAAGAAAAATATTACATTCATTTAAAGACATATTCTGCCTGATATGAACTCGAAACCAGGACCTACTACACATAAGACTGTAACTCTACCCATGTAGCTAGTTGGATGTTATAAAAGCTAGTATACCTTCACATATACTACTAGGCTGCCTGTTAGCATTACTAAGCACTGTGCTGCACTGTGCAAACATGTTTAAACAAAACTATAAGTAAATAAGTACTTACATCCGGTTTCTATTTTTTAGATGTCTGGCAGGTGTTGGTCATGTATGTGTCAGCTCTGGTTGGCCCTGTTGCGCTCCTCACTGTGCAAACTGAATAAATAAATGAAGAATAATAATAAAAACTTTATTATGATAATTGCATCTGGTTTCTATTTTTAAATGTCTGACAGGTGTCAGCTGTCTGTATGTGAGCACAGCTTGGCATTGCAGCACTTCACGTTGCAATGCGCAAACATGCAGTATTAAAAAAAAATAATTACAAAAATCATAACACATCATAAAAATGACATATTATACAGCTGACATGTTTCACAACATTACAACAGTGGCAGAGAGCATTACAAGGAGCCTCACACTCATCTGCAGCCACAGGTTGTCGCTACACCTCTACCTACACTAATTTAATATCCATGTTCCTCAGCTCTACCTCAGCAGCACGCTATCAATATTATGCATGGTATGCTGCCAAGGGGAAATTGTGGCTGTGTAAATGGATACATTCTGTGTAGGCTCTACACTGTGCCTACACAGACTTTATTATATCCTAGGGATTGTTTTTTTTTTATTTACATGCACCAAGGTTATGCCATGAGAATACCCAATGTAATGCTATTTTTTTAAAATCTTTGTCAATCTGGTGTGCCAATCTACTAAAGACTGGATTAACATCAGTAGGTCATTTTATTTATTTATGTATCGATCAAGCTATCCGTATATATATATATATATATATATATATATATATATATATATATATATATAACCCCTTCTAATATTTGAAATGCCATATGATCAATTTCATTTTTGCAAGATGAAAATTGTGAAAATGAAATTTGCAAGCAGTGAATTTTTTCCCAGGGCAAGTAAACACTTGCTCAACATGCCCTTTTTTATACTGTGGTGCTATCCTGGGGTTGGTATATATAGTTGGGGGGGTGGAAGCATAGCCTCCCACCTAGGTGGGTTTTATTTACCCTGGCGTGTGTTTCATTGAAGTTTGGCAAGTTTTTACTTGCCCTGCGAAAAATTTGCCATTTGGGAACTTCATTTTTTGAGATTTTCATCTTGCAAAAATAAAGTTAGATTATATGGCTTATCAAACTTTAGAAGTATATATACACACACACACACATATATATATATATATATATATATATATATATATATATACATATATATATATATATATATATATACACATACATGTATGTATGTATGTATTATTCATATATATATATATATATATATATATACACACACACACACAGACACACACACACACACACACACACACACACACACACACACACATACACACGCACACACACACGCACAAACACACGCACGCACACACACATACACACATACACACACACATACACACACACACACACACACACACACACACACACACACACACACACACACACACACACACACACACACACACACTATGCTGGGGATTCCTTCTCACTTTCCACTTCAGTTCTTAGAAATCAAACACCTCCTATATAACAGAGTATAGGGCTATTATAGGAGTACATAATCTCCGCTCGGACCTGCTCTGAACATGCCATGGAGCAGACATGTAAGGCAAGCTGGAGCAGTCATAAAAGTATTTTTACAGCACAGTGTGCAGAGATTATACTTTGATGGAATCAGAAATCAAATGCAGATCTACTTTAGTACTTTTTAAGCTGGGAAGTGAACTGTATGTAATGCATTTCTGTTTCTTTGTAAATGTTTCTACTTTCAGAATATAGACTGCTTGTTTCCATGTCATCCATATAGTGAGAAGTTCAATAAAACAAAATAGTATTGAAAATACTAAGTTTCGGGAAATATTTCTCTATGTTACATATGTTCATCTCAGTTGATGTTATGAATAGCCACACTGCCTCTTTGCATATCAAGACAGAATATCTATTTCTTGGTTCCGATTTGAAATTCCTACCCTTGAAAGGATCTTATTCTGATCATTTTCTAAGTGACTGAGTTGCTAGTGGATGCCAGTGTTGGCTAGATAAAAGTTTAGGCACAAAGTAATTCAACTTGGCATGGATTGCAGCAGTATTCCAACACAATGTTCACTCTCAAAATGTAAATTTATTGGGATTTAGAGAACAAAGCCCTACTATTAGTATGTTAGATAGATACCTCAAAACATATGGAAATACCCTTATAAAACTTTAACCTGACTTGTGATTTTGTTATCAGCAAGCAAGATCAACATTCTGAAGCTTCACCCTTCTCTTCTCTTACACTTTCAGATGAGTATGTTGTCACGTAATAAAAGCCTACACACTTCCTGAGAAGCACTAAAAAAATTGTGAATGGCCAGGACAATGCCTGCAACAATAACCATTACAGAATAGATTCCAACTATAATCAGATATCCATAGCTAATAAGGGACGTCAAATTCCAAGAAAAATAAGAAACCAATCAATACTGGATTTCTGACCTCTGTGGCACTCAATACTGTACTGAGCAGAGTTTATTACAGTGCTAATAGCTTCCAATTATTCTAGCTGTCGTGATTTAAACAAATACTGAATTTCATTTCTAAGCAGCATAATCTCAATCTGAATTGATTGCATGTGAAAGAAGATCATTATAGCTAAAATGAATCTACTTTAAGTCAGCTGAAATTCAATTGCACAAAAGAGACAACTTAATTGATTTTATTCATTGCAAACAGTTTTTGATTAATTACTGGTAGAGATTACCGATAACTATATATTGGTATGAAAGGGCTATGCTCTCTGATCAAAATAGTCTAAAAAATATGCCTGTAAGTACTAAAGTTAGCAACAAAGTCAGTGTTATTAAAATACATTGTTGCAGAATTAACATTTGATCAGTGTACAAGGGACTAATATAAAACAATCATGTGTTAACATTGCAGCGTGCATCACTACTCACAAGGTCTAATTGCTTCCTGGTAACAAGGGGTAGTGAAAATATAATTCTTGTACCTGTCTTTAGCTAATCCTCACCTTTGTCTACTGTTAGAGCAAACTGAAAGAATATCCAACATTCTGGAAGGAATCTGTATTTTTTTGTCATTTTAATCGATTGACTCTTAATTACCAAGTCTCAAGGAAAATAATTTTTTTAATGCTATCCTCCCCAATCCTCAAATTGCCTAGAGTATCAGTGTACTGTTCCTTGTGAGCAGTCCAACAGGCACCCATCATGCATTTTGAGATTAGCCCTTCCCCCTTGGCGGCTAACATCATCTGTATTACTATCATACATATGAAGACTTTCATCACTGAAGTAGATCACAAAGCCCACATCCACTGGTTGTAAGGACCCCAGTGTAAAAGCCTCCACTTTCAAGGAAGCAATTTGGCTGATGTGGATACCAACTGCCTTCTCCCACGGATGGTGAAGTCAGCATGAGATTGACACCTCACCATCCCCTGCCAGACTCTTCCTGCACTTGAGCCATTATTTCAGCCTGACTGGCTCATAGTCAAGGCTTCATCAATCTGTGTGCCACAGACCTGGTGGTTTTAGCATGCCACTGATCAGTGAGGCCAACTGCCTTTCTCCCCTTCCTGTTTTCCAATATATTGCAACCTTTGTGTATGCAGGTAAAGAAGTGTGGGGCCAAAGCACATACAAGGGGCACGGGGTTTTGCTTCATGATGTGAAGGAAGGTTGACTTAGCAGACTTATGTTAACATGAGCATTCACTCTTTTGAAACTGAAACAGTGGCATTTCATTTACCACCAATACATTCAACAGCTTTTCTGTGAATAAATGCAGAATTCTTTTGCTAACATGTTAGTAATACATAGCTTTGCAGTGCTGTTTATTGAAAGGATTAACATTAAATGTTGCCATCTATACTTCACAGAATTTCCGATAGCAGTGAGTTAAACTTACAGATCACACAAGGAAACTTACAAATGAAATGCCCGAAATCATAGCTTTCAGTATAGTAACATTTTCAATAGCCAGTGAGACACAATGCGGTGGGTGAAGTGATAGGCCGTGATACTCCAATATGCATAATTTTCATTGAAGTCAAAAAACCTGTTCCAAAAAATCTTGTCAGAAAAGTAAAAAAATGAAAAAGAAGTCATACTATAACTGACCATTACCCTTGCTGAACATTTTACTGACAGCCAGAAAAGTTAGCTTGACTACCTCTCTGCTGTCTTTGTACCAGGAGTTACCTAGACCATCAGACATTGCAACATTTGTGGGAAAAAAATTAAAGCTTATTCTCAAGAGCATAGATCATTCTTTGGTATCCCCATTTATCTATGCAGTCATACTCTACATGCATTGAGTAAAAGTTTTAAAAGGGCCATACAGCAACAGCACAAAACCTATTTTAAGTGCAGATGACTTTATAGAATCAGTGTTCTTGGTGTCAAACAAAACATGGGTTTCATTCTAATGACCCCTTACACTATAATTAACTGCAATGATTTACTGTCTTCATGAACCTCATTGCATTGCATTTAAGGAACAAAGCAGTCAAAGTAATACAAACTATGTTGAAAGCCTAGTGGGAATTGAAGTTCTTAGAAATCCTGATTTGAGCAACATTCATACTATAGAAAGACTTGCACATCTAGGTTTAGCCTCTACAGGTGAGGCAAAGAAGAATGGAAGTACCAAAAGACATCTGCAAATCTTAATTTGTTCCCTCAAGTACAATCTTTTGAGTGTGTACCTTTTACTCCCAATGGGTGTGACAAGAGCCTTTAAAAAAATGAAGTTATTGCCTTACAGTTCTAATAAATACTACAATAATATGACCGTGGTGTGCCTTGCATGCAGTAATAGTTGGGATGTATGCCTAATCTCTGCCAAACTATACAGCTTGTATCCCTGTTGGTCTCTCCTACAGAGACCTGTCAGTTAACATGCAGCAGGGATATAGACTAAAAAAGTATTGATTTTTATGCAGTATTAATCTGGCTGCATCACTTGATGTGGTCAGCATTATAATTTGTTATAATTACAAAATAGCTTTGTTCAGCTGTTATATAGATATGATTTGTGTTATTTCAGTTCAGTCATCCTTCTTCCTCAGTAAACTTTTCTTCTCAATAATGTGTGTCCTGGGCACCTTAGTTTCATGTTTTTTCTTGCATCTTCTTATAAAACCAGTGATATTAACTAGTTGTTTCCCATGTGCACTACAGACACATTGTTCATTTTTCCTCACGTTAATATAGAATACGTTCATAGATTAATACTAAGCTAACTGTCCTTGTGAGCCATTTTAAGCTTAGCCAATTATCCCCTGTGAGACTCAAACCATGTACCTTGCATTTGTAAGGCAACCACTTTAACCAGTAGGCCATGCTCCCAACCCAATATGATGAACTTTAACAGTAATTTGCCTTTCACAGTACATTTAAGCCTTCAAAGTAAACTGACTAAATAATGTGTTATGATTCTATTTACAATCTGTAATGTCTCCCCTCTATAACCCCTAAAGTATACTTCTGTGGTAGGATGATGCTGTTCATTCCACTGGATGATCTGGTCAATTAAAAGTTACACTCAGACCTGGATTTAATAACTTCCATTGACTCTAGAATCTAGTCTGGACTAGAAATGAACACGTCTTTCAGGCTGAGAAATTCCTATAAAATTCAAAGCAAACTTTCTGCATCAAAATCATGGGACATTGGCTAATTGTTGCAACTTTAATTCAGCTTAGCTTAATGATCTTAAAATTCAGGTAAATAAAGCCAGCATTAGTAAGATAAAGAGATGAAAGAGTTATGAGGCTGATTTTCTCCTTTAATAGCGAAATCCTCACAAGGACAGGGCAATAAGCTCATTTGCTTTGAAACACAGACTCAATAAAAGAATAAGTAACTTTTTTTTTCTCTCAAACAAAATGTTTAAACTTTAAAATCTATTGCTAAAATGAGATACTATACAGATACTGCAGTTCTTTTCTTTCATCTTGCTAAATCCCCAGATAACAGGAACAAGCAAGTCTGAAAATAATGTAAAAAATCCTTTAATGATTTGAATTCTCACTGAACTCTTAACATTGCCACCCATGCAGCTGCTTCAAAGGAAGCTTACAAAACTAAGCGCTTTATTATTAGAGTCGATTTTTAGATAAAACTGCATAGGTAGTTAAAATGGTTTTCATTATGTCACTGACATGGTACTTGTGGAGAGGACCACATTGGGGTGAATTGTTTTCATTGTTGTCATATAGTGACAGTTGTGAAATGGACAGAGCATAATGTCATTATTGAGGGGTATAGACTTATGACAGACTATGTACTCGATATATTACATTTGCTCTATGGCAAGAGGACACTAAACTTGTCTGTTCTGCCTTCAAGGAAATTTATCATTGTACCTAGTTTCCATTATTGCTTCCAACCCTCCCTCTGATGTGCTGTCTGTGTCATGCCATCTTGAAAGCCTCTGCATCCCTGTCTACCATCCACTCTGGCAGTACAGTAATGTGATTAAAAAGTTATATGAGGAAATATGTCAAATTCATTCAGTTGGTCTCAGTCTATTGTCAGTATCACCTTCTCCCACTTCTGACTTTTCTTTAGTGCCCTCTTAACACTTACCTGGCAATCTTTTGCATGAATATCATGGTAACCCAGCCTCTTCTAGCCTTGAGTAAGAAGAGGCCCCTCTCCAATACTCTCTGGTAATATCCTGTCCAGTCTCATTCACTCTTATGTAGTTTCTCTGTGGACTCCTGACATCTTAGTGACCCTTTCCTTTTGTGGTCCACATGACTGCATGCTGTGCTCAGTGTTACAGGACTCTTGACATACAGTGACTTGACTCTTTACACATAGTACATTTCCCCAACCATGCACCTCAACAGAATTTCCTACTGATACTGCCCTTACTTTCCTGGTAGTCTATTCCAAGTTTTACCACCACACTCATAATCTTTTCCTGTTCTTTTCCTATTATTTCCATCCTAATGATATCTCACTCTACAGGACTTTTATGGATTACATGCAATACTTTTTTTATCAATCTGCACTGAAGTTGAAATGACAGTTTCTGCCAGCACTGTCAGTCTTTACAGTTTATTCATTATACTCATAATCCCGTCCTCACCCCCCTTCTAAAAATAACTGCACCTATCAATGTGTCTATGAAAAGTTAATCATGTTCTTTTTTCCCTTGTGAGCACTCAAGTTACTTTACTCATTCCTGATGGTATCCTTCTCATCACAATGCTGTCTGCCATATCCTTCAATTATGCTGCAATCCAGTTCTGCAGTAATGATCTTACATTCACAAAGCCCTTTACTTTTCTCATCAGCCAGCTCTCTGGGATAAACTCAGATATTCTTGCTGAAGTCTAGCTTCGTGGTGCAGGTTGATAAAACTGTGTATGGGGCCCAAACAACCCTAAATAAGTAACCAACTGCAGCAATGTGGGAGGGTCAGGGAAAGTGGGGATGAACAATCAATGCCATATCACCCATTTTTGTGGTATGGAATCAGTGTAACACACCCCACTGATGCGTAATAGAAGCTATGAGATCCAAATAGTACAGGGTCAATGGCTAATATAAAGCAATAATCAGTGACTTGTACTGGTATGTTGATATGACTGGGGACAGGGAAGAATTATATGTCAAACATGTGAAGCATGGGGGTGGGGAAGAATTATGTGTCAAATATATGAAGCATGGGGGTGAGGAAGAATTATGTGTCAAATATGTGAAGCACTCCAATCCTCCAGTTCAGTAGAACCTCACTGGTAGAGATTAGGGACTACAACAGGAAAGACTTGACAGTTGCCTGAGTGATAAGTCTCTTCTGACATTTGGAACATAGGTCACTGCAAGCCAACTGGTTCCCCTGTGGGAATAAAAATAATAAAGATAGTAAAAAAAAATTACTGTTACAAGTCTCCTAAAGCATTCCTATCATGCCTACCCATAACCAATTTATAACACTTTACCAAGTTTAATTAGCAGCTTATTCTGGTCATAAACGCATGTTAATTGCTACTCTCCACAGGAGAGTAACCAGCCTTCCCTGGGGGACTAATTCTATAAATTTGCCTATTCCCACTGTTCAGTTAACAGTAGTTTCCTGGAGTTTTTCTAATCCTCCTTAATACCTCACTTGTCTTCCCGTTCACTGGCACTTCTGCACTGGTTAGTGATCTGATGAAGACAGTCATAGTAATTGGGGGATCCAACAACACACTTGCCAGAATTCTTAATATTGCAGAGGCAGCCTAATCTTTTCTGCACATACTCATTCTTGCATGTGTACATACTTCTATTCATTAAAGTATGTAATTGTCCTCAATGTTACAGATTTAACTGTGAAATACAGTTGTTTGTCTTTGAACCCAGGTTGTGGCTGCAAAGGGTCATTGAATCAATCAGCTCACTTACCCAGATGACAACTTTAAATAAATTATCTTATACTTGAACTTTACCCTCCCTATCATTTACTTTTTTATGACCACGTTCACTATGATGATCTTTACCACCTCTCTTGTCCTACTTCCCTACTAACATGGTATGCATCTCTTGCATTCCTTTATGAAAACAAAAAGTATTAATTCGACACCTTTGTTTTTCCCACAATTTTTTCAAGTGCCTCTTTCTTCTAACTCTGATTGGGGCAGTCCCACCTTCCATCAATTCTGTTATACAATAAAACCTAGTTCGTCTGATCTCTTATGCCAACTACATTTCTCCATTGCTTTTGTTATCCTCATTTATTTTTGCTTTTGGGTTTCACTTTGCAATGTAATTCTCTCTCACCACCACATCTTCTTCACCCTCTTGTATGCTCTAACTTTTCTATGATTGCAAGCTTCACATTCCTATGTGGACATATTAACTTTCTTCTCTTTTTTGTTCTTTTACCTCTTCCTCAAAAACTTACCAGTAGACCAGAATAATCAGTCCGTGGCACTTTACAATAGCTTGTTCTTCCATTAGCACTATGGCCATCCTCCAACTGATAATATATGATTTTGGTCAGTGGATTAACGTGTTTTTGTTATTCTTTCCCTTTTTCCATAATCTATACTACACAAAGAATGGTAGAACTTGTCACAGTGACTGTTTTCAGCAAGTCCGCAAATTACTGTTGTTACAGTTCTGAGCTGCAAAAATTGTAAATACATTGCTTTTTCAAAAAAAAAAAACATGCTTATTCACAATGCAAGGCTCATTCAGAACATTAGTAAATGGCTATGCAAGTTTTTTTTTTTTTTTAAGTAATCAGGCTGTGTATTAAATGTGGCGTGATAACAGACGCTCTGCCATATTATGGCTGACAGGTCAATCACCACCTAACATCTGTCCAGAATCCATTACGATACTGCTGAGTTAAAGTCAGTAATTCATCCTAATTAGCAAAACAAAAACATGGATTTCCAAAACTGTCTTTCTTGAATATTTCCCATTTCTAAATGGCAGCTGATGAAAGAAACCAGAGATCACTATATCAGACAGCTGTGTGGATATCAATTCTGAAAAGGGATAAGATGGCAGAGTAAGAGCACTGACAATGGAAACAAAAAAAAAAAACATCTAGGCAAAGTAGATTTGCAGGAGAAATAAGAATGTACTATGTTGTTCCATATTTGGGAGCTAATCTGTGCAAGATGCTGTGATTGCAGTCATTGAAAAGGCTTATTAGTCCCTTAAAACACTTCTGTGAACACGTCTAATAATATGTTTCAGTAATAAATCACAATGGCAAAGAGAAATCCAGAGTAAATGAGAGAAGACTAACCTGAAGGGATGCACAATGTCTTTCAAAACTTGTTTAATAGCAACATTTGGCTTACATTCCTTTAACAGGCTATTGTGCTCATGAAATAGAATGGTTCAAGCTACAGTTTTGATATCCGAGATGTAGTAATAGTTTTCTTCAAGTACCTTCAAATACTCCAATTTATGGAGCAGTTTGGCATCATTTGTAAATTAAGGGCCTGGCAGTTCCCCAATGTCCACTGGTAAGACACATCAGTCCTCAAAGGCTATGCAAAGTGTGCAGATCTTCACTTATCCAGTTTGGTGCAGTGTATGGAGCTAAAGAGGATCTTCAGCATTCAAAACCACAGACAATGATAGCCTAATGGAGTCACGGCTGTGTTGAAGACAAAGTAAGCTGGCATGGATATGTGACCAATGACTGACACTATCGATCAGTTTTCGCAACAGCATGGGGATTAGATCTCAGAAAGAGTACAAATGAAACAAGTGTCTGATCAGACATTTTTCTACTATTGGTAGCAAGTCCTGTACTAAATCTACTAGAGACTAAATGTTTGACAGGAAGATTTAATACTTACTTTTATAGTGTTTTAAAATCCACTTAAATGTATTCCTCCCTTAGAAGTTTAGAAGTTTATGCTCTTACTGCATGTCTGATTGCACTTGCTCGGAACTGATTCATATCTGTTGAGGTTATTACTTCTTCCCCTCTGGGGTTTGAGTCCTTGTTTGCATAATAGTGGTTAGATAATAGTGGCTAGGACTGTCTTAGTGAATGTTGTTCTCGCATTAGAACATGTAGAAATAGTTTTATAACTGTTTCATTAGCTTAGAATAACTTAGCGTGGTTGCTTGATAATGTCACAGCAGTTGTTTTGTGAACTGAGATTTTGCATTGCTATCACTTGACAAATCAGTAAAGTGTTTTTTGCCATAAACTCAAAGACTAAATTTTGTTGGATACACCAAATGATCAAGATGACAAAGGAAAAAAACTTTAGTCATTGCGGTAAAATCAAAAGTCAGGGCATGATAGGAGATGTACACGCAAGTTTGATGTGTTGAAGCAGGCTCCCTGTTGACCTGGAGAGTACATTTTTTAGCATTTACCAATGAAATTTAGCTCCCTTCTTGATTGACTATATGCTATATTCACACCATATAGATTACTCTAGGTAGGAATTTCTTTTTCATCAGGAAAAGACTGTCCATGTTTGACTCCACTGCAACCTACCCACATGATGAACTTGAAATGTAAAGTGTCCGCTAAACCTAAAGGAAAGCCATCAAGTGGCATCAGAAAACAAAATCTGAAATATACGCTGCTTACTGACTCTGAGGTCACTAACCATGATTCTTCAGCAGGTAGAGAAAGACATTAAACAGTTACAAGAAATGAGGTTTCTGCCATTCTTTAGCAGACAGAGTGGAAGCATTAAGATCATCACAATGTTAGATTAGATCTTTATGTGCACACACTCCAAATTGATGAATTATCACAATGTCTGAAAAAAAACTGAGCCTGTTCCACTACAAAAATTTAAGGATTATTCAGTTACTAGATGGACTGGAAGTAAAGAATCCAGTGGCCCTTATCAGCAGTTATCTTAAACACTACTGAGCATAGATCACCCTCCTGAACATGCACATAGAATACAGTCCAAAAACACCTCTAATCTTTATAAATACTTTATATTGCAGTGCTTAAATTTCCTTGATAAGGAGGCTATTTTACAATGCGCTAGGGAGAAGAGATCCCATTGGCATTGCCCCTTATTGCCCTGGATTATATCCTCTTACTTTAATAAAAGAAAAGCTTTCATTCCTGTACTGAGATACTTTAAGATGCAAGGATTTATTGCGCAGTTGTACTTCCCACGTGATCTTGGTGATTGAGGTCCATTACAATGCTCATTCTATATGGCAAATGAAGTGGAAACCTAAGCAATGAACCCTTATTTTAGTCTAATCCATTTCCTTCCATTTCATCCATGGGATGAGGTCAAACAAAAATGAAATCAATCTACAGAGGGTAGGTAGTCACCAAGCAAGAAAACACATCTGGCAGACCTGGTACACAAGGAAGACCTCCGTTAACCCCAAATTTCTGCATGACGTCAGCTACACTATGCTGTGGGAGAGTCAAAGTCATGCCTTTACTGGACCTGTTAGATAAGGGGGAGCAAAAAACAAATGCACTTTCCTTAGCCAGATCAACCTCAACAGCAGCTTGCTTATTTGGTTGACAAAGAAAGATTGCCTACACACCCAGTTCTTAGCACAGGATAAGAGAGCCAACAGAAATCTGGTTGCCTCTTTGATATTTAATATCTCACTGGCTACACCTTGTTATCTATTTTTTCTGATGCAGTGCACTAATTAAGTGCATTAAGAGGAAGAAGTGACTTTATACTTGTTAGACTTCTCCTCTCTCACCAAGTGGGAATCTAAAGGAATTTTATGAAGTTTTTATATTTTTTTTTGGACTAGACTTGATAAAAGGGTTAAGTGCTCAGCACTGCTCAATTTTAAGTTAACAGATTCACTTTGGTTTTCTTGGCTCATTGTTTTGCCCTTTGTGAGTCTCCAGTTGTGAGAGGACCTTACCCAAAGGTACACCAATCTTATTCATGCCTACATAAGTTAACTTTGCTATGATTCATGTTACATTATGTAAACCCTTTATAGAGGGAATGGAAACTCTGTGCTCATGGAATCATCTTACTATTCACCTCATGAGTGAAAACTACTTTAGAAAGAGAAATAGACACCTCAAATGTCTGTCAACAAGTAAAAAAGTCATGCATTTCACTTTTTTTCACTCACTTTAATCCTAGGGAGCCAAATCAGTGACTGTTTAACTGAAAGTGACTAATGTCACCTGTTTGAGATTTTTAAAAAGCCTCTGTTCTAATTTGTTATAGCCGTTGTTCTGACTGTATACTCCTCAAAAGTCTGATTACAATCCAGTAAGTATGTAAGTAATGGTCACTATAATGTAGTTGCACTCATAGCAGCCAAGCACAGCAAAATACTATGACTCCAATCACACATTCTTGCCCAGAAATTAATTGCAGCATCTATTAACTGTGCAATCCTCAGATGTCTGATTTTATTCAAATGATTAAATAAATCACCATGATTAATGTATTTCAGCTTGCTGCTGCCAACACATACAGTGTAGCCCATTGCAACTGATTCAGTGCATGCACACTCAAACAAAAAACGCATAAAGGATCGTTCTGTACTGTTGGTAAACTTAATACAGGTGTACTACAAGGATTTCTGCTAGGTTTTCTTTTTGTAAATAATCTCCTCCTAGAATTGCTAAAGCTTTTATTAATATTGTATGCAGATGATAGGCTGCTCCTGCAACCCAGTACTCACCACTATGATCTGCAAACCAAGTTACAGGACAATTTCACTCAGTTAAGCACTTAGTCCACTACTAAAACTACTAATTAGTCCTAGGAAAACCAAACTCATTGTCTTTGTCTCGGTCAAGAAATCACCTACTATTCTTTCTTTTCTCTTAACAAATCTAAAAAGGAACAGGATACCTAACATCACTAACCTAGGCTTAATACTTGACTCTGCTCTTTCCTTTACCACACACACATAAATTTTGTAATTGATAAATAATTAAAACCAAGATCAGTCACCTTTCACTTGCTGCTCATAGGGCCATTGATAAAAATATTTTAATATGGAAACATGAATATGGACTTTCTTTTCTCATTATGCATTCAGCCACAATACTCACGGAATATAAACTGCTGAGAATAAAATCTGCAGATTCATCCTATTAACAGACCCACAGATGCACCATTGCAACTTGCTAAAAAAATCCATGTGGCTTTCACTATCTTATAGGGAGAATTTCCTTCTAAATATTCTAATTTAGAATGCGCTAAAACATGGTCACCTCCCCTCATTAAGAGTGGAGCTACCTATACAAGACAGCTGTTTTATACTTGATTGTACACAAGTCAACAGTTTCACTCCAGTATGCCATCTATTTAAAAATGTTCTAGGTGAGACCAGCTTTCTCTAGACTCGGGCGTATTACCTGAAGCCACCTACCTACAGACATCAAAAACTTAGAAACAGTCAAAGAATCTCTTTACTCAATCTACCTGCAACTGCTACCATAACAATGGTTAAGCAACTTACTCTCCCATATCACGAATAGAAACTTTTCGTAGCCTCTTAATGTGTCATCTTACTTGCAAATATTTCACATGTATATTGCAGTTTATTTTTTATACATATGATTGTACTGAATTTTATGCACGTCTTGGCTTGCATTTTGTATACTTTTTTCTCAATCCATTCAGACTGAATCTTCCAACATTACCCTATCTGCATTCAGTCTTACTATATTCTGAATTTTGTTATATACTCATTTTGAATATATTGTTGATGGAAAGACCATCATGTATTTTATGTGACTGGCTTGAGTCATGGCTGGAAAGTATCACTAAATCAGTCCATTTACCTTGAGAACAAAGAAATAGATACACTTAATGTTAAATACTAAATACTCTCTCCTGTAGACTGTCGCACAATAGCACTGGATCAGTGTCTCCAAACAGCACTAATCCTAAGCACAAATGTAATTGGAAATATAATAGACATTATTAACTGCCTTGCCAGAGTGACTTTACTTTTCATGCAACCTGTCTCAGACAGTCACCTGAGATAGTCTAAGCCAATGGGAAATTTCTGCTCTCCACCCCAGTACAACCCCTGAAGAACCATATATACCTATCCAAAAACAATAGATGGACTTGAAGCAAGTCAAAATCACCTTATTTTCTATCATGGATGTGACCTCTATGGTTGCTTAAACCATGTTAGATGGTAATTTACAATACCCTGAAACAATGCAAAGAACATGACTAGTGGCTTGAATGTAGCTAACCAGTAATGTGAAAGAATCTAGAGAGTCTACCAGTCTTCAATATACCTATTGCTTTTAATGAACCATAATATTAGAATTTTCTCCATTACTGCAAAGATTTCTTTTCTCAGGCTTAATAGCATAAAGGCAGCTCCTGGCACAGGTTGACTGAGAATAAGGCCCATTAGCTTGTCTTGGGTGCGATATTAATGTGTTGGGAACCTCCCTTAATTGTTTGCGTAACTGTCTGCAGGCCTCAACAATGCGTTAATTGGTTTAAGATGACCACAGCAGATGTAGCCTATAGTCCTGGATTTGTTAATGTCCACATGCATTTGTATGCTGCCTGACTCTGAACAAGCCACTTAATCAGACAATGCTCCTGGGTTAGCCATGACAAGGGCCACATGTACCAACTCTTGTGCTCAATGTTTTCTGGAATTCATAAATTCCAATGCCTTAGATCTACTTATCTACACCCCAAATAAGGGCAGCAATATCCTAGACCTGGTCATTACAAGCATGGGCAACCGGTGTTCCACACCAGAGGTCAATTCCTCATTGGTCAGATCCGATCACAAGCTAATCATCTTAGACATCCACATCCCACCCCCACCCCCCATTAGGGAAGCCACCGTAAAAAATGTCTCCAAAGCCAACTTCACACTTCTTAAGACAGAAGTGGCAAACTTTACTACACCCATGCTGATGGACAATAGAGGTACAACTGCTGAATCCTACACAAATGCACTTTATAAGCACTTACACGAGTGCATGGATCGTGCAATCCCTAACAGAACCAAGATGCTATCCTCCAAAAAAAGGAAGCCAATCTGGTGGTCCCCTGCCATAAACAAACTCTACAACAGAAGAAAGAAACTGTTGCAAAAAAGAGTAAAATCCCATGAGTGGAGGAACTCCCTGGTCAGCCTCAGTAAGAAGCTGCGATCCCTCATAAAATCCTACAAAGCTAGTTAGGAAAACAAAATAACCACTGATTCTAAAAACAACCACAAAGCATTCAATAGCTATGTCAAGAATCTAATGGCAACACTCAGACCTGCTCTGAGTTACAGCCCAATTGCACTAAATATACAGAACCAACTGATATTGCCAATATCCTGGCAGATAGGTTCAGTGCTAACTTTACCCCACTCTCATCCCCTAAAGGGTCCATCTCTATACCGGAAGAATGCAAAGTTCCTGTAATCATGGCTGTTCAGGTAAAAAACACAGTTTTCAAAGCCAAGAATACAGCATCCATGGGACCTGACAACCTCCCAGGCTGCGTTCTACATGAACTACAGAACAAGCTGGCACCCCACCTAAGTACCATGTTCAATTATAACCTCACCTCAGGCTTTGTGCCCACTGAATGGCACACAGCAATGGTTATCCCACTCCACAAAGGGGGAGCCACCATGGACCACAGGAACTACCTTCCCATTATCCTGACAAGCCTGGTCTGCAAGGCTATGGAACGTATCATCATGAAACTTATAAACAATGACATTGGTATTCTCCAAACTCTGGACCCTACCCAGTTCGGGTTTGTAAAAGGTAGATCATATCTCCTAAACCTGATAGACTTCTTTGAAGCAATCACTAAAGACGTCGATGAGGATAAGGTGGTTCACACAGCCTATCTAGATCTCGCCAATGCGTTTGACACCATCCCCTACTCTGGAATTATAGATAAACTCACTAAACTAGGTATAAATCCCTATGTCACAAAATGGGTTGCCAAATGGTTCACTGACAGAACCCACATTGTGAAAGTAGCAGACTCCAAATCCAATTTCAGACCAGTGACAAGTGGAGTACCACAGGGTTCAGTCCTGGGTCCTCTCCTGTTTAGTATCTACTCCTCTGAAGTACAGGCTAACACAGAAGGTCTTTGGCTAACAAAGTTTGCAGATGACTGCAAACTAGGAGCCATAATCAAAACTCATAATGATGTGGACATCCTACAAAAGGGCCTCACTAAGACAGATGCCTGGTGTCAAATCCATGGCCTCAAGCCCAAAGCCAAAAGTGCACTGTCATCCCTTTTGGTAAAAATTCTGTACCCATGAACTAACACATAGGCAGTAGTCTACTTAACACTGAAAGTGTGATAAGAGAATTTGGGACACAGGTGGACAGTAGTCTCTCATTTGATAATCACATCGCCACAGTAGTCAGGAAATATTTCTATGTTTGCCACCTCATCACAAAAGGTTTCTCATCCAGGAAAAAAGAGGTCATTGTTCCCTTCTACTCATCCCTCATTAGACCCATTATAGAGTACAACGCCCCTTTTGGTATGTACCTCACAAGATATCTACAACTGGAAAGGCCACAGAAATACCTCACAAAGAGGATTACCGGCCTCAAACAGATGCCCTATGCAGACCGTCTCAAAAATCTCCAGCTTTACTCCATCGCATACCATCTACTTAGAGGTGATCTCTGCCTAACATACAATGCTATGTCAAACCCAGAGCTGTTGGACAAGCTCCACTTAAAGAAATCCCAATCCCTCTGAGCTACATGCTCTAGGGATCTAAACCTTGCCCCCACAATGAACAGAACATGCTGGAGGGATAGATTCCTGTCCCAGAGACTTCCCATACTCTGGAACAAACTACCTATCAATATCAAACAAAGCTTCTCATTAGCACTCTTCAAGAAAAATATTGATGATTGTATGGGAGATAGGAAATTCACCCTGGGGATCACTTCTGTGACTCTGCTCAACAGAGGCACAGGAAAATAATTTTCTTGGGTGGTGAAAGCCAGGGTACTGTTTGCTAGGCTCATATAGGCCCTAGGGCCAATAGCCTAGTACCTACCTATGAACCTATGAACCTATGTTCAGTGGGCTTACAAAGTTTAAATAAAACGTCTGCTTATTTATGCTAATGATGAGATTGGTTTTCAGAGATTATTACCTTTAAGTCTGAAGGAGAAATGCTGAAAGGGTCTGCTTGACTTCATGTGACAGCTCTCATTTATTTACTTGTTTTATATATATTGACAAAGACTAGCTGACTAAGCACAGCCTAATTTCTGCAGCCACAGGTAAAATATTCTGTTATATAAAGGCAAGTTACAAACAAAATTAGATGGATTTATGATTACAAGTTTCATTTTATAGTTTCAGTAGTAGGCAAGGCTTACACCCTGGCCCGTACCTCACCAGACTGCCAAGATTTAAATGGCATCCCTTACTATCATGAGTCAGTAAAGAAGCTTCAGTCATCACTACTGACTCCAATATGAGACTGTCACTTAAACAGAAGTAATATTTCACAATTTTCCCCTAAGAGCAGAAAAGGGGCACACTCTATTTTCCTGGGACTGGACTATATACCTCTGTCCACCCAAATGTATTTTCTTATTACACACTTCAGAGCAAAGTGTCCCAGTTTAAGACCTCTGACCTCTGACACACTCACACTGAAAGTAAGTTTAAATCTCACACATCCAAACACTTATGATACAGATTTCCAGCTGTGTCTCTCCTACAAAATAGTACAGTAATGCTGCCACCAATCAGAGGGTCTTCATGCCCTTATAAAGGGGTGTCCAATTATGAAAATGAATTATCAAAATAAATGATAGCTATGACCAGAACAGCCAGGCCTTCTCGGTGACCTGGGGAGTTATCAAGCAGCAGAAGCACTTTCTAATCTCTAAAGAAAAACACTGTTTTTCCGGCATAATGTAAATTAATGAAAAACATTTAATAATAAGTAAAAATGATTACAAAATTGAAAATCAATAACTCTCAATAAACATTAGAATTCAGTCACCAGAAATGAAGGATAGGAGTCCATTATTCAAGAAAAACTTTATCTTAAAAACTAAACTTTCCTGACCTAACTTAATAAATACTGTCCTGATCTATGCTAAGATATAGCAAGGCCAAAGCAAGCTTACAGTTTCTTTGGTAAGTTCTCTTTTCATGGTGTCTACTGACTTCTCAGTATTTGACAAACTGCTCTGTACTTGACAAACTGATGTCTCTACTGTCTAATTTCAAAGCATAACAGTCAGCTGCTTAAAATAAATTATTTTTCTATCAATCAGCTGTTTAAACAATCTCCTAGCAACCAGGGACATTCCAATGACATCACCCACTGCTCAGCTGATTCTCCACAGTTTGTACTTCAGAATTTCCCTCTCAAACATGCACATTTAGAACTGTATCAAAGCAGTGACAGATTCTTTTAAAATTCTGTTTCAACAAGAAAACACTCAATATTTCAAAACGTATTTACATTTTCACAATTAGGCATGCTGGCGTACAATATAATTTAATCTGAGAATATGTACAAATCTCCTGCCAGACATGCTAACACAGATGACATTGCTTTCAGTTACTTCACATTTCTCCCCCCTTATGACTCAAGCACAGTTTTCAAGTCACCCTTGAAAACTGATGCTTGAGAAAAATGGGTCTACTTGGAAATATTAACCCACTCCTCTCCTGGACAATCCATCCACATTGGCATTATTAACTCCACGGTGATGCTGTATGATCATATCATATGCTTGCAATCCTAGACTCCTTTTAACTTGTCATTCTGATTACTGACCCTATTAAGCCATGTTAGAGGATTATTATTTCTGAGGGTAGTGAATTTTGTCACATAAAGATAGGGCTGCAGCTTTTGCAATGCCCACACTAAAGCCAACACTGTTTCTCCACAACTGTATAACACTCTTCGCTAGGTTGGAGTCTATGGCTCAGGTAAACCACTGGACGCTCTTCTCCTTCTTTGGAAACTTGGCTTAGCACAACCCCCACCTCATAATTTGAAACATCTACCTGCACAATAAGTTCTTTATTGTAATCTGGGTTGGCTAACATAGGGTGTCCTCCCCAAATCATTTTTAGTTTTTTGGAATGCCTGTTCACAATATGAGATCCACAATATCTTATCCTGTTTATTCTTCCTTGTTAGGACAGTAAGGGGTGCAGCTATGGTACTGTAATTGGGCACAAATTTCCTATAGTACCCTGCTGTCCCTAGAAATGCTCTCACTTGTTTCTTAGTAACAGGAACTGGCCATGCTTGGATAGTTTCCACCTTGACTGGTTCTGCCCTAATTTTACCACTTCCCACTCTGTGTCCTAAGTAAGTGACCTCTACCATACCCACTTGGCACTTACTGGGCTTAATCGTTAATCCTTCCCTACTTAATCTATCCAAGACCTCCCTCACATGTTGGAAATGTTCCTGCCAGAAGTGGCCATAAATTGCAACGTCATCCAAGTATGCTACAGCATATTCCCCTGTTCCTAGCAGGATATGGTCTACCAGCCTCTGGAAAGTTGCTGGGACATTTTTCATTCCAAAAGGTATCCTAGTAAATTCATACAATCCGTAAGGGGTTAAAAAGGTTGACCTTTCTCAAGCAGCAGAAGTCAAGGGTACCTGCCAGTATCCCTTAGTCATATCAATAGTAGTCAGATACCTAGCCCTACCCAGCTGTTCTAGGGCTTTGTCTGTCCTTTGCATGGTGTATGCATCTGACTCTGTGCAGCTATTTTATTTCTGGTAGTCTACCCAGAATCTCACACTACCATCCTTCTTTAGCACTAGCACTACTAAGGAAGCCCAAGGACTGTTAGAGTGTTGAATTACCCCCAGTTCTAGTATTTCCCTTATTTCTTCTTTCAGAGTCTGCTTCACTCTCTCAGGTACTCTACAAAGCTGCTGCTTAATAGGTTTTTGGAGTTCTGTGCTCACATGGCGCTGCACCAAGACAGTACATCCAGGTCTCTCTGTGACCATATCCCCAAATTCATGCAATACCATTTTTATCTCCTGGACTTAATTAGGAGTTAACTGCAGTAATATTGTAAGTTCTTCTACAGAGGTGTCAATGCTAACCTCACCCAAAAGCTAGGTTACCATCTCCCTTTCATAATCATCCTGCCATCCACTACTAATGCTCAATACTAGGGCCTCCCTGTCATAATAAGGTTTCATCATATTCACATGGTACATTTTGTGCCCTTGTCTCCTACCTACCAAATTTACCAAGTACCTCACATCATTGATTTACCTCCCACCTCAAAGGGTCTCTTTCAAGCTGCTTGTGACTTGTTATGTCTAACAGGAAAAAATACCATCACCTTCTGTCCCTCAGCATACTCTCAAGCCCGAGCATTCCTGTCATATCACGCCTTTTTTAGTTGTTGAACCACTGCTAGGTTCTCTTGAGCTAAACCAATGGGCTCTTTAAGTTTGTCTTAAAGTTGAGAACATAAGCCATAACAGACACTTTGTGAGATTCACTCTCACATTCCCACTCATCTCAAATTAAACCTAAAGGCCCCCTCACCCTATGCCCATATAACAACTCAAAAACCTGTAAATTCCTGTGGTACTTCTCTGAACACAAATAACAGATCGGCAAATACTTGTTCCTCTCCCTTTTGAACTGGTCTGTAAATGCCTGTAGCATAGTCTTCAATGTAGAGTTTAACCTGTCCACAAGACCATTAGTCTGGTGATGTCAGGGGGTGGTCTTTAGATGTTTCACCCTACAATGCTTCCACAGACAAATCAGCAGGTCTGACATGAAGTTGGCACCTTGGTCAGTCAGTATTTCCCATGGAAAACCAAATCTGCTGAAGATTTCTATCAAAGCATTTGCCACCTTCTCTGCCTCAACAAATGACAGAGCCACTGCCTCAGGATATCCGGTAGCATGGTCTACTACCACCAAAATATATTTCTTTCCTGTAGAACTTGGAGTACTCAGGGGTCCCACAATATCCAAGGCCACTTTCTGAAATGGCTCTTTGATAACAGGCAAAGGCAGTGACGAACCCTTAGCACTGCCCCCTGCTTTACCATCTTTTTTGGCACTGTTCACAAGTACTACAATATCCTACCACATCCCTTGGAATCCCAAGCTAATGGAAATTTTGCATAATATGCCTCTTAGTATGTCTTATGTCCATATGTTCTGAGAAAGGAATGTCATGCTCAATGGCTAACAGTAGCAGACAGCAAGCTCTAGGCACTAACAACTGCCTTACCACTTCACCTTCTAGCTCACCTCCAGGAGTCCATTCTCTATACAATAAACCTTTGTTCCAGTATTCAGATTCCCCTCTTCCTTAAGCCTCAGGTGCCTCCATAGCCATCTCCCTCAAACTTTGTAACATAGGATCCATAAGTTGAGCCTGTCCAACTCTAAATTCATGACCTTCCCCAGCTCCCTTTCCACAGGAAGTCTAGTCACTTCAGACAGCTGTTCCTCACTATCACTCTGGGTACCACCACTCACTTCCATCTTCACATTTACTGTGTCCAAGGGAACATCAGTACCCACCAGCAACTACCAGATAGAACCTTCTCTGAAACAGCCAATATGTCAGCCCCAGCTTCAGGTATGAGATATTTCTGTGTCTCTCCAAGACTACTGGACCTACATGCATTTCTCCAAGCATGACTGCATATCACTGCATGTACACAAGGTACTGAATCATCAAAGCCATTCGCATTCAGGACATCTGCAGGAATATCCTCAAACACACCTACTTGCTTGCTTCCTCTTCCACCCACCCAGTCAAGATGAACCCTAGCCAAAGGTATTTGAGTGGGATCCCTACCAATGAATTGACCGGTGTGAGCTGCCCAAGCAAGTACTGCTCTTCTATAACCACTGCAAGCCTCACAATACTTATATCAGAAGCTGTGTCCCTCTTAGCAGTTACCTGTTTGCTATCTACTAAGATTGTATATAAAGTTTGGTGATAATTTGGCACCCCAGTTGTTTATAAACAACTTACCACTGTCAGTTTATTATCACCACTTGCTGGCTCCTTCACCTTTTGTTCCTTACCTTACCTCAATGGGCATTTGACGCTATGTGTCCCCTCTGGTTACACTTGAAACATCTAATCCCTTACTGTGCACTTGGATTAGTAGTTCCCCTGATTACTGGTTTACTCTGTTGGAGTGGTTTAAACTGCCCCCCATGGGTTCCCTTATGTCCATGTACAGCACTGGGTATCCCTCTCCTATGCAGTGGTGATCTGCTTACAGAGTAGAGATCTCCTTTTCTCCCCAGCAGTTGCACTCACAGTCTGCTAACCAGACTCTCATATCCCAGGCAAAGTGCTGAGGGCTTGTTCCTCCACCATAAGATCTACCAGTCCCTCAAAAGTGGTTATCTGACACCCACTCACTGATCTGTGAAAGTAAGTACTTAAGTCAGTAATATAATCGAGTACACTTTCATCTGCCTTGCGTCTATGTTCACAAAACTTTTTCCCTATAAGCTTTAGGTGTAAGTTTGAAACAGTCAAGCAAACATTTCATTTTTTCATAATTCAAACAATCTACATCATTTTACTTTGCTACAGCTTGAACAGCTTTACCATGGAGTAAGGCAGTCAGGAACTGAAACCAGAGCTCACGGTCAACAGCATATTGTCTACATACCCTCTGAAAACTATGGATAAAACTATAAAAGTCATCTCCATCCATGTACTGAGGAAAAAGTTTGCTGACCTTTTCAGCTTCTGCGGTCTGGTTATTCCCTTCCCCATTACCTCCATGACCCTCTCAAAGGGTTTGAAGCTCCATTTAATGCTGGTGCTGTCTTTCATTGTCCTAGACTTATAAATGCCTTAGCTTCTCTTTGGTCTCCAGCCGTTTGGTCTCCAGTTTATATTGATGCTGTTTGTCTGCAGCCTGCAATTCATATTGGCACTGCTTTTCCCTTTTCTCAGCCTCCAGGTATCACATTCTTTCCCTTTCTTCAGCCTCCAGTTCCAGTCTCCTTAATTCTAGATGGCACTTATGTATTATCGCAACCAGATTTCCGAAGTACATTAATTTGTCATGTTTCTGCGGTCACATGCTGCTTAACCCAAAATGGTCTCTGTGAAGAAGTTAGTCATACTTTGTAATGGCAGGTATGAGGCAGGAACAGGTGAAATGAGTAAAGTTTGTTCTCCCCCCATGGGGCCCCTCATCTATGTTGAAAACTTCATGGGGCCACTGGTACTGTATAAATCCTGCAATACACATTACGGATCATGACTCTTTGTAGAGCACGGGGTTGTATGGCTACAAATGGGCACCAAAAAGGGGTTGGATGACTTTTTACAGCCAGGAAAGCAAATTTAACAACTGCTGTGTCATAACTCGGGGACTGCTGTGTGTAATGCAAAAACAGCTACATTTTTCAGTACATACTGTGCCTTCTGACAGAACGCAGTGTAACACGGGTATGTGACAACTGATGACATTGCTGCAGATGCTGTTTTAAAAGTAAGGAAGTCAGTTTCTCTTAACGAGCCATGTTCCTGACTGATTTTCTTGTTGGGAATGTCCTGACTTTCAGGAACTCTAACATTAAGGACAAGTGCACAGCAGCAGTCAGCAGTACTGGTCAGAGAAAGGATGCTACCAGGCAACAGGAATTTCTCTATAATTCATCTTCCTCTGTGAAAGACAATCCCACAGATTAGCAGTTCAGACTGTACACACCCCTTGCTAGGTTAAGTGACATGGTTTCCTCAGAACTGCACCAATTAGGTACCATTGGAAATCTGGTTGCGATAATATGTAACTATCCTCAAGACAGATTCTCAGGTCCTCTGAAGAAAATGTGGACTGTCTTGGCTTGGCAGGCTGCACATCACCAATACCAAACTGGATATCCTCTGACCAGCTGGTCTGAGCTGTAGCTGCAACCAAGGCTGAAATTAGGGCTTCCATGGTCAGGTTAGCATGTATCAATCATCTGGCTTCACAGTCCTTAGCCAACTGAATCTTTGTCAACTTGCTAAAATCTGATGACATCCTAGCCTTCTATCACTGACTATCTAAACAAAAAATAAATAAAGCTGTGGTGGATTGAAATTATGAATGTTTACCTTGTGGCTGTCGAGTGTGCACACCTTAATGTCAGCTACACACAGCCTACAGAAATCCAGTTAAAAATCCCATACTGTTACAACAAATTAATGTGACATCTGGCCAATACCTTACCAGACTGCTAACAATTAACAGTTAACTATCCTAGGTCAGTAACTAAAGAGCTTCAGTCCTAACTACTGACTACAGTATGAGACTGT
Source organism: Protopterus annectens (assembly GCF_019279795.1). Taxonomy (NCBI): domain Eukaryota; kingdom Metazoa; phylum Chordata; order Ceratodontiformes; family Protopteridae; genus Protopterus; species Protopterus annectens. The sequence goes on along the minus strand of NC_056742.1, from coordinate 44,529,822 downwards.
CACTTAAACAGAAGTAATATTTCACAATTTCCTCTAACAGCAGAAAAGGGACATGTTCTGTTTTCCTGGGACTGGACTATATACCTCTGTCCACCCAAATATATGTTCTTATTAAGAACTTCAGAGCAAAGTGTCCCACTGTAAGACCCCTGATACATTCACAATCAAAGTAAATTTAAATTGCATACATCCAAACACTCCTGGGAAAGCCTGGTATAGATTTTCAGCTGTGTCTCTCCCCCAAAATAGTACAGTAATGCTGCCACCAATCAGAGGGTCTTGTTGACCTTCTAAAGGGGTGTCCAATTATGAAATTTAATTTTCAAAATAGATTATAACTATGACCAGAACAGCCAGGCCTTTGAGGTGACCTGGGAGTATCAAACAGGTAGAAGCACTCTCTAATCTCTAAAGAAAAGGACTGGTTTTCAGCCACAATACAAAGTAATGAAAACATTTAATAATAAGTAAAAATGATTACAAAATTGAAAATCAATAACTCTCAATAAACATTAGAATTCAATCCCAGAAATGTAAATCAAACTGCAGGATGGGAATTCATTATTCAAAAACAAAACCTCTATCTTAATAACTAAACTTTCCTGACCTATCTAAAGAAATACTATGCTGCTCTACTCTATGATATAATAGCAAGGTCAAAGCAAGTATACAGTTTCTTTGGTGAGTTCTCTTTTCTTGGTGTCTACTGTCTGCTCAGTACTTGACAAACTGCTCTTTACTTGACAAACTGCAGTCTCAACTGTCTAATTTCAAAATGTAACAGTCAGCTGTTTAAAAGAAATTATTTTTTCGTCAATCAGCTGTTTAAACAATCTCCTAGTAACCAAGGACATTTGAATGACATCAATCACTGCTCAGATGATTCTCTACAGTTTGTACTTTAGAATGTCCCTCTCAAACATGCACATTTAGAACTGTATCAAAGCAGTGACATATTTCTTTAAACATTCTATTTAAACAGGAAACACTCAACATTTCAAAACTTATTTATATTTTCAAAATTAGGCATGCTAGTACACAATACAATTTAATCTGAGAATATGTACAAATCTCCTACCAGACATGTTAACACAGATGACAGTGTTTTCAGTTACCGCACAACAAGCCAAGGGGCTCTAGGACATATCAGAGTAGAATATTTGTATTTGATACATATGCCCCTATTTCAAGCTTATTCCACATAGGGTAGCATACAAAAGGACATGAAAGTATGAATCAGTGTGTGATACACTGATTATATACTCTTTGATTATATCTTTGATTCTGAACATCTGTCTTAACAGATCGATCTTATGGTTATATAATGTAGACTGCAGTGAAATTTATATTAGGCTTGTCTTACCAGATGTGCCTTTAATTTGAATCAAAAGGTAGTGCAAGAAAGACAGACATATTAGAAATAGGGATAGAAACTGCAAGTGTTCATGGTCAAGAGTACAGAAGCTGCAGTTGGTGCATTTGAGATTTGTCCTGGGCATCTGTAGTCCTGGGCCTGTATGTACTGCACCTCAGGTTGTGGAAAGGAGTATTCATGGTTAGTTTAGCAGCAAGGAAGGGACTAATTCTAACTGCATAAGAATATGCAGCTACATGTATGGTAATACATTTATCTACTGCAAGAAATTATATGCGATATATTGTAATTGTTGTACAGTCTTGTTTAGCTAACATAAAACTCTTTAGGCATAGCGGGTACTCTGTCAATATTTAAAATTTTCATACGGACTTTCTCTTATAATGTAGATAGCAAGATAAAGCCTGTGTGTTTAACATTTGAAAGATGGATTTCAAGTTATTCCAAAGCTTAAATACAGAAACAGTGAAAGAGAATACCATGATGTTTATGAGATATCTGTATCTCAGTCAGGTTTCAGATATATGATCACTGAGTTTGTATTATCCTGTTGGGGGTTTATCAAGCCATCATGGAGAGGTAAAGTAGATTTAGATTCATTAGCTGAGTTCTCAGTGTAAAACTCCAGTTACTGAATTTTTCCATAAGGAAGTGATGTTTAAATATTGTCAATAATAAATCTAGTAATTTTGATTCACAGGTTTGTTGAAGTCTTCTGTGACAGAGTTTGATTTGATAAAGAAAGATGTATGTGGGAGTTGATTCAACAGGGAAAAAAAGCAGTAGTTAGACTAGTGTTATCTGTTTCAACTGCCTCTAAGGAAACAGAGGAAATTTTGGTTTTGTCTTGATCATATATGATGGGGGAGCAGCTGTTTAGCTATGTGCTGTTTGCACTTGGAGTGTATAAACAAACAAAAAAACAACCAAAAAAAACTTTCAAACCTCCAAATTCAGATTTTCATAGGATTGTTTTCTCTGTCATGAAGGAATCAAGAATTCTGAAACTATTCTGTAAGTTTGCTATAATACTGTATTATATTGAGCTGCTTGAGGGAAAATGCAAGATCTCTAGAAATGAATTATTTACAAAGACTCATCATGCAAGAGAGGCGACGATTTCATGGGGTTTGTTATTCAGATTCTGCTACTTGACAATCTAAAGTAAAGCAGTACGAGCAGCAACTTGTATGTTTTGACAAAGTGATCATAATGTATGCATTTCCTGCAGACATTCTTTCCAGTGAAATAAGTATTAGCATTGCCAGTTTAATAAATCTTACATAATATGCATAACTGTGGATCATGTAACTCCCTTATTTCTCCAAGGTCATTTTTCTGAGCTTCAGAGTATACATATAAATTTAAAAGTCTTCAAAATTTTCTTTATGTTGCTTGCACGGACTTAGAAACAAATCATTGCCAAGATGTACATATTTTCCTTTGGTGCTGTGCAGCTGCTAAATGGATTCATTTTTATCTTGGAGACAACAAGCTCTAAATGACAAGCAGTATTTATCAAAATACTGTACACAGGAAATCTGTCTAGTCAATGTTCTGTTTGGACATTAAGGAATGCTATATGTTAATTTTATCAGCCTAGCTTTATGTACGAGCTAGGAAGCAAAGTCCGAACACACCTCTCCAATCCAGCAACTATAGTAAGGAACCAATCAAAAGGCTGCATGTTAAAAACAGTGAGTGGAACTGCTGCTTTCCCAGCCCTAGCAAGCTTGCCCTAAATCAATTCACCACAGAGTGCTACAAAATGCAAATATCTGTTCTGGGGGAAGTCAGTCTTCAATTGCATTTTCTTTTTTAAAATATTTTACCAGGACACTAAAAATGTCCTGGATTTTTTTAAATGACATCTATAATAACACTACACTTACCCTGTTTATTGAAAAATGGTTACCTACTGAACCTTGAAACAGTTAAGGCATAACACTGTAAGTGATCATCTTCTTCCATTAAAGGAAAGACTTCACATTTACACCTTTTTTGCTTAATTGCTACTACCTGCTCGATCTGCTGTGGTAGCAAACATTTTTTTTAAATAAAACATTGCTCAAGTTTTAAAGAAATTAAATAATTAAACAGGCCTATATTTCAAAATGTGAACATTGCTGTGACTGTAATCCTGAAAGTATTAAGATTATTATACATAAAGACTTAATTACATATACAAAAATACCACATATATGGACCTGGCTTTATTATTCCTTAGTATATTACTCTGGCGAAAAGATGCATGGAAAATGAAATAAGGCATGTAATTTCTTAACATATACTTTCATATATGCCAGTCATTTTGTAATTCTTGAAGGATCAGGTCAGAGTCAGCTTGTCAATATCCAAGGCATCAAAGACACTGAGGTTAAGCTTTTCACTTGTGACCAGAATGGGATTCTCTGTTGAATAGCTAATCTACTGTAGCACAAGTTGGACTAGATGCTAATAAAAATGACATGGCTGTTTTTGGAATGCCATAGATTTAGGAAATCTGTATTAATGGTTTCAACAGATGTTCTACTACAGGATATTTACATTCAGGAGTAAACTTGTGAGTTTACATGCAAGAATTGATGCTAATTTAGATTTGCTCATTGAACACAACCCTGATCTACATGGACATATTTTAGTCTAACTTCAAGTACTACAGCATTGCACAAAGAACACACTGAAACAGAATTTTCAAATAAAATTGTAGAAGAACACATGCCAAAGTAATATAAAATTGATATTGTAAGCATGATGAGGTTACGTCAAATTAAAACAACTCTGCATATTTATACACATATACAATTTTCCATAAGGATGTAACATGAAGTGTGATCTATGGTGCTGAATAGTTTAATCAGGGCTAACAAAACTATCACTATGGCTTGACTTTTCTCCATGGTCATAAGGATGCTGTCTGTGAAGGTCCACATCACTTTCACAGTACGCAGGTTGAGCCAGAAACCATTTTTTATGTGCATGTTTTTGTGTGTGTGTGTGTGTGTGTGTGTGTGTGTGTGTGTGTGTGTGTGTGTGTGTGTGTGTCAGAGTGAGAGCAGCCTCTGATCTGCTAAGCATTTTTAAAGCTATTCAAAGGCTATTTATGTCTAGAATCCTAAGTCAAGCTGGATGCACTGAAATGGTTCTGAAGTCTTAGCAGGTTTTGGAGGTGCTTTAGCCACTATCTTAATAAATGAACCCTTGTAGATTGTTGGGAACACATTCTAGCTGAGGTTGTGTGTTTCAAGGGACATGCTATATGTTCAACAATGGCCTGTGCAATCCAAGCGTGTAGGCCATCACTGCCTTCTGGATTTCTGCAAAGGATTTTTTTAAGTTAATATTAGTAGCATAGACATTTTTGAAATCAAATAGTGGCTAGAATTTAGGGGTTTTACAGTGTTTGGGAGTTGAATCATTTGAAATGGTTCACTTGTAATTCTGTTTTTCATCCTATGCAACCCTTCATCATTCTCTCTCATGAAATAAACAGGTTAGTAGCTTTTCCTTAGCTGGTACTATTGATGGCAATTACCTGATCAAAACTGTCTGTCTGCTGCCATTTTTGTTGTATGTTTGATAGTGTATGAAACAGTTATGTGGCTTGGAACTCTATACTGCTGATCTGCAATCTGTTGCACTTTGAACTAGTGAAAGTGCGAGAGAGAGAAAGAGAATGCATCAGTCAATCCCCTATAACAACTAGGATCTGTCCTCAAGATCCACTGTTTTTCTTGGACCTGCTGTTTGGTACCTGTTTAGGCAGATTAATTTGCTTTCTCTTAGGAGCTGCAGCAGTTGATACTACAGTTATGTTACCATACATCTTAACCTCTTACAGCAATAAATCTAGACAAAGCATTAAACAATTGGGGGGGGGGGGCAAAGGCACAAAAATAGGAACAACTTTTAAATATTGATAGCATACGTTTTTTTTAATAACATGGATTTTCTGAAGGGTATGAAGTGTAAAACTCAAAAGTATATCATTATTTTCTGTCTTCAGTCCTCAAAGATTTGTCAGAAAAGCATTTTATGAGGAATATACCAAAATTATGAGGCAAAAATCTGGACAGCTGAGAAAATCTAGACAGTTAAGAGGTATGTATGTTACCAGTAGGTATATACTGATTGATTGCTCCTATTTTGGTAGACCTTTCAAGTGTGAATGGAACCAATGAATGGCACTATGCATTTTTCATTTGAGTTACAATCTGCTGTGTTTCACTGCACTACTAAATGACAAACAACTGAGACCTGGCCAGGTGCACTAAACACAGCATTGCAAAACCATTAGTATACTACCTAAGCATTCGCCATTGGTAAATTTTTGCATTTTAATTTCCTTTCTACTTTTTGTTATATAACTGTATATGATATTTTCTGTGCTACTTTTGGAGCTTTTCTCCCCGGGCCTCTACTGAAAATGGAAATATATCCAGTTAGACTAGCCCGGTTAACAAATGTAAAATAAAAATAAATAAATAAAATTAAATTAAATAAATAAAATAAATAAATAAAATTCAGCACCTTTTCTTCTGATAGGAATGGTTACATTTAAGCTCTTTCCTGTTAGCTAAGGGACAACAAGGGTACATCTCTAACTCATGCAAGGAAAGTGTATTGTCTTGTCAATTATACACATTTGCTCATTGTTGCTAACTAATGTAAAATTAATATAAAAACATACCACCATTATTGGTTCAATTTTGCACACTCACATTAGTTAAGCCAAATATAAACTAGGTAACAGAGTAGCTCTGGTGGTGGTGTGTTATAGCATGTACCATGCTCGATAATTGTTAGATTCGATAGCTAATGATTTATAAACAGGAAACCGCTGCTGACATCAGGTATATTATTGATTGCCCCATGGTTGCTGCTTTGCTACTCACAAATATTACCTAGAATTGTCATTAAATTAAACAACCAGTTGCACTGCTATTTAGTATTTTTGTCCAAGTCATTAACAGTTGCATTATCGTTGCTGTTTTCACTGTTGCCCCTTACCAAGTACACTTGCTCAGCGATATTGTTTAGTGCTGCTCATTACCTTTTTACACTTCTGCATGGTTCAGAGCTCATTGCGACTGTTCAGTGTTTCTCATTCTCAGTTACTGTGCACAAAGGGAAATGATTTACTGCACTTCAATTTATTGGTGTTAAATTTCAAATACGCATACTTTTACATACTCAGGAGAACTTGTCTAATATACTGGATATTGTCACTACATTTATAAGTTTTATTGTTAGCTTATCTAATATACATTTCTTGCACTAGGTCATCATTGTGATTATTTGCATTTTTTGCTATCATCTGTACACCTAAAATTACTTGTGCGATCCTTGCAATCATTTCTTTCAGAGTATCACTACTGATTATTGTGTGTAGACTCTAATGGATCCATCCGCATATTCTAACCTTTATATTAGCCTAAACCAGTGCCCCATTCTGTAATTATATCAACTTTAGCAAAAGAGCTCTAAAACACAAGTTAAGAGTACTACCATATTTGCATATACTTGTTCAAGCCTATGAACTGCAGTAATATGTAATCACTGTCGGTTCTTGCCCCTTGCTCACTGGCAACTACGTTTCTTTATTATAGGTATTGAGTAAGTGGGCAGTTTATGTATTGACTGGACATGGCTACTTCTTACAAACTTCACTCAGTAAGCATCACAAGAATGTGTCTGCAGCATAGTGTAACTACACAACTCTAACACATTTTTAAGTGTTCAAGAGAACACTACCGAAGCCTCTGAGATAAACAACAAACACCACTATTAGGTCACACCTTAACATTACCACCATCTCTACACACAGAATGATCGGAATCAGAGACCGTAAGGTCCACATTCTGAACCCACCCATGACAATGTTTTGGTAACAACTGAGTATTGTTTGGAAGACTAGAGTCACTCTCACCAGCTTGGATAAAAAAGGCGTGATTGTAAACTGTATTCTGGTGCCAGGATGCAAGATGTAATGCAGTTATCATGATAAGCATGCCTGCAGTATAGACATGACCACAGGCACTCTACCCAGATGGGAATGCAGAAAAATATGATGGGACTTTATGTAAATGTTTCCAAGTCAGCAAAGACACTGTTCTTGAGTGGTATCCTGCTATCAGCCAGAATGATGCAGAGATTCAATGAAATAACTTGCTTTAACATTGAAAATTAAGAGAATCTAATCTTGAAGGGATTGAGTATGTTTAATGATAACTTATGTGATGAGACTTCCTGCTTTGCCAGGGACATTTTTTCCACTATCAAGGCTTTCATATTCTGGACAAACCCTTTGTTTCCACTACAGAGCCTTTAGACCAAATCCATTTACTGAACACTACAATTTGGTAAACTCCATTTCAGAACACATTAAGGTGGAAATACTCAATTACAAGAGTTTTAATGTAGTCAGAGACATGCTTTTAATGCAAACACAGCACTACCTACCCCCCCCTTTAATGCCTAATATGCCTTCAGGCCTAACAGAATATTTAGAGAATCACTGTTTGTCAGACTACAGCTGGTCAACTTCCTTATGAACCATACTGTAAACTCTCTGAACTCCAAGGTACATTAAATAGGTTATTCCATATTACAGCTAGTTATAAATAGCCTTCCACATTCCCTACTAACAAATAGCAAATAAACATCTTAATGTCTTTGGAAACTCTAATGTGTGTTTGAAAAAGCAAAATCAAGAAATGGAAAATGTCTACAACACAAAATGTCAAAATGTATGTAATACAGAGGACAAGCCACCCTGTAACACCCATGAGGGGAGCTGTGCCCCCCCCCCCACACCCCCTACTAATTATATTTACAGGATCACACAAGTGTGGGGAAAGAACAAAAATCAACTTTTAATATTTTGTATCTTTAGACATTTTGTACCTTCGACATGATGGTATGGAGCCTTGTAAACATTCTTGTTAATTCAAACACTTTTGTATTGAGTGATTTCAACTAACAAACTGGATGACTACAACCCAAATAGTAATCATGTGCAATATGTCCTTGACTTTATAAACATTACTCACTGGAACAAATAGTCATCTTTCCTACAAGGGGATCCAGATGCCCTAAACGTTCTCTGTATGGCCTCTTCTTATACATCTCCTTGTCTGTCATTGACCCACATATAATAATGAGATAAATTATTGTATTTAAAGTGGTTGTACATCCCTTGCTGGTAAGTATGTGCCCAGGGAAGTTACAAACTCTTACTTAATGAGATTCTGCTGTATTCTCCTTCAAGTGACACCATTGCTGTTTTTTGATTTCAACTTTTTTTTTACTTATCATTGCATTGATAAGGTGATAACTATCTACATCAAATATTCTGCAATATTCAAAAGACATACATTGATAGAACACCTGCTTAAACAAAATGATTAACAAGAAAAATAAATTATATAATACCTATACTACTCTTCCCACACAAATAAGCTAAACTGAAACAATGCTATTCCAAAAACATAGGATGAATATGAACTTAATAGCCACTGTAACCAAATCCTTTATGCCAGTTTATTATCAGATAATGTTCATAGCTAGTCTCTAACAGCATTACACACATAGACTTGATTGCTAGTAATATTCTATCTGAAATTCATTGCCAATTTTACTCCACCTACAGCTATAACATTTTACACAAATTACAAAGCATCAGCTCTTCTCTAATTACTATGGAACCAAGCCCTCTCAAAAAGTAAAACACCGCATCCTTGGGACCAGATAGCATAAAAATATGCCTGAATAGTACTGCCAAATATGACCTATCTGAATCACTTCCAAGCCACGTCAATTTATTATGTTCCATATGTTGTACTCCTTAAGGGCAGAAAACAGCCTTTAAAATGCACTTACATAAATATGGCACAAACTTTGACATTGGTAACTTTAGACTCATTGCTGTCTCTAGCCTTATGTAAAACTCTGGAATGGATGATTTCTGAATGCATCAATATAAATATAAAAACAGAAGGAAACTGTGAAGAAAGTTTGTTATTGACAAAGAATTAAACTCTTTTTTTCTAGTGGCTCCTTTAGCTGTTTAAAACTTTCATTTAAAGGCTCACTGCTGCTTTTCAGCTGTGAGTAGCATTTCTGCAGTTTGTTTCCCACCCTCCCTTGCTGTTGGTATAGTGTTTTTATAGTTGGTGGCTTTGCAGTTGCCCGCCCCTAGTGTAAATTTGATCTGGGATCCTCCTCCCAGTCTAGTGTCATTACCTCATTCTACCCAGTACAGGGAGAGCATTTGAGAAGGCCAATCAGCTTAGTTTCTGCTACTCCTTTCTCTCTTTCCAAAAAAAAAAAAAAAAAAAAAATGAATCTGCTTTTACTGTATTTGTGTTTTTTCCTACTTTATTTTGCTTTTGCGTCATCTTAAAAGTACTCAATTGTATTTATTACTGCTTGGTGTAACTCATTCTAAGCCTTTTAGTTTAAGCACCTGGGCTTCAGACCAGTTTTACATTAAGAAGGTTTGTGGTCTGCACTGTAGTGGCAGAACAGGTAGCTTACATCCTTCTAAGTTGGGCACTGCTGACTGAGGGCTCAGTGTCTGTTATTCTAAAAGTGTATTAATTCTGGTTTAAGCACTTGGGCTTGAGGCCAGTTATTTTACATTAAGAGGGTTCGTGTTCTGCACTCTTGTGGGAGGAGAGGCTGGACTCTGTCCTTCTGAGCTGGGAATTTCTGGTTAAAGCTTATAGTGCCTGCATATTTGAACTGCTTCTTACTGAAATTGGTGCACCTTGTTTGCTGTAGCATAGACTAGATCCAGGCCTGCTGAATCTAGCTTTGTTTGTATAACTTGAGCACTAATCCAGGCATTCTTTAAAGTATTCAGTTGTATTTATTACTGCTGGTAGTAACTTGATTAAAGTGTAGCTATCATTTGTAAGTCTTTAGGATTAAGCACTTGGGCTTCAGACCAGTTGTTTTACATTAGGAAGGTTTGTGGCCTGCACTGTGGTGGCAGGACAGGTAGCTTACATCCTTCTAAGTTGGGAACTGCTGATTGAGAGCTCAGTGTCTGTTATTCTAAAAGTGTCTTAGTTCTGGTTTAAGCACTTGGGCTTCAGGCCAGTTATTTTACGTTAAGAAGGATTGCAGTCTGCACTCTTGTGGGAGGAGAGGCTGGACTCTGCCCTTCTGAGCAGGGAATTTCTGGTTAAAGGCTTATAGTGCCTGCATATTCTAACTGCTTCTTACTGAAATTGGTACACCTTGTTTGCTGTAGCATAGACTAGATCCAGGCCTGCTGAATCTAGCTTTATTTGTATGCTTGTTGTTTGTTTATTTCCCTGAAATGCTAATTCCACCTAAAACGCGGCCTTTTAGCACTTCTGTGGATCCCTAGTGATATCTGCATTGCTTACTGTACTTATTACCTTGTTTCACTTGAAAGAAAGTTACTGTTTGGTGTTTTTGCATTTAAGTTACCTGTAACACATTGCATTTAAGTTACCTGGCACTTGCTCACTAAAGCAATTATATAAGTCAGCTCTAAAAAATTAAAAGCACTACAACCTCATAAACTCCCCTTGAGTAACTTGTTCCCCATTGGCCCTTTTTTTCAATTATAAAGGAATTCCCAATACTATTCTAGCATGTCCAAAGGTCAGTTGTCAATCTCCTCTTCGGTCCAGCTGGTGAATCTGGGAATCTTGAGGCAATGTTACAACTGCCTCATGTACACAGACAACCCTCTCCTCCTCCCAACAAATTCCAACACATGTGAGAGATGCAACCATATAGCCAAACTGGAGGCTAAGCTCTCTCAACTCAGTACTGGCGTAACCAGTCAGGAGGAGAAGGAAACCACACTCACTACAATTCCAGTCTCACACAGACCTACCACGACAACAAACCAAACACATAAACACACAAAAACATACTTGGAGGCTCTAAATAAAGATATGCCTAAGCAGCAGAGACCTCCAAAGCAGACACCCAAGCAACCGCTACCCCAAAACAAAACACGTGCAACACATAGCTCACAAAGCCAGTGTGCCGAACAGTCACAGCCCTTAAGGCTAAACAACACACCTGATACACTTGTAATCGGTGACTCTATCATCAGGCACACTGACGTCCCGCTCACCAGGCTGAACAAGGAGAAGGTCACGGTGAGCTGCCTGTCAGGTGCTAGGATCCGCCACATAACACAAGCACTCGGGTCACTCCAAGGCAAGTACAAATATGACTCAGTCATTGTCCATGCTGGTGTGAATGACCTGAGACGTACCTCCCTGGACTACATGAAAAGAGACATAGATGAGCTCTCTGAGCATGTAGCCCAGGCCGCTATGACCCTGACCTTGAGTAGCATCTTACCCTCACCAAAAATGATGCCACAATATGAAGACAAGATGATCAATTTCAACAATTGGCTTAAGTGTTGGTGTCATTCAAAGGGGATCCAATGCCTGTCAGCCTGGGATGACATGCTCGACAAGCCACGATGCTTCGCTAGGGATGGCTTGCACCTGTCACCCCTGGGCTTTTGGATATTGGCAAAGGCTCTTGCTACCCCCATAGTGCCTTTTTTAGGCAAGGCTCAAAAGACAAACCCACCTCCATAGGTATCACAAGGGATAAGAAACTAAGAGTAATGCTACTCAATGCCAGAAGTCTAAACCTCAAGATGCACGCACTCAAAACTCTCCTTAGCATGGAGAACATCGATATCTGTGCAGTAACAGAAACCTGGTTCAAGGCTCCAGAGAGCACACCAGTACTACCAGGTTATACCTCATACCATGCTTTTCGGCCCCAAAACTTGAACCGAACCACAAAAGGAGGGGGAGTATCAATATTCGTCAAAGATACCCACACCTCCAGGTTGGTGGCATAGCACGAAGCATCAGAGACTATCCATGTGCAACTAACTGTGGGTAAAACTGCCTTCCAGTTTATAGCCTGCTACAGACCACCCTCCCAAACACAGGAACCCCACTCGGCCTTCCTGAGAATACTGGAAAATATGAAGGTCTCTCCAAACACCATTATATTGGGTGAATTCAACTACCCAAACATAGACTGGGAGCATTACTCTAGCTCCAACACCCTAGCCCAAAGGTTCCTAGAATTTATAAACTCAAATGCTATGGAACAACTTGTTACCACTCCCACAAGAGGGGAAAACATACTGGACCTGATCATCACCAATATGGGGACACTATGCTCCAGACCAGAAGTGTATCCCTCACTGGTAAGATCAGACCATAAACTAATCTCACTGGATATTCACATCCCGACCCTACCCCCTGCCCAGAAAACCACAGTGAAAAACTTCTCTAAAGCAAATTTCACATGCCTCAAAACCGAGGCAAAATCCTTCAAAGCCCCCGGGCCTGTGGAAAATACGGCCCAGACCGCAGAATCCTTTATAAACGCATTCTATGAACACCTTCAGGAATGCATGGATTATGCAATCCCAAATAAAACCAAGACGCAATCCTCCAAAGGCAGACGTCCTGTCTGGTGGACCCCAGCCATAAATAAACTATACAATAGAAGGAGGAAGCTACTACATGATAGAGCAAAATCCCAAAAAGGGAAGGCATCTCTGATCAGTATTAGCAAAAAACTACGGGCACTCATAAAATCGTCTAAGGCCAGCTTTGAGAGAAAAATTGCACAGGACACTAAGGATAATCACAAGGCTTTCTTTAGTTATGTTAGGAACCTGGGTGGGAATTCCCAGATATGCTCAGAATTAGTCCAAAATGACAAAAAATACACCGAGCCCACAGACATTGCCAACATCCTAGCTGACAGGTTCAGTGCAAACTTCTCCCCCCTCCCCACCAAAAGGGCAAATATCTATCCCAAAAGAGTGCTGCCCCCCTGACATCTCAGATGCTCAGGTAAGAGCCGCCCTCTCCAAAGCAAAAAACACAGCATCAATGGGACCAGATGGTGTCCCGGGCTGCGTCCTACATGAACTCCAAGAAGAGCTAAACCCAAACATAAAACTACTGTTCAATCTTAGCCTTACTACAGGATATGTTCCCAAAGAGTGGCGTACAGCAACAGTGGTCCCTCTCCACAAAGGTGGTGCCTCAATGGATCCTGGAAACTATCGCCCCATAAGCCTGACTAGCTTGGTCTGCAAAGCTATGGAAAGGATCATCATGGACCTCATAAATAAAGATATTGGGGACCTACAGACACTGGATCCTACCCAGTTTGGCTTTGTTAAGGGCAGATCCTGCCTCTTAAACCTGGTCGATTTCTTTGAAACAGTCACCAAGGCCATTGACAAGGGGAAGGTGGTCCACACAGCCTACCTGGACCTCGCAAAAGCCTTCGATACAATACCCCACTTGAGCATTATAGATAAGCTCACCAGCTTAAATATAAATCCCTATGTCACTAGATGAGTTGCAAATTGGCTCAAGGACAGAACCCACATGGTTAGAATTGCTGGAGCCATGTCAGACTCCAAACTAGTTACAAGTGGCATCCCACAAGGCTCAGTCCTGGGACCTCTCTTGTTCGGTATATATTTCTCGGAGGTACAGGCCAACATGGAAGGACTGTGCTGACCAAGTTCGCAGATGACTGCAAACTGGGCGCCATAATCAACTCTCCAGCCGACACAAGCATCCTCCAAAAGGGCCTCATAGAAACAGACAACTGGTGCCAGAGCCATGGCCTCAAGCTAAACGCCAAAAAGTGTATAGGCATCCCCTTTGGCAAAAACAAAGTGCCCACAAATTACCACATAGGTGGTAATCCATTAAGTACAGAAGAAGTCATTAGGGACCTGGGGACCCAAGTTGATAGCAATCTCTCATTTGACAACCACGTGGCCAAAGTGGTTAGAAAAACATTTTATATAGCCCACCTAATCATGAAGGGATTCACATTTAGATCAGGGGAGGTCATCGTGCCTCTTTACTCATCCATCATCAGGCCCATAACTGAGTACAATGCCCCTTTTGGGATGTACCTTACCAGACACCTGCAGCAACTGGAAAGACCCCAAAAGTACCTCACCAAGAGGATCAAAGGGCTCAAACAGATGCCATATGCTGCCCGGTTAAAGAAACTCCAGCTCTACTCAGTGGCATACTGCCTGCTTAGAGGCGATCTGTGCCTGACGTATAAAGCCATGTCCAACCCAGAATTAATGGACATGCTGCACCTCAGAAAATCCAAATCCCATTGAGCTACGCGCTCGAGAGACTTGAACCTCAGCACTGAAATAAATAGGACATTCTGGAGGGACAGATTCATAACCCAGAGGCTCCCTTCACTCTGGAATAAAATCCCAGTCCAGGTTAGGCAGAGTCCCACATTGACTCTCTTCAAGAGGAATCTTGATGAGTGGATGGGAGATCGTAGGTTTACCCCGGCTATCACTTCTGTGTCACTGTTAGACAGAGGCACAGTATACTAACCTCAAAAAAAGGCATAGCAAAATTAATTTAAAATGGGTGGCGAAAGCCAAACACACTCTGGCTAGGCTTATAAATGCCCTAGGGCAGATAGCCTAGTATGAACCTATGAACCTATGAACTTTGTGTAGAAGTGATCCAATGTGTTGATTAACTTCATATGATCTCTTTGTTGGAGTCAAAATGTATCAACTTTTACTGCAATAAAACTTCAGCTTCTGAAAATGTATACATCTTGTAATGAGCCATAATGAGAAAGACAAGAGCTGTATAATTAAGTGGTTACAGACTTGGCAACTGTAGTTACATTAACCAGGGTTCTATTATAGAGTAACAAAATGCACAAACCTGAGCATCAAGAATGGTGAAAAATAATGCATGAAACACAAAAGCATCCCTGAATCTGGAAACAAACTCCATGGTCACACTAACGTAAAGGGAAAAAATGGCAAAAGAAATAAATCATTGCCAGTGCATATTGGGAATTATTTCCTATGGAAAAACAATAATTTATTTCACAATTCTTGGCTTTTTTATTAAGACAATTGATACTTTATCACTTTCACATTGACCCCCTGTAGAGGAGCCATTTTTCTGTTGTCTTTTGTATACCAAATCTATATGTAGCACTATGTCTTAACTGTCACATGAGCAGCTTACTTCAAAGTAGTTCAAGTTACTGAGCAGAGCCAGAAGTCTTTATTGGATCTTAATTTTTGGTCTCTGAAATCTGACAAGGGTTCTCTCATAAAGTCTGCATAGCATGTCTCCAAGAATTAACCTTTTGATTTTGTTAATAGCGAGTCTTAACTGCTTCTTTCTGCACAAAAAATCACTTTCATCACTTGATTCCACTTCTTGCAAGTTCACTTTTTTGAACACTGTATTTTGTGAGAATTTCTTGAAACAGACAGTGCACTTTTAACTCTGTCAAACCATGTTGTTAAAGCAGGCATCATTTTTTTCCTGATTAGAGTTGCTATACTCAAATTAAAATATAAAAAATGAGAAAGCTGAACTTGCAAAATATTAATGGTTCTATAATTCCTTTCTGCTTATCCAGTTTCCACAGTTTCTACTGGAACATAACAGGATGGAATTGATCTTGTTTGTAAACACCTGGATCTTTGCAGATTTTTTTTTTCATGCTAATTTGTCTCTATGCTGCAATTTCAGCACTTTTTACTGTCTACAGAAGGTGACATGTCTTAATTGTTTCAATAAAGGAATGCAAGCAATTAACTTTTTGTAAAATATGATGACGTTTTCAGTGAGGCGGGTACAACTGCCTCTCCTTTACTGATGTATTCTATCTAATTCAAAGGCTGAACAACATCAGAGAGAAGCAAATATTTAGTTCTGCCAGAAAATCAAATGATGACTCATTCTTGGACACCTCACAGGAGGAATAATTAGCTGTGGGCTGTAGTCCACAGTTTGATGCAGACAATTTGATACACGAACAAACCAACAATTTCTGCCATGACAATGTGTTCTGTTTTATGGTATATATTTTGTTAATTTTGGTGTTCATAATAATTTTATAACTATGGCTGAGTAAATATGTATATCCACATAATAATTTTATGGTTTGAATGATAACCTTTACAATGAATATAGGTTTAAATGGTGTTTGTTTTTGAATTTAAAGTATTCAAACACATCTTATATGTATATTAAAATTTTCATTTTTTTCTATTTTGTATGGAAAACTGTTTTTATATTGCATTATCATGGTAGTAGATGTAGGTGTTGTCTTAAATACTAGTGATGAAACAGCAGTTTTAAAGGAATGATTTTTAATTCAGCTTTGCAAGTTAAAGAGCCATTTGTATGGTTAATTGATTTTGTATTGAATAATTGAATAATTAAGGGGTGGAGGGAAGTGTATTTTAGTATAAAAGCTAGTTTGTACCTGCTGTTTTTTGTCTGAAGAAGTCTGGTCATTGAACCAGACGAAAAGTGCTTTACATTACAGTGTGGTACTGTGGTTTGTTCCTTTCTCTTTTATTAAAGAGCTGAATAGCTGAAGATTGCTGGGTGTTTGAGGTGCTTTTGTCCTGCATATTTATTTTTTCAACAGATGATTTGAACCCAAATATAAATGCTAAATTCAGTTTTATGCTATTTTGTGTGCATTGCATATTATAGTAGAAAAGCGCTATGCCAAATATTCAAAAATGCACTGTTAGCAAAAAGGAAAAGAATGTTTAAGTCTCTTATTTATTTGTCATATGGAAAAATGTAGCATTGCCAATGCTAAGGTGTCATGAAAGAGGAAAAAGTTGGTTTTATGTTGATTGGGAAAAGGCTATTCCAAAAAAATTAGAAGTGCCCAACAGGGTGAAATTTAGCAGAGAAATAATGCACACCCAGGGGTGTTGGGAGGCTTGACACCTCAGGTAGACTACCTTACTATTCCTGGAAGGGCATTTCTAGGACGATACTCACCCTGTAGGACATTATTGTGCTTGGGTAATGTTTTTTTTGTTTGTTTGTTTTTAAGACTATATATCTTTTTATTGCTTATTCAGTTCAATAATGTTCAATAAACAACATGCGTTTGATCCTAGTCCTCGGCCTTGCTAAGTTTGCATGCCCTCTCTCCCATTTTCATAAAGGATATGCATATTACATTTTAACACAGGCAGTTCTGAATTAATGTTTATTTGCCATTAAGGAGTTTGTTATTTCTGTGAGCTTGAAATAGGAGAGCAGCTGTAGCTGTCTAAACATAGGTAATCCCTGTAATTAGATTAACAATTTTGAACTAAAAATATCTGTAGAGGAGTAATCTGTGTTATCTGGTATTACTGATAAAATAGGTACAGGTTGTTTTTTTATCACTTCAGTTTATTTTTAAATGAACAGAAAAGTATCTCAAAGTGTTTATAGCAAAATTAAGGGACAATTTTGTGGGTTCTTCCCTGTCAAGGAAACCAGCACCATGAGCAAACAGGAGAGATATGATGCTAGCCAGCATGGGAGTCACTGCAAAATAATTATTTGCAACTTAATGCATGCCCATACCCCTCAACTTTTCAGATTTTTGCATTATGTCCAGATAATTGCCTTAATATGTTGGTCTATTCCTCAAAATTTGTGGCTTTCTAGAAAATCACTGAGAACTGAAGTCCCTAAATAATTACATTTAAGTTTCAGACATCATATACTTCAAAAAATGCATGTCAATACAAATCCTGTTATTCTTACAATGTTTTAAGTTAAATGAGAGCAATATTTAAAATCTATGCCTGTTTTGGGGTGCTTGTTTCTCCATTATTTAGGCTTTCTCCAGACTTCTTGTATCAAGGAGTTGTGATACATGTGTCTGCCTATTCTGCATCCATTAAAAGCTGACTTGGTAGCAATCAGTTGCATAGTGAGGCATTCAGGTCCCTATGTAATTTCAAAGTGCTGAATGTTGGGGAGCCAATATGCTGAACATCTGAAATACCAAAAGGGCAATCTCCAACTATACGTGCTTTCTGTAAGGAGACAAACCCCTACAAGCCCCATTTTATACCAGTTCTTTGGTTGCACAAAAATGGAGAGATATCCCAAAAGAAGGAATCACTTCTTATGCACAGCTACCTACAGAAAACAATAACCAGCATGCTGTTTGTTGGTGTCTTGTGATTGAAGAATCTGGCACTTATGGAAATTTCTGTGCCACTTGTAGATATGTTAATGTAAATAGGGTGGCAAATCATTGCAAATCAGCAACAGTTTGGCACACACAAAACACAGATCTATTACCTTCACAAAATCCCTGAATAGGAAATACAAACTTTGGATATCACTTTTGATAAAAATAGAATTTGGGGGGGGGGTGCAGGGAAGAGAGCTGATGAAAGACTTAACCATTTTATTTGCTTGTTCTGTATATATGGCTGTTTGTTTCCTTCTGCCAGTGACCTTTGCACATTTAACAAGTTGGATTAGTTTCTATAATTTTAGAGTTACATCCAAAACATAACTAATGGTTAAAGTTATTCAGTTCCCCCAAGAATTTTGTTTGGATTAGAAATACAAAATCACATCTGAGCTTTCAGTTTAATTTTTAGAAACAATGCAGTGTTACCATTCCCCAGAATTGTTTTGACTGACTAAGAAAAGTGATTTTGCAGTCAATAATCATATCAAAACCAATGGCTTGCATTGCCTGCTTTCCCCCTCCACTGCCTTTGTAATTGTTTCAGATTGCAGCTTTTGCAGAGCTCAAAAAGTTTATATGGAAATACTTGCAGCAGGATGGAATTTGGGCTAGAATACTCACATATCAACAGTTTCCATTGTCTGGGTTAGTATGTGGGCTATGATACTGCCAGAATTGTTTTAGGGGCACAAGCTCTATGGATGATGACGCTGTTACTTTTCATGATTTATGGTATGACTGATGCAACAATGGCAGAATTTAGTGATGCAATGCTTTTTGGAAGTACCTTCTTCATGGAAATCTTAATTTTGTCTCACTCACTGACTAATTTGCTTAGTTTATTTTGTTTTATTTAATTACTGGCTAAACAAGGTTAAGTAAATCTGCTTATATTTAAAGATAGCCCAGAAATCAAATGACTTGCTTCAAATCTATGGAAATATAGAATAAAAGCACTAAACTCAGGAACACTCAATACCATTAGTAGCTTAATAGTTTAATCCTGTGTGAACTCTGTAGTTTGCTAGCTGTTATATTAATGCTGGTATATCAGTTGGGCAAAAATGCCATTGTATTACATAAGAAAGCACAAACAGTTTTAAGTAGTAATTTAGACAGTCACATTTATGGTCAGTCAGAAATGAGTGGGCATGTTATGAAGGTGAAAGAGAGTTGCAAAATATTAACAGTAGGAAGTTGTCAAAGGAATTCAGAACTAAATCACAATGTATGCTTTGCCATAAAAGCAATTAAAATATATTTGCTTGCTTTCAGGTTTCTTTGCTATTATAAATAAAGCAGAAATGGAATGAAAAATCTGAACTAAGTATGCCCTTCAAAAAGTGGATGCCGATACGAGATTCCATCACTGACAAAACATTGCTTTACTAGTTACAATGAACATTTTAGTTGTATAAAACTTAAAATGGCCTTTGGCAGTAACTCAAAAAAAGGACAGCTTCATTATCTGTCTCCCCCGATGGTGGGATGTTTAACAGCCACTAATGCATCTATCATAGCAAAAGAAATGGGGCACAGGATAATAAAAAAAGCTGTTTGACTTTGTAAAGAAAAAAATGTTCAATATCTTCTTTTTCAAATATCAGTTTCATCAGCCACCTCTTTCTGTACCTTCATCTCTGTGTTAAATGCTGCTCCCATCATATAAGTTCTCTGCTGCTACAACCATACATTCAACATAACCATCATACCTGCAAAATGACATTTGTTCTCAATTTAAAGTATTTTTCTACTGCCGATTGAAGTGCAAACAAGAGTAAGTGAGCCCGTTAAATACTTCCAAGGGAGACAGACCCCAGATAAATCTGCCAGTGCATAACACAGAACGAAAGATCACATATAGCAGGTACTTCACTTGGAAGGGACAGCTTGGGGTACAGCTTTTATTCTAAGCTTGCGGGCATGCAGGGTAATTAAGATCAGAATCAACACTAGAATCATGCAGATAGGAAGGGGGACAATATGCCAGTAAAACTAAGAAATGACACTCCAGTCTGAATACATGAGAGCTGTGCTGTAAATCAATTAGTTTATATATATATATATATATATATATATATATTTTTTTTTTAATTCTATATAATCAACTACATTTTTAGACTCACAAAACATACATCTTAGAATATTATTTATAGCAACATTTATTGCACTATCAATTATAAAAAAGGTCTTTATCTACCTGTATTGTTAGCAATCATGCCTTGTTTATTTGCAATGTCTGCACAGCTTTCTTCCAATTTGCTTGCAGTTTCTTTCAGTAGGGAGATTACTTCACTATTTAATAAGTCACATGCACACATTTTGATTTTTATTATGCATGATGATAAAATACTACACTGCTTCTTTCAATCATAATGTTATGTCTTTTTTTTCCTGGATTAGATAGGATATACACATTCTCTTTATTACTGCATTTCTTCCGGATTAGAATTAATTTCAACACAAAGTTGCACCTCTCTGTGTATCTTGATTTTTAAAATGCCATCCAAATTAAGAAAGTGATACAGGAACACAAAAATAAAGATATATGCTATAGTTCATGTCATAATTTCCTCTAGAAAAGTCTGATATAAGAGATTTCTTTTTAACAATAATTGTCAGCCACCATGGCAATAGAAAAGGATACCGATTACAAGTTGGATATATAAACTCAGTGACAAGATAATGAAATACATGGATTACGCATCAGGCCATGCGCCTTTCTTTCTAAACTAGTAGATTACAAAGACAAAACATCTAGAGATCTGCAAAAAAAAAAAAAATGGGCAATTCATTTAAAATACATAGCTTTGCAAGGGCCAGTCCTTAAAAAGCACAACTTAGTGCTATAGTCGGCAGCTTGTATCATCAGAAAAAAACAATAAAGCTAATAACTTTGAATAATTCAGTTTTTAAAAATTTTAAACACATCTCAAATATTCTGAGGTATTGGGGAGAAACTGAAGGCTTTTAAAAAGCAAATACATTATAACTCTACATTATGCTTACACATCAGAAAAGATAAGACATGCCTCAGAAAGAGGAAGAAAAGAAATTTTCAGCATTGCATGACCAACACTTTAGTCAAGTACAATACAGAAACCATGCCTATAATGAAATTAAATTTGAAGCCCAAATTGCAACACCAGTCTGTTGGAAAGAGAGGCCGTTCTTCTCTGACACCAAGTTGAACATTGCAAGTGAGTAGTGTGGCTTCATTATACCAGTCCACAAGCCTGATAGGCCTATAAGGTATTGCAGCAGACTTCAGAAAATGAAATCAACAAATTGGATTCATAGGTCATGATCCAGGTTGGCAAACTAGGTTTTTGTCCACATTGGACCTTATGAATGGCTACTAAAAATGCACTAACCACAGAAGATGATAAGGAATACTTAACATTTTCCACACCAAATGAGCTCTTATGTGTCCTTTTTGGTAGTCAAACGGCATCTGCAACATTCCAGTGAATGACTGACAACATTTCTAAACACCACAACAGATATTTGTAGCCTACCTGGATGATGTAGTAATAATTTTGTAAGACTGGAAAAGATATATTTCTCATGACAAGCCATTTTAGAATACCAGCTTCAAGCTGGGTTGAATGTTTGGATAACTGTAACTTATTCATAGCAAAAGTCCACTATTTGGGCTACATAATAGTCCAACAAATAGTGAAATCACTGGGCAAAAAATTTGAACCAGTAAAAGACATTGACCCACACTGACAGGTTAGGACTTTTATAGACCTGGCTAACACAGATTTATTCCCAGTTTTACTACTATTGCTTGCCCTCTAACTGATGTGACAAATAGCAAGGTTCCTTTTGGAGATTAATAGACAGTTGAAGCAGAATAACCTGAAGGTCACTAAAAGATGTGCTGTGAACAGAAACAATATTATCAAACTTAAAGGAAAACTCCACCCTCTCATACAGTTTAGCTCAATTGTTAGGTTTCTTTTCTCCCAACAATCTGGTTCCAGCATTGTGTTGGTAACAGAAACCTGCCTGTACTTTTTAAAACTTTTATTTCCTTGCACTGGAGTCAAAGGTAGGGAAAGCCCACCTACTTTTTTTTTAAAACTTAACTTCTTATATACTTTACAGAGAAATTTGTCTCCACCTGCATGACATATCATAGACACAGTTAAATCTCTAGTTTACTCTACCAGGTACTGCTGTCAATCTTAGATGGGCAATTAATCCTGCTAATGTCAGGAACACAGCAACTGATATAAAAAGACAGAAAGCTGTGAAACTGTTTTCCATTGTTTTTATTGTAGATGGGAGGAGAACCTAACACCCCCTTTCATAGCAAAACAACACAATTAGATCAGTGATGGGTTAAAGACAGTTGTCAACTCTTCTAACAAATTTACATAAGCAGCAACACAGTATTGAAGTGCTAAGCTTTAAATGTTATTTATAATAGTTTATATGTTAAGATAACTTGAATGTAGTATCAATGATTTCTGTGACATTTAGAGAAAAGTCAGAAAATATTTTTTCTTGTAAAGTATCAATGCATTTACCATTTTCAAGCCCCATCCCCACAGCCCAGAACTGCAGAAAGAGAGTCAGGTGGCAGCCCTATCAAGTAGGTGCACTTATACTGTTCATGAAAATGTCTTTTATTCTTTTTTATGATATCATTCCAGAGGGGGATGGATATCTGGTACATGCAGATCCATTGTAATAGATTCCCACTGACTTTGAGTCAGTCCTTACATTGTTAGAGTGCAACCATAATATATAGCTGAATTTACTTTAACATACATTTACTATGTGACCTTGTATTAAAACACTAAGAAAAATAAATCAGAAGTACTTAACTATGTTTAAACACATATACACACACACACACACTCATATTTTTTTTTGTACACATGTACTTTATACATATACACATATAGACAAACACACACACATACTGTGTGTGTGTGTGTGTGTGTGTGTGTGTGTGTGTGTGTGTGTGCATGATATGTGTGCATACAATTAATTATTATAATAAACAACATAGTATACTTAAGCATTGTTAATGTATACATTTTAATAAATCTTGCTCAATGATTTACTTGGTCACTGTCACACACTAGCTATGTGATGCACATGCAGTCTTGGTCACTGCCTTTATGTCAGTATTTTTTTTCTTTGTATTGCTAAGTGCATTTAATAAGTGTTATTATCTTTGCCAATGTAGCCTATGTTGTGGATGAAAAGGGTCCTGGGACCAGTTTGCTTTCCTGGTTACCAAAGTATAAATAAATATGAAATAGAAAAAAAGAGGGCGAACATGACAGAAATAATTGAGGAACTAGTAAAGCACATTTTAAGTCAGCAACGGTGGTGCAGTGGTTAGCATTACCGCCTCACAGCAAGAGGTTCTCCAGTTCAATTCTCGGCTGGGGTGCCTTCTGTGCAGAGTCTGCATGTCCTCCCTGTGGGCGCGTGGGTTTCCTCTGGGTGCTCCGGTTTCCTCCCACATCCCAAAGACATGCTGTAGGTGGATAGGACACTCTAAATTGGCCCTAGGTGTGTGTGTGTGTGTGTGTGTGTGTGTGTGTGTGTGTGTGTGTGTGTGTGTGTGTGTGTGTGTGTGTGTGTGTGTGTGTGTGTGTGTGTGTGTGTGCCTTCTGTGGAAGGTTGGGCGCCAGGCTGGCAACTCGACACCATAAAACCCCACTGCCAATCATGAGCAGACAGGTGATCCACTGTGGCGACCCCTAACTGGGAAAAAGCCGAAGGGAGAAGATCATTCATGAGAGAAAAATCCTCCCACTGAAAGCATTGGGAAGTAGCAGACATACTAAGTTTAGAGTCCTACTACTTGTCACTTGTAAATGTACAGCAAGGATCATTTACTGCAGTGAGAGTTTTCACATCTCAGCATGAGAGTGTGGGGGAGGGTTTGTCAAATCTTTTAGGACTACAAAAGACTCCTTTTACAAAAAACTTATCTCATTTCTTGCTGCAAGTACCTAACAGCTATTTATAACATAGAATAAGCTCTGACAGACACATAAATGAGGCTCAGTCAGGTAAACATAGACGCAGCTCTGTTACAGAAGGTGTGTTTAGATGACAGTGCTTCACAGTCCTGCCATTCAGTCTTAATGGCATGAGAAAACAGCACCACTTCCTTATGTCTAGCACAAGTCATATAAAGAAGACTTGAAATGAATTCTGGGAAGAAGGAATGAAAGCAAGAAAACAAGATCACATTGTCAAGGCAGGCCCCATCATCTGCCATTTTGAGAGAAACACATTAAAATTGTAAAATAATCACTTGGAGTGATTTTGAGACATTAAAATAGCTCAAAAACAAAGATGCAATGAAAAAAAGTTTGTTTTTTATAGTTTTAAAGTGGAGTTTTCCTTTAAGTCTCATCTGTGCATTTTTTTAACAAGTGTTGCCTCTGAGGTAATCATAGGTACAATATTGCCTTTTACTACAGATGGAGATTAGCTTTACACTCTAATGCTGTGAATGTTCTCCTATAAAACAGGCATTCAACACCCAAAAGCAATATTGATGGGTGGAGAATACATTTCGTATTGACTAGGGCTCCTTGATAATCAGGACTGCAATACTTCTCCAGTCTTTAACCCTCCAGGCTTTATACTTTTACACCCCATTGTCTTCCAAGATATAGTAACTTGAATGTGCATGAGATGCTTCAAGCTTATGGCCCATGTGACAGTTAAGGCTCAGATAGTTTTCTTATTATATATATATATATATATATATATATATATATTTTTTTTTTTTTTTTTTTTTTTTTTTTTTTTGCTGAGGGCAAGCCATGTTGCATTGTGACTTCTGATCCTGGGAAAAACTCTGCTTATGCCTGAGTTACACACCTGCTGCACTTTTCTTTTCTGGGTGTTTCAAGAAAGGAAGAAGTTTCTGGGTCTAATGCAGTTAGCCACACCCATGAGAGAGAGAGGCTCAACCCTCTCTGACATCTTAGGAACAGCTGCTTCTTGGTGTATATCAGGGACACTACCACTTGAAAGAGAGTTAAGAGAAGATTCTTCAAGGGATTGCTGTTTAAGGCTGAATGCAGTCTAAGAGGTGTCTCAGAAACCAGAAAAGAATAGGAGCAATTTTCCATCAAAGGAGGAACTAAAGAAATTAACAACCCGTATTGTAAACTGTGTTGGAAGGAAAAGACAGCTATCTGTAAGTACTGTTAACTTTTTTTGTCCACCTTTGAGGAAAAATAAAAATAAAACTGGGCAACCAGTATGGCAAAATATTGAAAATGTGTTGACTTAATAGGCAGGATTGTACTGAACTTTGGAAATGCTATATGCAATACTGTAAAAAGGTTAGATTGTGTGGACTTGCATTTCCAAGAGTAATTCCTGAAGCAGGTATTGAATTTAATTTTGTTTACTTCTCAGTTTTTGAAATAAAATTGTTTTGTTGATATTTGTAAATAATAGATCTAAAAAAATGGTCAGCACAGTAATGAGTGGAGAATTATTTAATGAAAACACAAATCAAATCACAAACTGGTTTCGGCTCTAAGTCTTTCTCAGTGTATTAAATTAAATAATAATGATCACAACATTTTATAGGAGGTGTACCATTCGGATCCGCCCATCTCATGAATAATTAATACTGATGATGTTGTTTTTTAAACATGAAATCACATATTTGGAAACCCAAAAGCAATCATATTATACAAAAAACAGTCATATATCAAAAATGTAACTTATTCAGATTAACATATATTTAATATATATTTCTTTCCCACCAACCATGTGTTGGAAACATAATTCAAAAGTGTTCATTCAGGCCTGGTGAGAAAGTCCAACCTAACTTGATAATCCAAGTGCTTTCTTTTTTATTTAAAATGTCATGCCCTCCAGCTTTGATATTGCTGTTACCCATGATTTTATCAATAACAGTGAATTTAAAGCATACTGACGGCTGTTTTAAAGTGTGCTTATATAAAGCGTTAGCAAAATATTTGTTCCTAATATTGCTTAGGTTTTCAGACATACATAGTCTGAGTGCCTGTGAAGTTTGACCGACATAGAACGCTTGGCAACAGTTTTGATGACGTTTACAGAAAGAACAATGGCCACAGAGAACACAACCAGATAAGACCCCTCCCTCTAATGTGATTCAGGCTGAGTCTGAGTGTGATGGTCCATGTTTATAATGATTAAGGAAACCTCCAAGAGTCTTCCCTTTTCTAAAAGAGAAGACATTTATTGTCTAGCATTTTTTATAGACGTTCCTCAGTCATTAGGATGTGCCAATGTTTGTGAATCAAATCAATAAATTTATGTGTGTTACAACCATGTTTTATTTAATCTAATGACATCTTGATTCTCTGTGTTAGATTGTTGATATTGTAATAAATCATACCTATAATAAGTATGAACTTATATGTTTAGGATGGCAACTGGAGGTATGTAGTACACTACTGGAGCTGGGATGTTTGCTAAAAATGCTACTGGCCAGAGTCACATCATGCTGGCGGCTAATTTCTACAACAAGAAAAGAAATACGGTCCTCATCATAATTAACTGTAAATTGCATGCCCCATTTATTCTCATTGAGATACTGAACAAATTCATGAAGATAATCTAAGTCAGCTCGACAAACCAACCAACAATCATCAAGATATCTCCTACAGATAACAATTTCATCCAAAAACATATTATGATTGCTGCCATAAATGATTTGTTGCTCTAGATAACCCATAAATAAATCAGCATAAATCTGTGCAAAGTATGCACCCATAGCCATGCCCTTTAGTTGTAAATAGCACGTGTCATTAAAATAAAACACATTTTTGATCAGGACTTGTTCAGTCAAACAGATGAGAAATGTGTTAAAACCAACACTATATAAGGGAATACACTCGAGCCAATACTGTAGTGCATCTAAACCAGCCCATTGAGTATGCTTGTATATAAAGACTTAACATCTAGAGTACACATAAACCACTGAGGTTCAAGCTGAGACTCAGAAATTATATTAAGAAGCTGAGAAGTGTCCTGAATTCTAGCTCTGACACCTCTGAGTAGAGGTTTAAGATAGACAGTCAAAAATGCAGATAAAGGTTCAGTCAAAGGGCCATTCCCAGAGACAGTGGGTCTGCCCAGTAGTGACAATGGATCCTTATGTATTTTTGGAAGCAGATATAAACATTGTGGCAAAGTGTCTGGAACAGTCAAATGAGTTAGAGTGTGCTTACTGATGATACCTTCACTTAAGGCAAGTTGTAAAAAGTTATCAATCTCCTTTTTGAATTTGGGTGTGGTATCAATACCCATGTTGGTATAAAACCTGCCATCAGAATGCTGTTTATCTGCTTCAGCCAAA
This sequence comes from Protopterus annectens, assembly GCF_019279795.1. Classification (NCBI taxonomy): domain Eukaryota; kingdom Metazoa; phylum Chordata; order Ceratodontiformes; family Protopteridae; genus Protopterus; species Protopterus annectens. Next base: position 44,502,010 of record NC_056742.1, on the reverse strand, counting down.
TACATAGACCGAACCATGAAAGCCACGGCCTCACCCTTGTCAGCTGAAGTGATGACTAAATTCTTGTTCTTTTTCAGGTTATTTAGAACTTGCATTCCTAACGGTGTCAAATTGTTGGACACTGGTTTAGTATACAGATCAGAAACAAAATGTAAATCTTTGAGAATGCAGTTTTGAACTATGTCTACATATTTGTTAGCAGGAGGCATAAAGGTGAACTTGGGAAATCTGAAGTTGGAATAAAAACCATGTGTTGGTGCAGAGTTATCAAAAAATAACTTCAAATTGAAGGTTCTCAAAAGGCAGTAATATCATTGACAAAATCTTGTTCAAATACCACAAAACCTGAAACAAAGTTTAAACCTTTATTAAGCAATTGCAATTCAACTTGTGATAAAGTAGCTGAAGAAATATTGTGAATATTGTCATGTCCAACTAACGAGGTATTAGGAGATGAAGTAATGCCTCTAGTGAGTCTACCTGATCAGTGTTTCTCCTGCCACCCTGCTTTTTGACCCTAAACTGTTAGAACTATTATGTTGATCCATATCTGATGAAAACCTGACATTACAGTTTTTATGGACTGGTGACTGATGTTGATGGTCAAATTCAGTATCCGTATGTGAGGACGAATCATCCAATGGAGGTGTTGACATGTTTCTTTAATATAGATTTTTGTCATTTCCTTTTTGTGCCAGTATTACTATTATTTGGTTTAGATAAATTCACCCTTTTAAATGGGTCAAATAGTCTCCCAGAATTATAGTCTCTCTGATCTCTATTGTATTTGCGTAATTTTCTCTATCTTAGTTGTGTTTCAAACTCAAGTAAATTTTTGGTTAGCTGCTGAAATGCTGGCTTATACATGGAATGACTCTCAAATTTCTTAGCCTCATCACAGACCTCAGTAACTTCTAAAATTGAGCTGGCTTTCTTGTGTTCATAAAAAGAAAGTAAAATCTCAACAAATCATATTGAGGCACTCTGTTGTGTGTTAGCCCATTCAGTGCTTAATGGTTCATCAACCTGACCCACCAGAAGCTGTAGACGAATGCGTAACCCCCTAGGTGTAATTCTTTGAAGTTTGTATGCTTTGAAAAGTTTTAAATGCCAGACATTGGATCAAAGATGTTTCATAGATTTGGTTAGTTTAGAAAAAATATTGATGCATTGAGCTTGAGAACTGGGCTCCCCAGAACTCCCATTCTGATTATTGGTATCTAACCCAAAGATATGAAGGTCATTCTTGTCAAGAGACAAACCTTTTAGAATGTTAACAAATCCATAATAAGAAACTGTTGAAGAATGGTTTGCCAAATCACAGCAAAAAGCAAACTGAAAATGAATATACACTGTTAATATGTACCATGTATCAGTGGCTCACTCACTTTAATTTTTTTTGTTTGGATCTAATAATTTTGGGCCTTTGCACTGGCCATACTTGTGGAAGATTTTGTGTGTGTTTTTTCGTCTTTGTAAATAAATCATAACCTAAAAGATTTGTTAGAGCAAGTATAGTCAACTGGTAATATACATAACATAAATATGCCTGTGTGTATGTGTGTGTGTGTGTGTGTGTGTGTGTGTGTGTGTGTGTGTGTGTGTGTGTGTGTGTATGCATACTTACCAGTGAAAGGTGCAGAAAGATGGTGCCTTAATATGAATAACTTTTTCACCACTTGTCAGATATTCATTGTGCTTGCATGACTGAAATACAGACCTGAGAGTTAAATGGTCCATTCTCTGAGCTGGTGTTAGCAGAGAAACATCACATCTCAAGTGAAATTGCTCTACACACTCACTCATGTTAGCATGTCGAGTACTTGATTAGTTCTTCTATTAGCCTGTCTTCAGCATCAGTAAAACACAACTTGTGGGCACATGTTCAATCCTAGCCATGGGCACCAGAACCATAGAGCGAGGGGGGAGGGGAGCCCCCCACTTTTGTAGATCATTCATTCCTCCCAACTGTCCCATATTAATTCTTTATTTTTGAAAAATGTTCATTTTCCGCTCTTTAGCTGACATCATCGTATGCACAGTGACGTCAGCTCATCGATCCTGTCAGAGTTGAGCTCATGGCGCATATTTCTGGATTTCTGGCTGGAAGAGATGGTTATATTTAGCTGTGAAGGGTTTCTGGCTGGTATTTTCATGCGGGAATGGACAGTTATATTCAGCTGTGAAGGATTTATTTTCAGAAGCTGCCTGCTGCCTGGGTGAAAGCTGCTGCTAGTCAGAGGATGGAGTCTGGACTGTTATTTTTAGAGTGAGTAAGAAGACGTGTTTGTGTGTGTGTGTGTGTGTGTGTGTGTGTGTGTGTGTGTGTGTGTGTGTGTGTGTGTGTGTGTGTGTGTCTGTGTGTCTGTGTGTGTGTCTGTGTGTGTGTGTGTGTGTGTGTGTGTGTGTGTGTGTGTGTGTGTGTGTGTGGGTTAGGAATTATATTTATGTATTTGCTGGAAAAGTAGAGCATTTCCCAAATGGGGATATAATAAAGGGTACATGAACTCTATCAAATGCTTTGGATACTGATTTTTTTTCTTGCATTTCTTGTGATTATAGCAGACTGATAATGTTTCCTGGGGCATGTTGTCATCTTGTGCCCATATTCTTTTATCAGTGCTCTTTCAATAAATCCTGGCTGGTGTTTTGAAGTTATATGCAGTATATGTTGTTTGAATCTGTTGGCTAGTGTTGCAATTAGTAACGTGATATCTCAGTTAATTCTAGATGTTGATCCATAGTTGTAAATTAATCTGGGGTTTCTTCTGGGCTTTGAAACAAATATAGTTGACCTGTTCAGCTATAGGCTATTGATACTGTATTTGGGATTATAGTGAAGAGTGCTAATATTTTGCCCTGTTTTATCTTTGGGTATTTTATAAAATATTGTTTTGCGTCCATCTGGACCTAGAGTTTTTCCTAAGGTTAACAGGTGAATCACTTCTTGGACGTCTTAAAGAGGTATCTCATGATACCCTTTCTATTTGGCTTTTGCGGGTGGTATATTGCCTTTAAAACTGTTTAGATAGTACACAGTAGTAATTTTTCATTATTTCAGACATTTTTTATTCCTCTTTACACATTTCTAAGAGAGAATTAAGGTTAATATAATTAACTGCTTCTTCCTCTGTCCCAAATGTAAGTTTTTAGGTTTATCTACTTTCAAAATATTGGCAAGTAATCTTGATTTTATCTGCCAGTATCCTGTAGAAAAAGTTATATGTGAAATGGTAGATTTTGTGCCAATTTCATTTGACCCGTTTTATTTCTATCATAATTTTTCTGTAGTTTTTCAAGGATTTTCACCTTGATTTATAACTTCTTAATTGCATTATTTTGCATCTTGTTACAATAAGAAGCTATATTAATTACCCTTCATCCTTTTACTGCTTTTAGGCTGCCCATCTTATATCTAGTTTAATGGTTTGCTCCATTGGGATAATGTGAACCCAATCTAGGCAGTCATTAATCTATTTTTTAACTTGTTCATCATCCCTTAGGGATTCATTTGTTTGCCATCCAACATGCTTGGGAAGCGTATTTTTTCTTATTTCTTTTTCAGTTTTACAATTAGCTCTATAATTGCATGGTCAGATATAGTTATATGGCCTACCAGGATCTCTCAATTTCATAGGTTAGTTTGTTAGTGATAAGAAAATAGTCTGTTCTGGACATTTTATGAGATGCCAAAAAAATAAGACTATTTCCTCTCTGTGGAATGCAGTTTTCTATATGGTTCTGAGAGATTGTGTGATCTAAAGTAGTCCCTCATGGTTTCTTTGTTAACTTCATCCTGTTTGAGTCTAGCATTCAATCTACCTACAATTGAGTCAAAGGTTGTATTCTATTCTCCAGCTAGTATGCCCATATATTCTATGTTTGTCTAAAATCTGACCTAGTGTTTGTAATTGGCTAAGCTTAAAATATCCTCCATGTTGTGGTAGCAAATAGTTATAAAAAATTACCCTTTTTAGTTCACTAAGTGCCGCTGTTACCCCCCGCCCCCCCCCCCAGTCTTTAACAGCTTCTGGCACCTATCCTAGCTCACAACCTTTCATCTCCAGAACGTGGAACAGTGTTTCTCAATGTGGACCAAATGGACAAAATGTGGAATACATATTAAAGGTTTACTAACATCTTCAACTAGGAAGTTTACTAGATGTTTAAAATGTGTTATTTTATACTTATAAAAAGTTATTTTGCTGAATTAATATGATTCAGTATTTACCATGGATAACAGTTACATTATTAAAACTAAATATGTGGCAGATCATTTCAATGTAGAACAGAGAGTAACATGGACATTTTAAGACTCAAAAGTGAGGAACATTCCATATGAGTTCCACTTGAGAGGTATGCTTTCAGTGTAAACATATTTTAATGGCAATGTTTTTCTAGAACCAAACTGTTTTTGACAGTGGTTTTACTATTGTTTCATCTCCATTTACTAATAAATTTATCCTCAAAAGTGCAGTTTTGTTATAATAACTATTTTAATGGGAGCACAGTAAAATGCTTATTTCATTCTTTTTACAAAATTTAAGGACTTTTCTAAGAAGCTGCTACCTAGATGCAGCTTGGTATAAAGTATTTATAGAAATTTGTATGCATTATTAGTTATGATATTCCTATATGTTTTTTTGTAGTTCTTTTGTAATAAAAGTAATCTGCATTGTACATTTGGTTTGACACATTATATTAATCTACAATCAATGCATTTCTTCAGTTTAGAAGTGTTACATTTTATGCAAAGGCTAAGCCCGGCCATGTGGCATTATTTACATAATCAGATATGTTTATTATTTGGTGATAATGCAAATGATGCAGTTTTAATCATTAAGCCAGAACAGCAACTGCCTTAATATAAACTGTGTACTACATGTAGTAAACCATTAAGCAGAAGGAGACCCCTGTACAACTCACACAAACCAGACTCTGGTATGATATCTGTGGTGGTTTTTACAGATACTGGCTTTTCATTTGTTTAATATGCTCTATATTATTCTTTAAAGGCAGGTGCAAAATTTACAGAGTAAAGAAAAGCAGTTATTTTTGAAGTTCAGAGAGCTCTTTCCCTGTTGACCACCCCTCCAGTTCAGTTTCTGTTATTCCAATTAATTTTCATTCTAACTGTATTTTGAAGAAGAGGTAATGCCAGCAGGTAATGCGCACTAGGCTTCTGGTTCACTCATTAACTATCACAAATGGAAGTTGTGGCACTTGCCAAAACATATATGTTAAAATTGTAATAATATGAAAAACATGTTTAGGAACCATTGCATGTATGTAAAATTTGAGAAAAACATAAGGTTTTGTTAAAAAAATCAAAGACCCAAACAAACCACTATTTTTTGAAAAATATGTACTTGCAGTCCTCTAATAACAACTTTGTACATGTCCAGTACATGTCCTGGATAATGTTAACTTAGTGGACTCTCATTCACTAACTAGACATGACAAAATCCTTATTTTTCATTATTTCATCTCTATAAGTTGCATTATTGACTTCAAAAATATCACCTTCAACTTAACTACTTAAAGCTTGATAAAAATCTGGAAGTGTACTTGTGCATGTGCATGAATGTACATGTTATTTTTTGTGTGTCCATATATGTTTCACTTTGTATAAATTTACAGGTCATGGTTTTACATAAGAATTACAAATGAACTCCCTGGACTATTCTAATTATTGCCTATATATTCTTTCACATTAAGGAATCATCCTTAATTAACCTAAGTAACCATCTTCTCCAAAACAAACTAATTGAAACTGGTATTGGTATAGACAGTGCTCCCTGGTTTAAAAACTTCATTGAAAACTCTTCAGAGTTAAAATAGAATCTTCTAAATTATAATCTTCACCCATTATCAAAGTTGTACCACAAAGATTAATTCTTGGCATTGATCTTCCTTATGACCTTCCCCACCTCCAACTTATCTCTTCTGCTGATGATATATATGGTCATTTACAGATCAGGCCACTTTTACACCAACATTCAAAGCCAACTCCAGTTAGAATTACATGCGCTCCACCAATGACTCAACCACACCAAGACCAAAACTATAATTTTTGGAACTCCACAGAAAATCCACCAAGCACCTATCTTTGGCCTACGCAACCATTCCAGTGAGACAATCTCCACCTTCAAATACCTAGGACTATGGTTTATCAGTCACTAAACTTTCACTTCCACATAGAAAAAGTGAGATCCAAAATAAATTCCCTCCTCTTCTGGGCAAAAATGTTCTCCCCTTTTCTATCCTAATCAGCCACAGTATCCACTGGCAAATGGGTTCTCCTTTTTCAGCCTGAATATGGGTTCTCAATTTTTCCTTCTAACTCAAAGTAAAATATTGTTACAGTATAGAGTACCTGTGGCAGCATTTGCCAACTCATTAAAACACACCTTTCTGTGCACATCACTGTATCACCCCAGAAAAAAACAAATGGCTATCCATAAAACAAAGACCTAACCTACTTTTAGGATCCCAACCCTACAAACAAGTCCAACTCTACACATTTACACTCCTTGCAGCTAGTCTTCATGAAAAAACATCCTCATATAACCTGAGACACTACTCAAGCCAAACCAATTCTTATTACCCCTAGAACCAAACTCCCAAGCACTGTACATGCTTTCTCCTCTCAGGTACCTTCTCTTTGGCAAGCTCTCCCCACTGGCATTAAGGAAATCAACACTCATTCCAAATTCAGAATGCAACTCAAAAAGCACTTCTTCATCCAAGCCAAATGTTCTTGTTTCAACACAAGACATATCACCTAATGTATCTCCTTTCTAAGTCTCTTCTCCTCTCTCAAGATTTACGGAAGATTGACCCACTTTAGAAACCGATGTATTTAGTGGAAGATATACATACTTAACTGTACACTGCACTGTTCTTGGTCACTGGAATGTTTGCGCACAGATTTTTTTCTAGGTATTTAGCCTAAACTAGTCTGTCATCACTTATATCTATTTTTTTGTGAAATGCTTTGTATTTCGCCCAGGATGAACCTGAAATTGGTCAATACTGATCAGTGCACTACCAAGGTAAACACACACACATGCACATACACATACATGTATATATCTATACATGTGTATATATATATATATATATATATATATATATATATATATATATATATATATATATATATATACACACCCACATGTGCATATATACACACATACGCACATGCACACGCACACACACACACACACACACACACACACACACACACACACGCACACACGCAAGTAGATAGATATAAATAAATGGAAATCTTAGCTGCATTTGTCATATTCATTATATATATATATATATATATATATATATATATATATATATATATATATATATATATATATATATATATATGGAAGACAGCACACACAGACTGCATTACACATCAATAATGGGCATTTCTGCTTGTACCTGTGAGTTTTGAAGCAACAGCCTGGTGACTTTTTACTACATGTGTGGAAAATGGTGTAGTATTGGTCAATATTTGCTGAGGATTTGTCTTTCTGGATTTGGGATGCTTGAACAGTGACTCTGACAGCCTCAGCATATTCTTATTTGATATGTTTGAATCTTGAAATGGATTGTAACTTGCACTACTTGCACATCATGGCTTTTGATAACAGCATGGCCTCCATGTCGTGCAGATGTTTTCATGTCTGAGACTCCATTATGTATGTCACGTAGTATCACTGAGTGTGAACACATGTTAGTTCCTACACTGCCCAATATCACTAAATGATAGGATGGTTGCAAAAAGCAGAGGCAAATCTGATAGTCCTCCATTTTGGAAAGGTGTATTATACAAGGTGCACAGTTATCTAATTACAGAACTTAGAAGTAACAGGTCACAGTAGTAGTACCAATATGTAGGATTTGTTTAAGCAAAATGTTTGGTAAGAACAGTGCCTACACATAGAAGTAACAGCTAAAGGAAAAAGTAGGGCTTGTTAAGCAGAGCGCATTCACCCACATACCTCTCAACTTTACAGACTTTCACAGAATGTCCAGATATTTGTCTCATATTTTTGGTCTGTTTCACATAAAATTGTGGTTTTCTGACAAATCATTGAGGACTGAAGTCAGAAAATAATGTCATCCATTTGAGTTTCAAACTTCTTATCCTTCAGAAAATTCACGCTAATGCAAAACCTGTTATTCTATCTACTGCCTAAGTATATAAGAGTAATATTTAAAAAGTGTCCCTTTTTTGGGGCCCTTTGTACCCACATTACTTTTGCCTTTGTCCAGAATTCTTACTGTAAGAGGTTGAGAGGTATCTTCACCCATCACAAAATTAACTTCCTCCACTTAAATTTTGCACTAAAATTCTTCCTAAAGTCATTTGGCCACTGCCTGCACTACCTGTGGGAGAACCCCATGTAAAATTTGTGCTAGTACTGTAAATAGTATTTTTTTATGTCTGCGTTAATTTTGGAGATGGGGCAGAAGTTAATAGTCTCTGCTAGTTCCCCTTCTACTTTTAGAATAATCATTTTGTCTTGCTATCCTTGTACTGATAGATATCTTCACAGTTTCCTGTATCCTTATTTTCAAACACCTGAGACATATCTTCCCTACTTCACTTGCACCCTAGTAGGAAACCATTAGCCTCCTCCATTTTGTAAAATGATCTTCACCTTCTTATTGATCTATGCATTTAAAGTTTTCTGTCAGTGTCTGCCGTTTTGCATCTTTCTCAGTTATTTCCCTATTTCAATCAGTTAGGTTACTCTCCCCCTTGCTTCTTAAAGGTTCTTATAATGCTCTCTGAAATATTTTGAGATTTCTTTGTCATTTTCTTCAAGCCGTCATTCCTCCTCTCTCTTTATTGATATTTATACTGCCTTGCATAGTTTTGTACCTCTTTGCTAGCTTTTTTGTCCTGGCTTTTATCTACCATCCAGCCATAATTTTTGCAGTTCCGTTGTATTTCTACTGCTGTTGTCATTTTGCTCTAATTTTGTCCCTTGATCATGTGCCTTTAATCTAGTCTTATTTCTTTCTTCATTCTGTATCCTGCTATTCTTTAAGATTCCTCACTCCACCATCCCTCTGTGCTTACCTTTCCTCCAATTGCTATTTTCACCCCATCCAACTAGTTCTTCCTCATCTCATCTACATATCTCTGCACCTCTATTTCCTTTAATAAATCTCTCTGTTTTGATGGAAGCAAGTGGAGAAATGAACAACGCCCCCCAAGATCCCTCTACCCAGATCCAGAGAATTACAGCCACTGTATAATCAGTTATATGGCTGTCATTTTCATGCTCTTTAGTTTCTCTTTAATTCTTAGAGATCTGGCCATTTTGCTTGCTTAGGCCAAACTGTTATGAGTGCAAGTGTATTCCCTTCCCTGTGAGATCTACTCCTTCAGTAAATTATCCACATATTTCTCACATGAGAGTTGTGAAACTGCTCTTGTGACAGAGCTGTCTATGTGATCATTTTTTTTTTAATTTATTACTTGCATTAATAGGAACAAATGAACTTACTTTTTTGGTCCACCATCCTTATGTCGCAGTGCTTATTAGAATTCAGTCTTTTAGCCCTGCGTGCACTTTTTTTGCTTACTTCAGGAAACTTAGCTACAGTTAATTATCATTTTTCATAATTTAATGGAAATCAGCCTGCTTGTCCTCTTTGCCCCTCATTTGCTCCCTAACATTTCCCCGAAAGACCATTCTGTCCACTTATGAATCACTTCCTGTCTGTTTCTTCTCCTTGGTTTTTCTGGTCTAGCACTTCTGCTGTTTTCTGTACCTTTTGTATCCAACTTTTGTAATCTCTTCTGCATTCAGCAGTTCACCTCCAATTCTCCCAACTAACCTGTAAGATTACCCCCAATTTGAAGGCTATATCATCTTTCCTTTATCCATCTGTCACCTTATAACACACCATCAAATTAAGAAAAGCAAATGCAGAAACACAAAAAGGCAAGAACTACTACTCCAAAACCATAACATCAGAGTGAATATTTACTTCATGCATTTATTCTGGTACCTCGGTATTTCGCCGTCAAAGGAATATTGAGATATCACCAAACCCCATATTTATACGAACATCCAGTGAATCAATTAAGAACAATTAATCAATTATTTAAATATATATACACACTTAAAGAAACCATGACCTTACAAAGGCAAACACATACTAGAAAGTATCAGTTTTAATTCTGATGCAAAATATTTCTTAATGTTATCATACATTTTACTAAATAAACATTTGATAAATATCAAAGTTATTTCATCTAAATACTGGTGACTCTAATTTGCCTTGTATACCTTCATGGAGGGAATGTTTGTTTCTGGGAATTTTGATGTAAATTATGTTCGTACTGAATCTAATGTTTGTACTGGTGGGAAAAAATGTAGAAACCAGGGAATGTCCGGTTTCTGGGAATCTTGATTTTAATCATGTTCATAGTGAACTTGATGTTAATCATGTTCATAGTGAATCTAATGTTTGCACTGTTGGAAAAAACGCAGAAACCATAGCTTCCATTTCAGATGGGGGTATGCTATCGGATCAAATAAAGATAATGAACCTGTCTGAATTAGAACTAACAGAAGATTTTGTAAAAGTATTACTAAAGGGTCCTAAGTTTGTTCCAGCCAGAATACAAAGTTTAGCGGACATCGTTTTAGATGTGAAATGCTTTTGTCAGAAGTTATACTTGAGGGTATTTTTTAATACTTCTGTTAGTACCAATCAAATTTCTGTACAAATTGATCAAGAAGGTGATGATGCCTTGTTAAATTTAAGCATATATCAAACAGATTCATATTTTGAATTGTTTAATGATGTAACTGAAAATTTTGTGAATGATGAAAATAAATATGAATCTGAATGTTTAGAAAGAGATGCTTTTCAAACAAATTATGGTCATCTTCATGTTTCGTGCTTCTCATCCAGAAAAAGAAAATGTATGCCACCAAAACAATCAATGTGCATAAAAATGTTTGAAAATGTGGTTTGTAGAAGAACTGTGTGTGGATTTGATGTTTTTCTTAAGAGTGACAGAACATATAACTTGTCAAAGAAAGAATGGCTTGAGCTGCAAATGGTACATTCCAAGTCAGATGAATTTGTCATTAGGGGAGCGGATAAAGGGGATAAGTGTGTTGTAATGAACAAGAAACTATGATAAGATGGTTAGAGACTTGATTTGTGTAGCTGATGATTATGTTGAACTGTCTAATAGTCCTTTGTTGAAATTTAATGAGGAGTTGATTGAAATTTTGGAGAGACGTGAAAGTTTGGGTTTCCTGAATAATAGGGATGTACAAAGATTGTTCATTAAGGAACCCAGGGACCCAAAATGTTATGCTATACCAAACATTCATAAAAAATTAAGGTTCCCCCCTGGAAGACCTATTGGTTCTATGATGAGTTCCTATCTGGAGAATGTGAGTCTATTTTTGGACTTTCACCTTAAAAAATACTTGGAAAAAATACCATCTCACATAAAAAACATAAATAAGTTGTGTGAGGAACTTAAGAAAATCAAATGGCAGGAGGACTACTTTTGGGCCACTGTGGATGTTAGTTCACTTTATATGAATATTGACACTAGAAGGGGCCTAGAAGCTATGGGAAGAATGATGGTAGAGGGTCCTCTATCTTAATTCCTTTTACTCCTGCTGGGGTTTAGCCTGACACATAATTATTTTAGATGGGGCAAGCAATGTTTTTCTTGAGGAAAGAGGCACAGCAATGGGGACAGCTTTTGCCCCCACTTATGCAGTGGTATATATGGGTGATTTTGAAACTCAGTTCATGTATCGGAATATTTTTTCATTGAAAATGTTGTCTACTGTGGTAGATTTACTGATGATCTAATTTTTGTTTGTAAGGGAGAGCAACAAGGATCTTCAACCGGCAAAGATTACAAGCATTTGCTCCAAGCTCAAGACTTCTCCCCTTACCCACAATCCACCTCCCTTGCCTTCCATCCCCAAATCTTGTGATTTGCAATAGTGTCATGTCTCTGAATCTTCAGTTAGCAGGGTACATTTCTGGTATTGTAAGTTACTAATTTCTGTTTTTGTTGGCCATTTTAGCTTAGTGTAGGTATCATTTCTCCCCTCCCATCGCTTTGGAATCATGTGTAGGCTTTTAGTAGTTGTTAGGTAGTGTAGTTTGTCTCTGTGTACCCCTCCCCCCTTTTCTAGTCAGTTTAGTGTGTGGTAAGTGGGTGTGTGTTAAAATTTCAGTGGAAAGTTTTGTCTTTTCTTTCCTAGGATGGTAGAAAAGATTATTTTTAAGCGCTGCATAGATTGTGGCCATAAGTTCTCACCAGCGATGGCCACACTCTGTGTGTACTGTGTTTAGGTGTGGCTTACCTTAATGTTGACTGCGCCATTTGTGCGAGGTTCAACCCCTGGGCGTTGAAAGACAGAAAGACTAAGCTGGCCCTCAAGGGGTTTCTTCTTGCCACTGATCCTCCCTCCTCATCCTCTGCTTCAGTCACAGTGGCTGCCATGGCTGCCTCTCCCACTTCCCTGCCTCTGGCCTCCCCTCCATCCCAGACTGGGACTCAAACTCCCACTTCTAAGCCTGTGGTAGTGGAACAGAGGAGGGGTAGAGAGCTGGAGAGAGAGTTGAGGCTGAAAGAGAATAGGAAGCCAAAAGAGAAGAGGAAGAGGTCTCCAGACCTCACTTAACCCAGTAAATCCACTTGGATCCGTGACTCCCCCTGGCTCTGATTTCCAAGGTTCTCCCTGGAGCTGGAGTAGGCATGCTCAGTCTCTCAGGCCTCAGCTTCCCGACCTGTCTGGTCAGAGTCTGTGGCCTTGTCTCAGTCCACTCGGTCTTTCTCGGACATGGATCTGGATAAGATGATGCATTTCATCCATATGCAGAGTCAGGTGGGGGTCTTGCCAGCCCCCCTCCCTCAGGAGGGGGCAGCTCCCTTCTCTTTTTTCATCCTGTCACTCCTTCCCCAAACCGACCTTTGGCTTCTGAGTTCTCTGATCCAAGGTTGGTCTTGGACAGGGCATCGGCACCGATGGTCCTCACATCGTCAATGACGGCAGCTGCTTGGAGCATCTCAGATCCACTCTTGGAGCCGGAGCCTAGGGGTTGGATCCTAGGGAATGGAACATTTTCCATCGGCTCTGACATTGTCAGTACAGGTTCCCTCTCTTGGAGCTCCAGCCACATCAGGTCCGGCTCCGATTCTCACATCAGATCCAGGGAGACCAGCCTCCTTATTGGCTTCACAAGAGGTACGCTCTCCTTCAGCATTCAGTGTGGTAGAATGGGTCCTCTCCATTGGATCGAGACCCCCGACTGCCCCCTCGGGCTCCACCAAGACACCCTCGGCTCTGTCTAGGGTCCCCGTCATCTTACCAGATGGACAGCCCATGCCTGAAGTGCCCTGGACAGTTCTCCCAGAGGAAAAGATGGCTTGCGAGAACTCTCCAGAGAGCCCCATGGGAGATGTGCCTCACAAGCATACATGTAAGAGGAGGAACTTGGACTCCCATGAATCCCTGATCAAGGACACAGACTTAGATGAGGAGGAGGGCTCTCCAATGTTACCTCCCCAGTGGGGAGGTTGGTCTGCCACCAAGCCCTCCTCTGATGAGTCTGTGTTTCTGGAAGCCTTTGGCACAGGCCCATCTATGTCTTGGGTGTCCCCCCCCCCGCGGATCCTTTAGTGGATTTGATCACCTCACGGGTGTGAAAGGAACCTGATACCATAGAGCCAATCCCCAAGTGCCCCGATAAGCTTCTGAGTTCCCCCCATAGATAGGCCTTCTTGGAACAAGGGCTTCCCTGTGGATGCCATGGTGGTAGCAGCAGCCACTAAAAGGGAACTATTTCATGAAAGTTCCTCGGTCCACCCTCCTGACTGAGAGTCTCAAGATGATGGACTGACTAGGGAAGCAGGTGTGTGCTTCAGCTACCTTTTCTATAAGGGTGCTGAACTACTTGGCCCATGTCATGAGACTCCAATACAACCTGGTAAAAGATCTGGAGGAGTCTCCACCCAAGATAATGTTGCAGGAGGACAAGGCTTTGTTCTCCGAGAAAATGGCCACTTTGAGAGCAGTATCAAATGCGTCTGTGTGACTCCTCTCCCATGCAATGGAAGGAACGGCTAGAGCGGCTGGGTCTGGCGTGTCCATGAGGCATGCCGCTTGGCTCAGGTTGTGCCAATTTAATGAAACCTTTAAGGTGTCCTTTGTTAATGCCCCTTTAGATGGCTTGACTCTGTTCAGTAAGACCGTTAAGGATACGCTAGTCCAGAGTGAGAAGGAAGGTAAGACATTGTCTGCCATCGGGATCCACTTTTCTAACCCTCAAAGGTCCTTTTCCCAGAACTAGAGAGGGAAAAAGAAGATGTGGTTCCAGAAGTCTCAGTATTCCTAGGACAATCAGGGCTCTTCTTACCCCAGAGGCAGAGGGGATCAGAATGAACTCTGGCCCAGAGGCCGAGGGGGTCCATGAAACTTCAGGTCTTGAGAACCTTTCTCAGAAAGACCCGGGCAGCAACCCTGAGGGGTTGCCTGACTGCTCCACTCTGGATGCAGTCAGGGGACAATTGTCCTTGCACCCAGTGGCTTGGGAGTCCCTAACAATGGACCGCTGGGTGCTGCAAATATATCCAGAGGAAATTCTATCCCCTTCATGGGTTCTTCAACCCCTCCCAAACACCTCCCGGATGTTCCACCCATGCAAAGGGATGTAGCAGCACAGGAAATTTCCAAGCTGCTAGAAAAACGAGCCATCTAAACTGCCCCCCCCAGATCAGTCTGGATCGGGCTTTCACTCCAGGTTCTTTTTGGTGCCAAAGAAAATGGGGGACTTCAGGCCCATTCTGGATCTCTCCATCCTGAACTTGTCAGTGGCTACAGAAAAGTTCTGGATGGTTACTCTACTGTCCATCATGCTGTACCTGCAAGAGAGCGACTGGATGTGTTTGTTAGATCTCCAGGATGCTTACTTTCACATAAAGATGCACAGAAGCTCCAGGAGGTTCCTCCACTTCTGGCTAGAGGCCAACCATTACCAATTTTGAGCCCTACCCTTTGGTCTCACCACAGCCCCAAGGGTGTTTACTAAAGTGATGGCAGTGATAGCGGCTCACCTGAGGCTTCAGGGGATTCAGGTCTATCTGTACCTGGACAAGTGGCTCTTCACTGCTCCCACCAGGTGTCTACTTTCCCAAACCAGGGACTACTTTTTGACACTTGCCCTGGGTTTGGTTATCACAATCAACACATCCAAATCTCTTCTAGAGTCTGCACAGGTGATAAACTACATTGGTGCCAGGATAGACACACTCCAGGGCAAAGTGTTCCTGATCTCGGAGAGAGTTCAAAACCTCAGGATGCATGTCTCCCTAATTTACCATTCTCATTTCCCAACAGTGGAATCTGTATTGAGGGCCCTAGGCTTGATGGCGGTGACCATAACTCTCCTTCCATGTGCCCGACTACACATGCGGATTCTTCAGTGGACTTTGTTGGTTCAGTGGTCTCTGTTGGATTTACCACTAACCAACCCTATCCACCTAAGTCAAGTGTGTCGGTCGTCCCTCATATGGTGGATGAGCTCTCTGGACATTTTGTTGGGACGACCCTTCGTTCCAGCCTCTGCACAAGCCACAGTGATCACGAGTGCCTACCAACTTGGGTGGGGAGGGCATTGATCGGGCAGGACAGTCCAAGGCCTGTGGTCCCCCATGGAGACCAGTTTGCATATCAATGTCCTAGAGACAATGGTGGTCCTTCTAGCATTGCAGGCCCTTCATGTCTTTCTTCCTCTGGGGACAATTGCTGTTCAATCAGACAACATGCCGGTAGTCTGGTACATCAAAAAACAGGGAGGGACCAGATCTTATCCCCTTTCTCGTGAGGCCATGAGAGTGTGGGAATGGGTGATCTCCACCGGTCGCTTTCTTATCGCAACGCACATTCCGGGACGGTCCAGCATTCTAGCGGACAGGCTAAGTTGGACCATTCTGATGCCTTACGAATGGTCTCTTAATCTGCCAGTAGTGGAACAGATCTTCAGTGAGTGGGGTCAACCTTGCTGCGATCTCCTCGCATCTCCTTCCAACATGAAGAACAGCAGGTTTTTCACTCTGAACCCCCCACCGAGGGAGTCCCCCAGAGACGCTTTAGTTCATGCTTGGCCTCCCGGTCTTCTGTATTCTTACCCTCCAGTACTTCTCATCCCGAGGTTTCTGCAGAAAGCTTGTCAACTGGGGAGCATGGTGATCCTCATTGCTCCATTCTGGCCTCGCCAGGTATAGTTTCCCTTCCTTTGGTCTCACCTTCTGGCTCCACTGTGAATCCTAGATCCCTCTCAGGATCTGATTTCACACCCATTGGGGGTGCCTCATCCAAATCTGGATAGCGTGAAGCTCACGGCTTGGCTGCTCCGGTTCTCGTGATCGTTAGGACTCCTGGACTTTCCTCCTCAGTTAAGTCTATTTTGGTAGCTGCTCATAAGTCTTCATCCAGAAAGGTTTATCTCAGCAAGTGGAAACGTTTTTCTTTTTGGGCCTCTCAGAGGAGTTTGGATCCTTTCACGGCTCCTATTTCCGCTATCCATGATTTCCTAGCTGATATTTTCCAGCACACAGCTAGTTCTTCTACTGTCAAAGTTCAATTGGCTGCTATTTCTCATTTTCATGTGGGCGAGAACTCTGAATTCTTGCCATCTTCTAGACTGTGTAAAGCCTTTATTAAACATACCTTTTTACTACACCCCCCCCCCCCGGTAAAAGATCCTGTCCCCCCCGTGACACCTTACTATGGTTCTTCAAGCTCTGGTCACCTTGCCATTTGAGCCTGCTGCTACTGTTAATCTAAAATTTCTATCGTGGAAAACAGCCTTTCTGGTCACTATTACCTCTGCTAGGAGGGTTTCAGAATTGCAGGCCTTGTCTATAAAATTTCCGTACATGATTTTTCATTAAGATAGAGTTTCCCTTTGCACCAATCCATCCTTTCTTCCTAAGTGGCATCACCAGTCAATATCAATCAGACTATAAATTTGCCCGTGTTATTTCCCAATTTTGCAAACAAAATGGAATACAAACTACACATGTTGGATGTTCACAGACAGTTAAGATTTTATTTATACAGGACAAAAAAATTCCGTAAATCTGATCAATTGTTTGTCTCATTCTATAGACCTTTTTTGAGCAAACCTATTTCCAAGGTCACGATAGCTAGATGGATTTCTTCATGCATCCTGCAGGTCTACAAGGACAAAGGCATGTCTCCTCCAGGTCAGGTTAAAGCTCATTCCACCAGGTCCATGGCTACATCTGCAACTTTCTGGTCTAGTGTATCTTTAGATGACATTTGCTCAGCAGCTACTTGGTCCTCATCTCATACATTTATCTCCCATTAGAAATTAGATTTGACATCTAGAAGGAGAGCATCCTTTGGTTCTGCGGTGCTCAGCAATATCCTTCCATGAGGACCACCAAGGAGTTTAGTAGCTGGGGACTTTGTCCCACAGGTTGAAGATCAAATGAAGTAAACTACTTCAGTTAAAGAAGTTATGTACTCACCATAACGTTCCATTTGAGTAGTTGTACTTCATTTGTCTTCAACCATTCCTCCCTCCTTCTCCCGGATCTTTGGCGCATGTTCAGCCTGGGGGCTGTAAGTATAGGTCACAAGTTTGTTATCTGGTCGGGTTATAAATGTAAGTTCAGCGAACTCGATCTGGGGATGGAAGGCAAGGGAGGTGGATTATGGGTAAGGGGAGGAGTCTGGAGCTCAGAGCCGATGCTTGTAATCTTTGCCAGCTCAGATCTGACACAGATCCGTACCCCACAGGTTGAAGACAAATGAAGTACAACTACTCAGATGGAACGTTATGGTGAGTACATAACTTCTTTTTTTCTTAAATTTATGGAAGATCTCAATGGTACAGCATATGGTTTGAAGTTTACATATCAGTTAAGTTCCACCAGCATTACTTACTTGGACGTGGAATTGTTTGTAAATGGAAATAATATGGTACAATTTAAACCAGGCAGGAAACCTACTTCATTTAACAACTATTTGCATGCAGATAGCACCCCCCACATTTGATTAATGCACTGCCTTATGGAGAATTTTGACAGATCTTTTAAAATACATCTGAAGAAAGATTTAAACAGATATTTTTAACTGATATTTTTGACAGACTCAGTTGTAGAGGTTATTCAAAAGGCCTTTTGAAAGAAGCAAGGAAGTTAATGTTGGGAGAAAAAAGAAAGTGAATTACCAGTATGCAGATATAGCAATCTGAAAGAACTACTTAGTGGGAATAGTGGACAGGTGATGAATGAAGGTAGAGTGGGTATGTGTATATGTGGAAATTGTAGTGTATGTAATAGGGTCAGAAACCTTAACAGTTCTAAGATTAATGGGAGGTTTTATATATATATATATATATATATATATAGAGGGAGAGAGAGAGAGAGTTTTCATTGTAATTCACAGGGAGTCATTTATATTATAGGTTGTGGTTGTGATAAGGTGAAATGGTATATAGGGCAAACTAAAAAGAAAGTGAAAGTGAGGGTCCTGGAGCACCTAAGGGGCATTAGGAAACAAAACTGTTTGAGCTCGGTGGCAGAACATTTTGTTTCCTTTCATGGGGGAATGCCAAAAAAGTTTATTTTTTAGTGTAACGGCAAATCCATTTTTGGAGCAGGGGGGAAGTTTTAAAGATGAATTAAATAAACTTGAATGTAGGATGATCATAAATTTTAGAACACTACAACCTAGGGGTATAAATATTCATAGTAACCTTACTTTATAATTCTGGATGGTAATTGGTTAGGGAATGTGAACTTTGAATTAAATTTTAGAGGAAATAACTTTGATATTTATTATAGGGTTAGTATGGAATTGATAAATGTTTAGTAAAATGAATGATAATATTAAGAAATATTTGCATTAAGATTAAAATTGATATTTTCTAGTATGTGTTTGCCTTTGAATGGTCAGGGTTTGTATGTGTGTGTGTGTGTGTGCGTGTGCGTGTGCGTGTGCGTGTGTGTGTGTGTGTGTGTGTGTGTGTGTGTGTGTGTATATATATATATATATATATATATATATATATATATAGATATATATATATATATATACACACATATATATATCTTTTTTTAAATAATTGATTAATTGATTCACTGAATGTTTGTATAAATATGGGGTTTGATGATGTCTGAATATTCCTTTGAAGGTGAAATGCTGAGGTACCAGAATAAACGCTTGAAGGGAGTATTCACCCTGGTGTTATAGTTTTGGAGTTCTAGTTCCTTTCTTTTTGTGTTATTGCATTCCATCTGTCAACTTCACAGGCTTCTACATTTTGTACCTCTTGCCTTTGATAATATTCTAGATAAACTTTCCACATCCCAGATTCATAACCTTGACTTCATTCTTCTCGTCTTCCGACATATTAGTACATCTTTTCTCTTATTATAGTGTCACACATCCTTCCATCTCAGTTGTTCGTACAGTCAATTCAGGTTTCATTTTTCTTTCATGCTGGTATGTCCTTTTCACTCATTACATGTACTAAGTCAGCCTTATTTCTCTCCCTTTATAGATTAAAAGTACATTTCATATGGTTGATTTAGTTTGCTTCTCTCTTTTCTCCTATATCCACTTTAAGTACTCAAAGCTCTGGACTTCTGCAGCTGACAAGCTTCTTTCCATTTTATTTATTCTGTTTTATACATTTTAAACTTGGTAAGCTGATTGGACACATGCCCCTTTTCACTTTATTTGCTCATAGGTAGACAGTACGCAAATGGAGGTGGAAGGAATCAAACCTTGTTCCCTTTCTGAAATAACATTTCCAATTTGCACCAGGATTGAGGGATATCCAATACAAGCCATTATATCTATAATTTTCAACTTTTTTTTCATAGCTTTCTTCTCTTTAAAGTGTGCATTGTAAAATATTTCCATTTTGCTTACAAAAGTGGTAGATAAGTCTTTGCCTTAATGCTTGCTTCAGAAGTTCTTTTGTAGGCATGATCAGTAAATCTGAATATAAATTCTTTTGTGTGGTGAATAACTGGTTGTCTGAGAGAACCCGTGGGGTTAGCATCAAAGTCCACATATGAAAACAATGTTATGAATAGGATACCACTCGGCCAATTCTATGGGTCTATCCTATTTGGCATCCATTTCTTGGGCCAATATTCCTTGTCTATTGTGATACATGCATATTATTAAATCTTCCACTAGCTCGATTGTTTAAACATGTAATAAATGAAAATATGTGACAGGACAATGTCTCAAATTAAACGCATAAAATGTAGTACAGCTTATTTTGTAAAATATCTGTTATTACATAAAACAAAGTTTATCCCTGTTCATTTTCAAGCATAACTTATATCTATGGATTGTAAACAGAAAATTTAACCCAGGACTGCCTCCTGTACTACTAATGGACAGAGGCAGCACCCAAATGCTTTATCCCATGCATGAGTCTCCTTAGGTTATCTACAGAATGACCCAAGTTATTTTTAATAGGGATAATATTTATCAGCCATGGGATGTGAGACCAGTTTATAACCAAATGGGATAGGTTATTTAGAGCACAAAACAGGAAATTGTCTAGGGCGAAGGCAGCTAGCCTAATACCTACCCACGAACCATAGGAGTCGAGACTCATTCAGTCAGCCATAGCCCTATGGGATTTAGGTACTCTGATAATTCTTTATCTTTTGACAATCATATGTTTCAGTAGTTTTGTAAGCCTCCTCTCTGGCTTATCTGATTTACAAAGGTATCTCCTCTGCATCCAAGGATGCATTAGTTTTCTTAGATCTTAGACCTAGCACTGCATTTAATGCTTCAATTGGCTTGTATATGTCTAAGCATATCTCTCACTGATACCCCTCAGATTCCTAACTTGCTTGTGATTAATGGTACCATTTTAACATGGATTTTATTCTGCATGCATTTTCCACAGAAAATGATGTCATCATTAATGCTCTGGGAGATGTATTTAAGGGTGGGGTTGCTTGTACTGATTATTCTGATGAAGTTTCTAATAAAGAGACTAAAAGTCTAGAAAGTGCTAAATTCTACTTTGTGTGGATTCCTGACTTCTTTCTGTGGATTTACAGTTTCTGTGACTGTTTTTATTCCTAACTAAGAAGAATGGCTTCAAGACACATTTCAGTCTCTTAATGGGGATTCATCTCATTTTTTGAGCCCTAAAAGATCACTCACTTTCTATTTTATTTTTATTTACTTACTTTGTCTTTTATTTATCAGATTTGTTATACTGGGTTTAATCAAAAACCCCTTTTTAGCAGTGGCCAGCGGAGAGAAGAGCCAACATTTTACCAGCATAAAAAAAAAAAAACATTCAGTCATGCACATGGAATTTAAACAATATACATTAACAATTACTCATACATTTACTAATTAGATTAATTTCATGTGAGATAAAGTGACTATTATAGTGCAAGAAATGCTCATGCAATTAGATGCTGAACATTGAGCATTTGAAGAGCTATATTAGTGGGTTTGTCAGGTAATAGATTTTGCGATTAATGATTAGATATTATGGAAGTGAAGGAAGGAGCACTGTAGGGCAAACATAATAATATTGTAATTAGCAGGTGTGGTATTAAACAGGATCAAAGAATTGTGCATGCCATAAGGTTGACAGTAGAAGTACAGAAGTGGAGTGTCAAGCGATGTCACATCTATGCAGATGGTTTGGAGACCCCAGTAAAACTAGGTATTAGTGAGGAACAGTACCTTACAGACCCAGCAAGAAAAACCCTAGCCTAATCCTATTTGGTTCCAACCCTTGTATATGCCTCACCTATCCTTACACACCTAAGCTGTATACTAAAATCCAAACTAGCCTCCTGTTCCACAAAAGTACCTAAATTTGCTACTAACACTGCACACCGAGCTCCTCATTGTCAGGTGTTAAATCAGCTAAACTAGATAGTTTAACAACTATATAACATACTCTCAGCTTGTTATGGAATATAAACTGATATATTTTAATGACCAATATCCTGCATTAACAAATATATTATGACCAATATCCTGCATTAACAAATATATTACTGCTCTACACCCTCACAAGGGACATCTGGTCTGGTGATAAATTTCTAGTACTAAGGCAAACAATTCATTGGTGGACACACTATACTCCCATTATATCTCTAAGCACTGGACCACTATGCTCACACAAGTAAAGACGGCAAACTTCCAAGCTACAAAATCCAACTCAAACAGTACCTTACCCAGACTTGGTCATGTTCACGTTCATCACCAGCCTGAGTCCTCTAGTGAAATCACAAACTTCTTTTTGCTTATCACAAAATTGTTGCCTTCCTGTACTTTAATCATTACACCTCTTAACAACTTTCCCTCATGCATTTGAATTCATACATCCATTTTTACCCCCCCTTAAACACTTCTCATCATTCTCTTTTTCTATCTGCCCCCATCTATTGCGCTACCCCTCTCATGCATCTCCTGTATACGCATGTTATAAACTTTCTAGATACACCAATTTGGCACAGACAGCCTAAATAGCAACTATCCTATACCTTGCTCTCTGTCTTATGCTATTACTACTATCCTCCTATATAACTAGTAATATCTTTCATCCCCTCCTACATTATTCTATAACTTCAATATATATCTCGAACTCTTTACAAACCTATACAATACTAAAATCTCCCTTCCTACAAATTTTTATAACAAATTTCATTACATATCTTAAACTCCTTGCAAACCTTACTTTACTGAAATGAAAGAACTCTTAACCTCTTTACAATAAAGCTTCCCTTCTGCAGTAAGAATCATTTTACTTCTACAAGATTTTATAGCTGGAACAACTATACAGACTTATGACTGTTGATGTAAATATTTTAATATATATATATATATATATATATATATATATATATATATATATATATATATATATATACCCATCTTGTAAGTCTTGTTTCATGAGGAATGTAACGGTTGTTTTTCTGAGTGCTGTTTGAAATTTACTTGTTAACATAAGTATGCTATGCTGGAGATTTTCTCACCGAGCCTCCTGTGAAAATGACCTCTGCCCAGTGGGACTTTCCTGGTCAACAAAGCAAACAAATAAATATGGGTCATTGCTTTCTGAGAATAGATAGGGGTGATATGGCAAGCTAAGGATTACAGTGGCGTTTGTCCTGGAGATACACAGGAGCAGATTTATTGATTTAATAGTTGAAGTTTTAGTTGTGCTTTAAAGAAGTTTAAACTCTGAGTGCATTTCATTGGTAATGGGTTGTAGTTCAATAGTTTAATGACACCATTTGAATATATATATGTATTTAATTTAGAGATAGTGTGCCACCTGCCCCATTAGATGGTTATATGATTTTTCTCTAGAGCATAACATTTTGTTAGAGAGATGTGTTATACTAAAGGACAGAGCAGTGCAATGTTCTGGCTGAGAAGTCTGTACTTTGTATTTGTCTGAGAAAGAGGTAGGTGATGTAATAGTTCTAATTAGTTTAATTCTGAGTGCTCTGCAGTGGCATTTTCTATTGTTATAGTTGTCAATTTGGCTATTACATTTTAACCTTCCTTAGGATTGAACAGTTGTGAGACTTGAAGGTTTTTGAAAATTTGGGCAGCACAGGAGAAGAGATGGCAGTAAAGTAGAGGTTATACGTCTTTTGGCTATGCTAATGAGGTAGGATTTTACTGTATATAATGCACCTAGATTTTGATGTATTTTGTAAAACTACATATGATACTTTGGTGGTCAAATTTCAACTGGTCATATATGGTGACACCAACCTATATACAGTGACCAGTTTCTGCAAAAATACTACTCCAGCTGTAATACATGCAGCAGTCAAAGCCTCAGTTTGTTTTACATGCATTCATCATGTTACATAGTATTCTGGAGTATGTATTAATCCTATAATTTTACATTTAAGTTGCCAGTCTTTCAGTATATACTCAGCAGACATGGTTTTGTTACAATGTGCTGGGTTCCATTATGGTGCATTATATTATACTCTGCTGTGTTATGCTACACTATAACGTTACATATTTGAATGTCACTGTGGTATTCGACAGACTCCATATTATACAACTGTCTCTGAATCACTTAAAAAATGCATTGCACAGTTGCAAATCACTCAGTGCATAACTGCTTCTGTGTCACTGGTAGTTACTGGGCATGAAGTAGCGTAGACAACTGAAATGTCTGACCCAGTTTCCCCAAAACTCTGATTAAATCATAAACAAGGACACGGTAGGTAAATAGAGGTGAGGAGAATCAATTCTAATAGCTCAAAGCCATAATCATCATTCCAAGCCGCCATTCTTGTTACAAGTCAGCTGTCGTAATTATCTTTGGTATTTTGGAAATGCATTGATTTATAAGTTACACTGCTAAGTCATACTCTTTTTTACAATATTTAAGGCAAACAGTAAGAAAAAAATGAATAAAAAGGATTTCTCTTTACAGGTATGCTTTTGTGTTGAAAGAAAAAAAACATGCCTTACTTAATAAGATGTCTGTACTAGACAGTCTGAATACCATTACAAGCACAGCCAAAAATCAATATTCAGAAGTAGGTTGGCAAGACCAGATAAACCTATATAGAATTGTAGGATGTTCATCCAATTATATAAGTTCACCTTGAAAATGAGAGAGGGTGCTACTCAGACATGCAGTGGAAGGTTGTCCCAGAGATGGATACATTGGGATATGAATCTATCACACCAATGTTATCTGATGTTGATGAATTGGCTTCTTTAACAGGTTATATAAGGTACCATTTGTCGTCTGAAGAACAAGAGGTACAAGATGGTTGGATCATTCATGCCTTGAAAAGCCAGGTATCTGCCAGCTACTAATAAGTTTCATGTTGTCCTAGGCTTGTATCTTTATTTGCCTACTGTATAATTCTAAGTGTTTTACTTAACCAAACAGTCCTCCTGGGCCATCTCTAAAAATGAGGCAAATAGGCCTAGTAGGTGTACTGGTTAAGAAATAAACAAAAATATCCCTTCTGAAACTGCCAAATTATCCATCATATATGTTTTTTTGTTTTTGCAAGGTCAGCAAGAAACATGCAATACTAGTATGATAATGATAGAGATGATCTTAAAGACTAAGTATAAGGAGGGATGATCACTTGGTCTTTATAGCACTG
Source organism: Protopterus annectens (assembly GCF_019279795.1). NCBI lineage: Eukaryota > Metazoa > Chordata > Ceratodontiformes > Protopteridae > Protopterus > Protopterus annectens. The sequence goes on along the minus strand of NC_056742.1, from coordinate 44,476,803 downwards.
ATGGTATGGCTGATATCGAAGATGATCATTGCCTTCAAGTATATCGCATACTGGGAATGTTACAGTTAAGAGTATGGGCATATATTAGTGGTGTTGAATCAACTATGAACATTCATGTTCCTCTTATTCTATGTTCCATAACCCTGCAGATAGGAAAAGCATGTCTGGAGAATAAGGACTTCAACCATTAGAGATCTATCTTAGGTGATTGCATAGTTCCCTCATTTTGTATATCATGACTTCCTGTCTGTAGTCCAGAATGCTATATGAACTACCATTAACATTATTGTGACACTGTTAACATCAAAAAATAAGAGGTAAAAGGAGATACAAAAAGTTGACTGAAATAAGCAGACTGCTTAAAGCTTGCAACAATGCTGAGTTGAAACATTTCACAAAGGTGAATTAATGTCAGTTACTGCAAGAATTTTACAAGTTCATTGCTCTAAAAAATCTAACAGTGAATCCCTTTCAAAAACAGAAATGAGTAAATGCATCTCATCCATTCATTTTATTAAACATTGAACATCTGGTGAACTTCAGATGTTAATCCTCTGCTATTAGGGATGTTTTCTTTAGTAGAAATATGTACAGATGGCACAACAACCTTTGCAGTGAATTAGCCAACAAGCTGGGCTCAAACATTTTTCTGATGTGGGTCATCATGTGCTGTGGCCTTACATGGCCACTTAATCATTTGCATTTTTCAAATTAAAATTGCCTTCTATTTTAACTTAGAATTTTTTCGTATAACTGCCATCTTCCAGTATACTGTATAATATGAAAATGTGTGACTGAGATATTTGTCCAGAGGACTGCAGTTCAAGGTTCTCCTATGACAACTGCGGAAAATTGAACAAGATATTTTTAGAGTATGAAAACATTTTAATTAATGACAAGAGTATAGTATAAAACAGAAGACTACTGACTTTTTTAATGCAAAGATTTAAGCTGGACACTGAAGTAAAATTACGGAGTTGCATGAAAGTGTATGAGAGAGACACTAAAGCTTTCTTTCATAGGGGAAAAAATGACTTGGACTGTGCACAGCTGTACATCTTGGGCAAAAGTTCCAGTTAACCAAAGTTGGAATATAATACAAATAAAGAAATTACAAATAAAGGCAATATTTAAACATCAGGGTAGAAATAAAATGATTAAGACGATATATCATTACAATGTGAACTCATTTTCTGAATGTGTATTTTCCAATCTTAAGTTCCCTTAATATTGCTGTACTGTACCTGCAATGAGTTTGCAGCCTTTGCTGAGCAAATGAAGAAAATAGTACTTATGGTTTAGTTTTGCTTTGTTAGAGACAGTCACTGCTGATTTGACAAAGCTTTTCTGTTAAAATTACAAAAAGTGTGCTGCTGAGAGAAAATCCCAGACATACACTTTGTGTAATCTATAAACCTCACATCACCTCAGAACATTTTTTTTTTAATTTTTAATAATAGCTGAAGAGTCAGACAGATGCTCAATAAATACATAACAAACTCATGCAGGCTTACTCAGATATTTACGCTACATGATCCAGAAGTACTCAAAACCAAAAGTAAAGGTTCCTCCCTTTTAAACAAAGCAGGCTTTAGTCAGGAGTGCTGACTTACCCATGTCACCTTTTTCAAATGAAATGATTGTGATTCTAGCTTTGGTTAAATTACTATATTTCCATAACAGACATTTCTTTTTTTTTCTCAAATATATTTTTATTAGATTTTTTAAAACTTTTACAAATATGACGTAAGTCAAGGGTTATACAAGCAGTTAATACAAAAGTTATGCAATTTGTAAAACGGCAGTTATTGTAATGTTTACCTTACATCTGATTGGATAAAATAACTGATAGGGTACCCCAAAAAACAATACTATTAAGGATCAAGCCTCCCTAAAGGAGGATGAGTTTAAACAGAGAATAAACTATTATAATTAAGTAGAGACTAGGAGCTATTATGAGGGTACACTTCCTATAATAACTATTTACACAGTATAAAACTATTTACAACATATTTACAATATATTTACATTATGAATGCCAAAGGATCTCACAGAGTAAAATAACATAAGACATTTTATAATGTTTAAAGACAGACCCCCGGATTCACGAATCCTCCGTGTAAGACTTAATAAGTCTTACTTGGAGGCTGCAGTTGAATGGTATGACGTCAGTGTGCCATGAATATGCATGAGGGCACGCTGACTCAATCGTAAGTCTTACATGGACCATGTAAGAAAGCAGGGGGCGTGGCCGACTGCCGAGCAGTCTAAATGTCCATGCCCCTGCAAGTGTTTAAAATAAAAGCAGATAAACAAGAGCGAGTCCGCCCAAATGTCCCTGCACCCAACACCTAACTGTCTGATATTGTAAACACCCATCACCCTTCTAAAGCGCATAACATGAAATTTATTTTTAAATCCACAAAATAGTTGCCTGTATTTGCACGTGTGTGCGCGGGTGTCCCCATTGCTTAGCTACAGTTAGCAATCCTGACATGGAAGAGCATAAGAAAAAATATATATGCAAATCACACCAAATAGCAATAGCGTAATGGTAGAGCGTTTGCACAAAGAAGAGGCAGTCATGGTTCGAGTCCCACCACTCCCTTTTGTATTTATTTTGTAAATCAGTATATGGAATAATAGCCAACATATATGTTTAAACATAATTAAAAAGCAGTGAAATGGCCAATGTATTAGTGAATAAAAGAAATATTTTAAAGGATCCCAATATTAGATTGCCCGCATTTAAGCAGCGCTTTACCCAGCGCAATGTATTTGCCCAAAGTTAAATTGCGCTTTACCCAGCACAATGTATTTGCCCAAAGTTAAATCGCGCTTTACCCAGCGCAATGTATTTGCCCAAAGTTAAATAGCGCTTTACCCAGCGCAATGTATTTGCCCAAAGTTAAATCGCACTTTACTCAATGCAATGTATTTGCCCAAAGTTAAATAGTGCTTTACCCAGTGCAATGTATTTGCCCAAAGTTAAATAGCACTTTACCCAGCACAATCGGTTTGCGCGGAGGTGCACGCCGCGCCAACCAGCGCATCATCGGGCAACGTGGAGCAACGTAGAGCAAAGTTGCTTAAACACAGCCACACCCCCTAACCTGTCTGGACTGTAGTAAAATAAAATGCAATGATAAGGTTTGAACCTAGGACAACGTGCACCATAATCAAAGTACTGAACCACTAAGCCACGACAGCTTAGGATAAACATCCACTGCTAACATATATATTGTAATAAATGTTTGATTAACCATTGCTAAGCAAGTCTGCAGTCAGCCGAGAATATTCAAAAATGGCCAATCATGGAAAAGTGCAGGAAATGCGGCATATTTAAGCCGCATAGGCAGGAATACTTGCCATAACTGATTGTAGCCCCCATCTGCAGTTAGAATGTCTGGTGCTGGAGAGGGAACATGCTTTAGAGCGCAATGCTGGGGCATTGAGGAGTCAAAATATATGGTTTGGCTCCTAGTCCATTGGCATGAGACTCGACTCCTGCAGGGCCAGTTCCAAGGAACGGAGTATAAGGTGGAGGCTTGGAACCGGTTGGCTCATGCACTCACCAGTACCACAGGCATCCCTTGGACTGGTCAGCAGGTCCATCACCACCATGCAGACCTGAAGCGGCAGAAGCAGGACCTTCTGAACCAGTGGATCCAGGAGGCCCATCAAATGCAGGATGCCCCACGACTAAGTAGGCAGCCATGGAATGCAGTATGTAAGAGAAGCTAATATAGTCTAAATAATGGATAGGTATGTCTCAATATCCCTTTATTTACTCCACAGCTGCAGGTACTCGTGCTATGAATCAGCAAGCCTATGCAGATAGGCTGCTAAGGCTGCGCCACCAGGCAGGTTAGTAAATATTCTGCACGTATTGTTACTTGATATATGTGAGTGAGCATGAGAAAAGTGTTTAAGCCCAATAATACAGCAATAAAATGTCCTGATTAAATCCTCTGCATGTACTGTTATATAACAAACGCCAGTGAGACAGAAATAGAGTGTACTAGCCCACCAATCAAGGTAAAATAAATCTGGAATACTATCCCTGCATGTACTGTCATAACATATAAGTGAGCAGGCCTGAAAAAGAGTGTTGTAACCTATCAAAAAAGGTATACTATGTCCTGAATATGTCTTCTGTATGCACTGTAATAACAAGTAAAGGAGAGAGCCTGTAGAAAAGAGTGTTCAATGTAATTAATAAAGGTATAAAACTAGGAGTGTGTCTGTGTCACTTACTTTGAAATGTCGTTGTACCCTTGCAATAAAAAAATAGTACTGTTGTAATAGGTGCTGTCAACCCACAGTTGTGCAGTCCCATAGGAAGTGGATGAAGGAAGTGGCAGTAGCTGTGAAGTATAAAACATTCATTCCCTGAATAAATCCTCTGCATGTACTGTTACATATCATAAGTCAGATAGTCATGAATAGAGTGTAGTAACCCATGAATAAAGCAAAAAACATGTCTGGAATACTATCTCTGCATGCACTGTCATAGGTAAAAAGTGAGTGAGCCTGTAAAACAGACTTGTAACCTATCAATAAAGGTATAACATGTCCTAAATAGGTCTACTGTATGCAGTGTAATGTCAAATACAGTAGAGAGCCTGTAGAAAAGAGTATTAATGTAAACAAGAAAGGTATAATACTTGCAGTGTGTATGTGCCAGTTACTCAGAAATGTTGTTGTACCCTTGCAGTGAAGAAATGTTACCCTGTTGTAGTAAGTGCTGACAACCGCCAGTAGTGCAGTCCCATATAAAGTGGATGACAGAAGTGCCAGTAGTTGTGAAGTATGCAAAAGTCCTAAACAGTTGTAAAATGGCTGAGATGCATAGGAAAATCTGGCACATGAGTAGCCTGTCAAGGTGTACCCCAGAAATGTTAGTTTGCTACCTGAAAAGTAGTGCTGTGTAGAAAGCAAGTGAAAAAGCCATGTGAACACATCTAGATGTGCAGATACATAAACAAGTCAATTTAATACAAGTATGTAGCAGTAACATCTGCATCCTGGACAGTTACCATGTCAGATATAGGCCAGGTATATCATGAAGTAGCAAAACCCATAACGCAATCAAATGCATGTTGCCTAGTGTAAGAATACATGTAGGGGATATACACCTGCAGTCAAGAGGAATGTAGTGTACAGTTAAAGTACTAATAAGATGTTAATGGAGGTTTCTTTTTACACCCTACTCCATGTGCATAAACAATGCAATTCCACACGTCAGTGGGTATGTCTAATTTCATAACATTTGTTGGGACAAATGTCCTATTGTTATATAAAATCTGCACTTACTTTGATGTATGTCCCCTGTTAAAACCCCACAATCTTGGTGGCCTGTTGCCACCAATCATCCCTGCATGCTGTTGGAATGGCCACTGTCGTTCAATACATGCATGTGTTATGCTTGCTGTTCAACTGTTGTAACCCTGGTGTGGTGTGTTAATGGGAATATTACTGCATGCTGTTACAACTAACTTGGAATGCTGTTGTCTATGTTGTAATTAAACATACCTAATCACAGAACATATGGGAAGGCTGGTCCCAGCGGACCCACCTGTCCCTCCTCAGCTGGCAGTTGCACCACGCACCAGCAGTTCTAGTGCCAAGCCCGGGCCACCCTCCTCTGCAGGTCCTGTGCCACCTTCGGGTGGAAGCACTGCAGGGGATGGGGCTCACCCCCCACTGCAAGCATGGATGGAGAAGGGCCTCCTGTCACCCACCAAAGGGTCTGGGTATTTGTGCGTAGGGAGATCCAGTGTTTAGTCACTGATCCCCTATGCCAGCTCGAGGTGAGAGTGGCGCAACTCACGGGTGAGCCTGCCCCTCCTACGCAGCCCCCCAGCACAGTGACCCTTGGGTTTGGGAAGGTCCAGTAGTGACTGCCCATGGGTGGGGATCTCAGTCCCACTGTTACCATCTGTGGGCTCATGGGCTTGCGATTTCCAAACATCCGTCCCCGTCAGTTGTGTTCACCCACCCCATGTGTCACACTCTGCCCCTGTATGCGTCTTGTTTGTCTTGTCTGTTTACCTACCCAACCTACCTCCCCAAATATACCTACTTCCTCTACCTCACTTTCCACTCTCCCCTGAAGAAAAAAAAAAAAAAAAAAAGGGCAATCTGTACCCGAAAAAAAAATACGCCCCATACATAGCTTCCCATTTTGCACACATGTCCATTGGACATGTACACTGATAATTCTAATTGGCAGTACAACAAACTATGTTGACCTCACCCCTCTCTCAGGGGTGGAAGGTTTCAAACCTCACTCCAAATTTCCAACATATGCACAGCTGTTTCTAGTAAAGAAATGGGCAGCTATGGACCTTCCCTACACCCGTCCTGCACATCCCAAGCATGTTTTCCAACTGTCTTTCCCTCTCTGTGCCCCCTTTTTCACCACTTTCCTATCTGCCCATTTTCTTTTCTTTCAAAGAAATTAGTGCAGGGGTTAGCGGGAGTAAGCACTTTTAAGCAGTAGTAAGCGGGTTTAAGCGAGTGTGCGCATGTGTGCGCTTAGCTAAGCATAGCTAAGCATCGCACAAACCCATGCAAACCTGCTTACAACTGCTTAAAAGTGCCTTAGTCACTCTAGGTCTGGGCCCTTGTTCTCCTCAGCAGCAAAATTAAAATACCTTTGTCAGTCTCGAACCCCAGACCTTGGACACATAAGACTGCATGAAGTACCACTAAACCACAACAGATATACAGTAACTTTGTGCTGCAAAAAATATATCATTTAATACACTGAGTGAATGTAAATGGAAAATAGGAAGGCTATAACACAAAGCCTGTTTTGTGGATCTTTACCAGCAATTGTTGTGGGATTGCATTACATGAGTGTGATGTGAGAAGCAGCCAATCAAGCAGAAAATAATGTTGCAGAGGCACTTTACAACCCCCACACAGTATTATAGCAGCACATACACTGGCATATCTGAGTAGGGCAGAGGCCATACCTCCTAACCCAGTCAACATTCCAGGGATGTCCCTGATTGTGAAACATATTTTAGCTGTGTCCCTCAGAATCCCACAGAAAAGTACTGACGTCAGTCAGAATGGTGGGCTATTACACAATGAATACTGACAATAATTACAGTAGACACTGCTTGTATGTCATAAAAGGAGTACTAAGCCATATGCACTGCTTCACTGAAGTATATACCTACTGTTCCTATTACGTGTAAGGTGTACCTCACATTCAACTACATATCCATGACACCATGCAAAGATGTATGTGACTGTTCCATAGGCCTGGCAGAGGCCCAAGCACACAGGCATATAGGCTATACTGCTGATACACACTGTGCAAATAGCTTTCTAAGGCCCTCCACAAGCATACCCATATGTAGGAGTATGACACAGAAATACCAATGGATGTAGCCATGTACTGGTAGCAACTGACTATAACAATGCCATTGTAACAGTGCTGAAAACATCTGTGAATTACACAGACATAGAATGACAGTGCAACCTCTGGCTACCAACTGGGTAAGTTCATAGGTGGGAACCATGCAGACAGACAACCTGCCCTGATAAACAGACAGGTACACACCAATCCTGCAAGTCCAGTAAGATAATATTCACACATTAATGCATAATGCTCTCAGTATGCAAGCCCCCCCCCCCCAATTAAAAGATACTTGTGTGTTTAGGGTCTACCAACTGTGTAGGTAGGCATACTCAGTACAGGAATTGTCCAGTTGTCCTGCAAACCCTGTGCTAATGTCAGCAGTAAAAAACATCACCCTGCAGAAGCCAGTACATTAATATTCCCAGTATAGTCACATAAATGTTGTGTAAGCATTTGTAGTGGTGAGTAAAACTCTACACTGATAGCTTAGTGTTGGACGTGGCAACAGTCAGGTCTGAGCACAACATGTGCAGCACTGTCTACACCTCTATCCTCATTGATAAGAGATATACCAACCGTCTGACTTACACAACAGTCTCCACAGCAAACAAGCATGGGCCCCACTCTAGATATCTGAAAGGGCTACGCCTACATACCTTAGCAATTTATAGCATTGGGTTGCTATGACAGTGAGTACTGCAATTACCACTCAGCGGGCTGTATGCAATCACCAAATGCTGGCCAACAATTGGTGCAGAGGGCATCACATACACATGTGTAGATAACTATAAAAGCAGATAGGACTTGCTATCCCCACATGCAATCATTACATTGCAAGTCGCACATAGCAAGCAGGAAAAAAAAAAAGTATGTTCCAGTACACAAAGAAAGAATTTACATACACAGACGGACCCGGAAGGGACATACAGGTATGTAACAGTTTGTAGTTACTGGCAGGTAGTAGATGGTTATGGTTAGTACTGTTGATCCACTAATACATGCATATGTGGTAACTGTAGGTATGTATGCACTGATGCCATGCATAAGTATTGCCATGGAGAAATTGTTGGGTAGCTGTGTTCAGTGGGACATAAGTATGACAGTTGTAGGTCAGCAGTACATGTCAAACATCTGCACATGTTATCTATGGTCTTTATAGTACTGCATTTAATGGCAATTTTGGGGAGTATTGCAAACACCTAGATAAACTTGGATGTCACAGAGTAAGACATGCATGATAGTCACATAATGTGTAGCTTAGCATTGGCAACCACTGTAGCAGACTAGCATAGTGATGTACCAGTTGCAGCTATGTATACCTTTGTACTATTACTGTATGCACACATGTGACAACTGTCCTACCTGTAGCAAGGCCCAAAAGTTCATCTGTGAGGTGCATGGACTTACAACATTGTGGACCTTGTGTCTGTATGGCACACACATATGTCGAGATACATGTGTGTCTGATTTCTGAGCATCTGAACATGTGCATAGAGCAAGGGACATACTGCAACTGTTTGTGAAAGGCAGACATTTAGATGTTGGTGCAGGTTATGTGCATATATCTATGTAGGTTGTAGTGTGTGTCAAAGTAGACAGCATACAGTGCTGGCATATGACATGTGTTGTTAAAATGCCATGGGTATGGTTTGTTAGGTATATAGCCTCCCAGATATGGGTTCCTGATAAACATATATGGGCTGAGAACACCTACCATGCATTCTGCACAAGACTGTGCAATATCATTACATAACTGTATCCCCCTCAACTGTAGCATTACTGATATTCCCACCATGAAAGGTGGACTGTATATGTGCTGATATGCATATCAATGTGTACACCAGTGGATGTTGAAATGTACGCCCCAGCTGAATGTTGAACATGTATTGCCATCCCTGTTGTCAAAAGCCCTGTACCCATGAACTAACACATAGGTGGTAGTGTGCTCAACACCAAAGGTGTGATAAGGGACTACGGGACACAGGTGGACAGTAGTGTCCCTAATGATGATCACAGTGCCACACTAGTCATGTAAAACTAGTACAGTCCATATGTCGCAGTAAATTTGTGTCATCCATGGAAACAGAGGTCAGGGTTCCACTCCACTCATCAGTCATAACACCCATCATAGAATACAATGTCCCTGTTGGTATGTACCTCAAAACACATACACAGCAACAGTAGATGCCAGACACATACCTCACAAAGAGTGGTACCAGATTACAACAGCTGCACTATGCTGACTGTCTTACCAAACCAATTGTACACTGTGTCACATACCACCTACCCAGACACCACCCCTGGCCAACATACAAAGCTATGGCAAACCCACAGGTGTTGGACGTGCTCCATGTAAACAGATGGAACACCAGACAAAATACACACTCTACTGCCCAACAACTTGTAATGTAAAAAGCAGAACATGCTTGGCTGGCACATAATCATCACAGACACATACCATACTGTTGAACCAACCACCTATCAACAGTATGTGAAGGTCCTCATTAGCAGTTGCCATCAATAACCATGATGATTGCATGTGGGATAGGAAACACAACCCGGTAATCACCCCTGTGGCTCTGCATGACAGGGGCACAGGAACCTACATTACATGTGTTTCATAGTGCAGGGTACCATATGTCTATGCTTCCATAGGCCCTATGGATAACAGCTTATCAGCTACCTAGGACATGATACACACACATGCATGTACCTGTTGCAACACATGCTATGTGAGGTTGACTGTGTGTGACGCAGAATGTGTATGTGAATGTATCAATGATGTGTATATGTGTGATAGCCTATTTGGAGTCCATGTATACCATGGTATGTAGTGTTGTAGCTCTAATCCCATCCAAAGGTCCGTATGCTATTATCAGGGCTGAAAACCAGTATTGGATACATTGTGATGTAGTCCCATGTTGTTGAATGGAGTGTGCCTTTGTAAGCTGAAGCAGTACATGTATGCTTGTTGATTGTTAACACTAGTGAATACAAGTCACGTATGGACTGTAGTATTACCTGAAGCTGTATGCCTCAACTGCACAGTGTGGTTTATATCCACATGTCTTGGTGACACATTTTTGTTTGTTATCTGTAGTACACACACATCACATACCTCAAGCATGAGGTCAAGTATGTGCTGACACACAGTAATGTATGGTACACAGTTAAGTGTAATCTGGGTTGCCATACCCTTGTGCCTAGTAGGTATGTCTGATGTGAGTGTGGGTATGCCTGTAATACATCCTCAGTGGTATGTGTGTCACAGGGTATAGGTGCGTATCCAGCAGCATGTGTACTGTAGTACAGCAGTATGCCACCTATAGTGGTGAATGTGCACATATGTTACTGAGGAGTTTGCTATCAACAAGAAGTGTGGTGTACTGCTAGTACCGTAACTGTACTGTGCATAGATTTAAATGAATGACAAATGTCTGTATGCATTAGCTTCATATGCACCTCCTGTGGCTAGGTGTTGCATTGTGTCACATACAGTGTGCCATGTACTGTTCTATTGTCCTACATACTGGTGTCACTTTGTGGCTGTGCAGAACATGGTTTTGTACTTAGCATGTGCCAGGCACTGTCAGGCAGTTGTGGTCTTACCAGTCATATGTGTTATTAAAAGTGTGAGTCTGCTGACAGCCAATAGGTTGCTATATAAGGCATTTCAATTATGTCTGTACATTAGAATGTTGAGTGTGCAACATGTCTTTTTCATAGTTACTGTTTAATTGTCTTCCACTGTTATGGCACATAACCGAAAGCCATCATCATATATCCCTGAGGAGAAGGATGTCATCAGAGATGCACTCTTCCAACATTACAATGTCCTGTTTTCAAGATCCCATGCATGGTCACACTGCACTGTGGCAGGATGCTGTCCATCGGGTGAATGATGTAGGCATGCATAACTGGACCTATGAGCATGTACGCCATCACTGCAGTGATTTAATCAGACATGTCCGGCAGCATGCCACCGATGTCCACAGGCAACAGCTTGCCACAGGTGGTGGTGCTGCCACACATCCCCCTCACCAGATTGGAAGAACTGCTCCTCAGCGTGGTGCCTCCTGGCCAAACATTACAACAAACCTGTGCCATCATGGAGGCCGGAGTCATCCAGCACAGCGACAATGAGCGTGCAGGTAACATGGCATATCTGTAGACCACTGTCATCCAAAGTGTTGTAATATGCATTAATCAGATGTGTACTGTGTATGCAGAATATGTGGTGCCTGGTGTCATGACATACTGATAATGAGGGACATTATCTCTATGCCTGTGACTGTCACCCCATGTACTACTGTAGAATTGCAGACTCACAGCAGCAATGCCATAGTTGTTGACACTGACATACTGTCTCGTATCCTTGCAGGTCCCTCTGGTGTGATAGCAAGACAGGAGACCCATGCTGGTGAGTGGCCAACAGTCAATGTAGCATATGACATCTACATGTCATAGGAGAGTTGTAGGTCATATACACATGTCAAACACCTACGCATAGTGCATGCACTGCATGTTCTCTGTGTGACTATGCACTTCACAATGACATGAGTAGCTGACTCATGCACATGCAACACACAGAGCATCACAAACAAATGGGGTACACTGTAGTGGACATTGCATAGGCATCGTCAATACACATGCACACAACGCACACCACTTTGTCATATGCAGTATGTGTTAATATGACACACATGGTGTATGTAGACACCTGCTGTAAGGTCGTACTCTAGTATCCCATATGTGATCAACACAGCACACATACAATACCTGGGGGTGGAGCCCTATCATGGGGCACTGTGACATGCGTCAACACACAACACAGTCATGTTAGGCAATGTGCCCTGCTAAACACCTGACATGCCCATGCAATGACTGTCTGTGAACTGTTTAATGCAGCCTAGGTTGTACAGGTCAGGTACAGCAAGATAGTCGCCAGTGTGACATGCATCAGTGTCCTTGAGTGACCATATGATGCTGCCTGATGATGGCCCATGGTACTACACTACATCCAGTTACAGTACCTGCAGTACTATACATAGCATTCATCGTTAGACACCTGACAGTTGTATGCATCCGGACATGGTCTGTATACCTATGAGTGATGGTGCACACGACATTGGAAAGTGTCTCAGACTTGCAGTGCAATGTTGTGTCCATGTACACATTGTCTACCAGGGTGAGGGCAATCAGTGAACAACACACATGCATCAACGACATGTATACTGTTAACTACAAGGGCTCTCTACACTCGCACTGCATGCTATCGCACAACACACATCCTGCATGCTGACACGTGTGAGAGGACTCCTTGTATGGTGATACTGTACTCCACCATCAACCACAAATGACTATGTTCCATAGTGCTGTTGGTCTGTGTGTGTCAACCTGAATGTGTAGTGTATTAGTGTGCATGTGTGCTTGTGTGCATGTGTGCATGTGTTCATGTGTGCATGTGTGCATGCATGCATGTGTTCATGTGTTCATGTGTGCATGTGTTCATGTGTGCATGTGTGCATGTGTGCATGTGTTCATGTGTTCATGTGTTCATGTGTGCATGTGTGCGAACAACCTGTACAGATGGTAACGTGTGCTTCCTGTGTTCCTCTCACTGGTGCTGAGGTAATGTTGGATGGGTGCAGCGGGGTACCTGAGGTCACTGCCACTAATAGTGACCATGATGATACATGTGTAGTGGCACAGGCATGTTTGACAGGGTCTGTCGGTGGTCCACCAATCAACAGTACACAGCTTTCGCCCCATCTATGCACACATACATACTGCCATTACATCCCTCGACACCAATGGCCTTAGGTGAGGAACAGCATATGGTAGGCATTGACCAGGAAAGTGTGGTATCCATGGCACATGCAACCCCACACAGCAGCCATGGCCAGACACACGGAACGGTATCACATAGGCATATGTCCAGGGGTTCTCATGGGAGCATCGCTGGGTGTAATGCCCCTGGCAGGCGTGCCCACACAGGTCTCACAACCTCAGGTATGTGACAGGCTGTGATGCAAGCACAGGCACGTATGGAATGGTACACCAGGCAGGGGCTAAGGGTGTAGAGGGCTCATAACACTGCGATCAATGACAGTATCCATGACCTTGCCGGTGCCATCTGCAATTACACCAATGTCATTGATAGACATTGGGGGGACACTAGATGTCCTCCGCAATGTCATGTCCATGTGCCAGGACAGTGCAGGATGGCTAGGACGTCAACGTGGATGTATGCCAGCAACATCCTCAGCTGGCAGCTGACGCGGATGACAACCAAGTGCCAGCCGCTCCTGTAGTGACAGTACCAGCCCCAGCAATGTTGTGGCTGGGCTGTCGATAGACCATCCGAGACGACCACGTGCACATGGCTCTGGCTAGTCCCAGCAGGGACATGGGTCCAGTCAACATCACTCTGCCTCTGACGATAGTACTCATCTGGCTTAGCACCCGATACAGTCCGTGTCACCCTTGGCAGGCACAGGTACTGTGTCCGTGGCCGGAGACAGTGATCTGTACAGCCTGGCAGGTACAGTCTGTGGCTGTTCCACAAACTCACGTATTTGGCAGCCACAAGGGGGTACTGCATGCGTGCAGACACACACACATACTACCAACATGTAGGGCTAACACATACACACACACATCACATCAACACTGACCCATACTGTACTGTTGTCCCTCTCACACACACACACACACACACACACACACACACACACACACACACACACACACACACACACACACACACACACACATGTTGATTGGCTGGCGCGTTGTTGGGCTCTGGAAAACAACCACACACCCTGCGCATATGATGACACAGTGCCACCTCCTGTCATCTGTGACATTGATGCAGGAACAGGAAAACACAGTGCTGATACACAGGGTGACCTACTAGCAGTGTAACAATGTTAGCATGTCATGAACAGTAATGGGTAATGATATCCTTGTAGGTGTATCTGAGCAGGCATGATGCATCCCAGCAATGATTATCAATATTGTTATGTATACGCCAGTGTTAATACCAAACATGGATTGTCCACACATGTGACAGTTGGCTAATGTGTGTGGTACTGGCAGCATGTGTTGTTGAGTGGATGTAACATCTATGATGTGTGCTGTACAGATTACAAGGTGTACATTTGTGAACTTGGTGGAGGTGCACTGTTTGCATGTATGCGCATGGTGGGCACATGTGAAGGGTGACATGCCCTGTACTACACAGTGTTAATACTTCACATTTCCTATTGGTGTCCAATATGCACGTCACTACACATATGTCACAACTTGGGTACACATGTCTGTATGACATGGTATGACACTATGCTGTGGGTGATACTGTTGATATCGGTCATTGGTTAGCATTCTGGTAGTGTACATAACCTCAACAGCCTGATTTTAACAAATTGTTACATGATGTCTTGACAACTGACACACAGCTGTGGGATACACAGCAGCATTAGAATCATTCTGGTTTTGTACTATACCAGTTACCAGTGGTAATGACCACCACACATTCCCGTGACCACTCCTGTTTGCCATGTGTCCATCCTAGATACATGCAGACACACTAGGGATATGTACATCCACATCTGCTGATGCATACAGTGGCCTACAAAGCATTCCCCGAATTGGACACCTTTCTGCCATGAGGGTATCATACAGACACATACCTGTTGACAAACACATGTTGTGAAGCTATGATCCAACAACAGCATACTCATAAACATTTGCTACACATAGTATCCTGATTGTACCACATTGGTAGTAGCACACAACGTGTAGCAGGAGTACCGATGTGTACAGACAGCCACATGTGATTTCATCTGTCCTTTGATATCCACATCCCCAAGGCCATGCTGATGTCCCTCAGTGTATCACATAAGTAATAAGGTGTCTGTATGCATATACATGGGTTTGTTGTATACCTACCATGAATGGCCATTATTGACAGACTGTGTTGTGTTTGGGCATGTCTGTCATATGCCACAGGCATACACCCACACTCGCACTATTGTATAACAACTGTCATGTGTGTGTGTTTGTGTGTTTGTGACACAGATGACCTAGGACACAGCTCACTACAGTGGCTAGACCTGTCACATACATACATACATATGTGAGCTACAGTCCAAGAAGCAGCAGCAAGGAGTGTCAATGGTGACAGATGTAGTTGTGTTGACAGCAGGCTTCACACCTATGACGTGAATAAGGTCACATGTACATATATGTCTTGTGCACACAGTTACCAATTTAGGTCACATGTACATATGTGTATTTGACACACAGATACCAGCAGCGTGCAATGCACATACTGTTGTTTTACTGATATGTCATACAGTAGTAGTAGCAAAACACACAACACTTTGCCCAACAGTGTCACACACACACACACACACACACACACACACACACACACACACACACACACACACACACACACACACACTCAGCAATTGTAGGATTTAAAACCCTACCTACCTATGTCATGGTGCTAAACACATACGCATTACCACTATGCGCCATGTGCTTTACTGTGTGTTTTCATTTCCACTGCTGTTTTTGTGGGATACTGACATCATCAAACCAGCAAAAGGGGTATTCACCTCTCTCAATGTGTTTTCACATTCTCAAAAAAGGCCACTCTTCTCATAGGATTGCACATACACACACACACACACACACACACACACACACACACACACACACTCAGCATTTGTAGGATTCAAACCACTACCTAACTATGTCATGATGCTAGTAAGATACACATTAACACAACGTGCTATATGCTTTACTGAGTGTTTTATTCTCCACTGCTGTATTTGTGGGATACTGACATCATCACACTTGGCAAAGAGGTATTCACCACTCCTAATGTGTTTCCACAGTCTCAAAACAAGACCACTCCTCTCAAAGGCATTCACACAAATACACATTCACACTCTACATTTGCAGGATTCAAGCCCCTACCTAACTATGTTATGACACTAGTGAGATACGCATTAACATGACATTATATTTGCTTTACTGGGAGGATTCATTTCCAAAGCTCTATTTGTAGGATGCTGACATCATCACACTTGGTAAAGAGGTATTCACCACTCCTGATGTGTTTCCACAGTCTCCAAAAAGGACACTCCTCTCAAAGGCAATCACACACATACACACACACACTCAGCAAATGCAGGATTCAAACCCCAACCTAACTATGTTATGATACTAGTGAGTTACGCATTAACATGACACGCTATATGCTTTACTGTGCGGTTTCTATTCACATGCTATATTTGTAGGTTGCTGACATCATCAGACTGGACATGGTAATGTGTGTGCACTTAGTGTTATGCAATCCCAGGAATGAACCTTGTGGGTCAGCAGGTGTGAACATCTTGAGCAGGAATACACAATTCATTGCTTGCGTGATCTATCTGTGGATAAATTAACATTCCTTCATATGACAATACATATTCATGCAGGGATTGTAGTTTTTGTGGATACAACATGTATCTGTGATGTTGGTAAAGGGCTATTCAAAGTTTATGTGGGAAATGTGTTGCACCTGTCACTGATGTATGTCCTGGGTGGCTGCCTTGCAAGATATCTAGCAGGTTTGGGGAACATGATGTGCTCATTAACATACCACAGACGTCTGGGTTGTGTGTTTGTCAGTTTACAGTATCTCTATTCCTGACTGCAATCATGATGGACTCCATGGACTAGCATTTCTGACTTCGTAGGCTTATAGGACTTTAGTTCCCATGGTGTGTTGTGCACCAACACTTGTGGGGTGTGCCGCATGTTGCTGTAACACATTCAACGGTGTAAGGTCCTGTAGTGAGTGTGAGTCTCAACAGACTGTTCGGCTGCAGTGTCTATTTGTCCTGTTGTTCACTTATGATACATATGGGAAATCAATGTTATCCACGTGATGTGATTCATTTTGCATTGGGAGGACCAGTTTACACATTCTAAATGTGATATCGCCTGGTATGATGTTAGGGCCTTTTGTCACTGGGAGGTGGGTGTATGTATGTCGACATTGTCAGTCAGGTACAGTTGACCCTGACTCAGGA
This sequence comes from Protopterus annectens, assembly GCF_019279795.1. Lineage (NCBI taxonomy): Eukaryota > Metazoa > Chordata > Ceratodontiformes > Protopteridae > Protopterus > Protopterus annectens. The sequence goes on along the minus strand of NC_056742.1, from coordinate 44,459,331 downwards.
CATATATGAGTGTACATCGATATTTCTGACATAGCTGTAAGAGGTGTAATGTGTCTGTCTGTACTCCTTTGCAGATTATCTTTCCACAGCAACAGCAAACCTGAACACTAAACCCCTGTTATACTCTTTTACACACTTGACACACTACTGGTCCTTTGTGATCAGTCGACAGTGTGTGTCATCATTATATCCTGGCATGTCCAATGGTAGGTTTCATGTGTACTCTCCAGTCCAGCTGGTGCATATTGGAATTTTGACGTATTGTTACAACTGCCTTATGTACACAGGGAACACTGTCCTCCTACCAACACACTCAGATATATGTGAGAGGTGCAACTGTATAGACAGACAGGAGGCTGAGCTCTCCCAAGCCATGACTGGCACAGTCTATCGGGTGGTGAAGGTAACCACACACACCACAACTACAGTTGCACATGGACCTATGACAACAGCAAACCATATACATTGTCACACAAAGACATACTTGGAGCATCTACATATTCTCTGCCTAAGCAGCAGAGACATTCAAAGCAGACACACAAACAACTGCTAACACACAACCATACACACATATCACATAGTTCACAAAGTCATTGTGCCACAAAGTCACTGCCCTTAGGCCTACACAACATACCTCATGCACTAGTATTAGGTGACTGTAATTGTTGGTCACACTGACATCCCACTCGCCAGGCTGACCAAGGTGAAGGTCACTTTGTGCTGTGTGTCGGGTGCCAGGATATGCCACATGACACATGCACTGTTGTCAGTCCACTGCAAGTACAAATATGCCTCCATCATTGACCATGCTGGTGTGTAAACCCTCAGATGTTCCTCCCTGGACTATGTGAAAGAGACATAGAGGAGATCTCTGATCATGTAGCCCAGGCCAGTATGACCCTGACCTTGTGTAGCATCTTACCCTCAACAAGTACTATGTCACAGTATACAGATGAAATGATCACTTTTAACAGTTGCCTAACATATTGTTGTCATTCACAGGGTATCCAGTGTCTGTCAGCCTGGGATTACATGCTCAACATGCCACATACATTCGCTATGGATGCCATGCACCTGTCACCCCTAGGCTTTCACAGACTGCCTTAGGCTCTTGACACACACATAGTGGCTGTTTGAAGCAAGGGTCAGAAGACATAACCACAGCCATAGACGTTACAGGGTACAGGAAATGGAGAGTGATGGTGCTCAACAACTGATATCTAACCCTCAGAATGCATGCACTCAGGACTCACATCAGTATGGATTCTGTCGATATATGTGCAGTAACGGAAACCTGGTTCATGCTTACACAACCACAGCAGCACTAACAGGTTTTACGTCATACCATGGTTTTCAGACACAACACTCAGACCGGACAACAACAATAGGGGGGGTATCCATATACATCATTCATGCACACACCTCCAGATTGGTAGCAGTGCACAAAGCATTGGGGAATGTACATGTGCAACTGAGAGTGTGCAACACTGCATTTCAGTTTGTAGACTGTTACAGACCACACTCCCTAACCTGGGTACAACACTCGTTATTCCTGGGAACACTGGGGAATGTGAAGGTCTCACCAAACACCATTATATTGTGTGACTTCATATACACAAACATTGACTGGGTATGCTACTCAAGCACTGACACCCTCGCACAACAGTTGCTAGGATTGTTACACTCAAATGCTATGGCAGACCTGGTCAACACACACACAGAGGGTTAAAACATGTGGGACATGATCATCACCCACATGGGGACTCTATGTTCCACAACACAGGTATACCCATCATTGTTAAGGTCGGAACCTACATTCATCCCACTAGACATACATATCCCATACACACACACATCCTATGTGATCTCAGTGCCATACTTCTCATGAGCAAATGTCACACTTGTACAAACTGAGGTGGTATCCCTCAATGACCCTAGGACAGTGCTAATAATGGCTCAGACCACTTCATAATTTACTAGCCCATTCTATGAACAACTACTGGAAAGCATGGATCATGCTATCCCAGATAACTACAAGACTCACTCCTCCAATGGCAGGGGACCTGTCTAGTGGACCACGACCATTACTGAGATATACAGGGAAAGGAGGAGGCTACTACATTATGGAGCACAATCACAATCAGGAAGGCATCTTTGATCAGTACTATGGTATAGTTATGATCACTTGTTGATTCATCTAAGGCCCACTTCTAACGGACACTTGCAACAGACACTATGAACAATCACAAGGCCTTATTTAGTTATGTCAGGGACCTGGGTGGGAACTCACACATATGCTGTGACTTACTGCATAATTACAAATGATACAGTGAACCCACTGACATTGCAAACATCCTGGACAACAGGTTCAGTGGGAATGTTTCCCCACCATCCCCCCTGCAGTGCACATGTCCATCACAACAAAGTGTAGCCTCCCTCACATCACAGATGAACATGTGCGTGCTGCCCACTCCATAGCAGACAACACAGCATCAGTGGGACCAGATGGTGTCCCGGACTGTGGCACACAGGAGATTCATGACAAATCTCACACTCACATTATGTCACTGTTCAGTATCACAGTTACTACAGGATATGTACCCATGGAATGACGTACAGCTATGGTGTACCCACTCCACAGTGCTGGTGCTACAAGGGACCCTGGTCATTATCCCAATATATGCCTAACTATCCTCGTCTGCTATGCTATGGTGTGTATCATCATGGAACACATACACATACACATTGTGAGCCTACAGACACTGGATCCTACACAATTTTGTTTTGTTGTGGGCATATCTTGCCTCGTGCAGCTGTTTGATGTCTTTAAACAGTTAACAGGTCCATAGATGTACACAGGGTTGTCCACACAGCCTACCTGGAGCTCACACAGCAGTTCTACACAATACCCCACTTGGCCTTTATACATTAGATCACCAGATTCAATATCAACACATATGTCACAAGATGGATTGCTAACTGGATCATGGATAGCACACACATGGTCAGAATTGCAGATGCCATGCCTGACTATACACCGGTTGCACATGGCATCCCACTGGGCTCAGTCCTGGGACCTCCCTTGTTCTGTATATATGTCTGATACATACTGGATAATGCATGAGGGATATGGCTGACCATGTTTGCAGATGACTGCAAACTGTGTGCCATAATGGACACCACAGTTGGCACAAGCATCCTCAGAGAGGGTCTCACAGAGATGGATGACTGGAGCCATGGCCTACAGCTACCTTCCTTTAGATGCATAGTCATCACCGTTGGTTGTAACATCGTGCACACACATTACCACATAGGTGATGTTACATCACGTACAGTGTGTGTGATTTGGGGACATGACTACTCAGTACTCTTGCCTTTGACATTCACGTTGCCAATGTTGTTGGACACACCTTCTATTTAGCCAACCTTATCCCATACGGTTTTACATCCAGATCAGATGGGGTCATTGTAACCCTATAGTCATCAAGCACATGCTTGGATACAATGTCCCATTTTGGATGTACCTTACCCAACACCTGCAGCAACTGGAATGTACACAGATTTACATAACCAAGTGGATCTAGGGACTCACACAGATGGTATGCACAGTTTGGCTATGGTGACTCCACCTCTCCTCTATTGCTTACTGCCTACTTGGATGCAGTCTGTGCCTTTTGTTTGAAGCCATGTCCATCACAGCATTGCTGGATAGGCTCCACATGAGGATGTCAAATTCCCTTACAGCTACATGCTCCAGGGACAGGTTCATGAACAATGATGTTAATAGGACATGCTGGAGGGGTATATTACCATCACAGAGGCTCCACTCACTCGGGAATGTGATCACAGTCCCACATATGCACAGACCCACGCTGACCACCTATAGGTGACATCATCACAGGTGGATGGGTGATCGTATGTTTAGTCCTGGAATATGTTATGGGTCCTTGCTAGACAGAGGCAGAATGAAATGAACATATGTGAGATATCTTGTGTGACCTACTATTAACAGGCACAGTCTACTGATCTAGCATGGTTGCAGAATACAAACACACTGTGGCTAGGCTTCTACATACCCCAGGGCAGATTGCCTAGTGTCAACCTCTGAACCTATGTTAATGTTCGGGATGCATATTGTTCAGTGATGGTACTGATTGCAGGTTTTGTTTCTTCTTTGCTTTACCACTTCCTATGAACAACCTAGGTTTCTGCATAACATGTTTGATTGTGACAGGATTTCACTATATTATATTGTGTCTGTTGTCATATCACTGTGTGCACATAGTGGATTGGTGAATAGTGTGAGGTTCCTGGTTTGACACATGCAACTGAGGGATATGTGTGGCCCACTGCTGTACTCAAACTTGCCCTAAGTGTGTGAGCATGCCCAGTTCAGACTTTCAGTGTTTTGTTGCCTGACATTTGTCTCATAGTTTCAAGTGTGTGAACACGCCCAGTGTGACCTTGCAGTATGTTGCTGCCTGAGGTCCACTACATCTGTTGATGTGTGTGAACATTACCAATATTAACATTTATACTATATGTGTGTTGAATATCAGGTTCTATTATTACTGCAGGCCTCACCTTTGTGTCTTAACTCAACAGGGATTATGCTATGCCTGCAAGGTTTCCATGAGATACTTAGCATTGACTTATCAACATTTTTTCATACAAGCTGACCATTGACATACTGTCATGGTTTAGTGGTTCTGTACTCCGACTATAGTGCACTGTATCCTGGGTTAGACTGTCACTGTTTCATATTTTCATACATGCCAGAACAGACTGCTTCAAGACAAGTGAAGCAAATATGAACTTGTTAACCTGCTTTTGATGAACTATACCCACATTTGACCAGACTTGCACAACATTGCTCAATGTTGCCCAACATTGCTGGACAGCGCACAATATTGCTGAACATTGCCTGTAGTTGTGCTACTTAGTGTGTGCAATTTTGTTTACATATACTACATAGTGGTGGGAACTGTTTAGCAGTGCTTGATATTGCTTAACACATAGCAATCATGCGTCAGGTGGTGCTGCAGGGCTGCCTATGTTGGATGCACATTTTACACTCCCTATACATGTTTGTTAACAGGTAGTGTCAAGTTAGGCATCGCTTTTACTATATGTGCGAGTCGGAGAGAGGTATCATTTCCAGGGTTCCTACTGAGCCAGTGTATCTGCTATGTGCTGCCTCTTTGCCAAGGCCAAGGAATACTGGGCATGCCTCCTTCTGCCTACTGGGGCAGGCGCAGGTTGTTCCTCCTCTGAGTTACGCTCTGCCTGTGATGGCCTTGGCAATGGTGGGGGGGCTGTTGTGCCCGGCCCTATGCTTCTCCTGCTGTAGCTGTTTTTGCAGGATCATATTGTGTAGCATAGCACATACCATGACTATTTGGGTCCATGTAGTTGGTGAGTACTGCAAGGCTTCACCAGATGAGTCCAGGTACCGAAACCGTGACTTGAGCAGCCCAACCACATGCTTGATTACATTTTGTGTTTGTGCATGTGCCTCATTATGGCGCTACTTTTCAGGTGTGTGTGCATTTCTGATGGGTGTCATCAGCCACGGCTCGAGTGCATATCCAGCATCCCCCACTAGGTGACCATGAGGCATGTCCCCATTGGCAAATGTCTGGTACAGCTGTGTCAGATGCCAGATATGGTAGTCATGGTAGCTTCCAGGGCAGCCAGCACACACATTCATTATTATGCCCTGGGCATTACACACGACCTGGCAGTCGATGGAGGCATAACTCTTGTGGTTATAGTAGACCCTACCCCACTCACCAGCTGGTGCTTTGATGAGAATGTGCGTGTAGTCTATTGCACCCACTACCTCAGGGTATTCCGCTATTTGCTGGAAGAGACGCATATTGCTGGCCAATACCTCACAGGAATTGGGGAAATATACATGATCACCGACATGTGCTGCCATGGCATTCAAGAACTGGTGCAGTACCCTAGATGCTGATGCCTGTGAAATCCCCATCATATCACCAGTTGGTCTCTGGAAGGTACCTGTTGCTAATATTCTTAGGCCAACACATACCTTGGTTTCCACTGGGATGGGTTTCCCTCTGTTGGTTCTGTGTGTGAGGTGTGGCCTGCACAGCTCAACAATTTGCTTCAGGAAGTCACTGTCCACTCTATAGCACTCCACTATCTCCAGCTCATGTAGCCTTTGGTAGGTTACCCTAGGCCTGTACACTCTTCCCGTCTTCTCACTGTGGGTTGCTCAGCAGCATTTGCATTGTCACCCCCCTCAGCATGTTGCATATGTCACCTTATGACAGCAATGGCAACCCCTAACATTTCTTTGTCTCAGTAAAGCTTTTTCAGTTTTCACTTCTATTAGCTTACTGCAGTGTTGCAGTGTGTCTGAGAAAAACATACTGGAATGGTTTTTGCTGTGTTTTAAGTGCTGAGCTGGGCTGGGCTAGTGTACTGCCTGTGTAATTGCCTGATTCTGATTGTTTTCACCTGCTAGCTCTGCTAGTACTCCCTGGTTAACTTCCTACTATTTGTTGTGCTTCCTTTTCCGTTTCTGTTTCCTCAGGGGGCAGCGCCGCGCAAACAAGCGCAAATACGTGCACACCAGCTCACATGCACGCACACATGCTTACACAGACTATAACTTGCTTATTCTTGCTAACATGTGCCACACAGGTGCAAACGCACGTACAACTGTTTACACAGCCTTACATATGCTTACTCAAGCCTACACACTCGCACACACGCTGACACGCATGCACACTGTCTTACTCGAGTTTACTGGCGCGCATATGCACGCATGCATGCTCAGCAAGGAACTTTGGTGTTATCCACAGCGTACACCTTCGATTTCTTGACTTTACCTGGCCTACCTGTTGACACACCTCTTTCACTATTATGTAAATGTTAGCTGACACATGTCACTCTGCTCCAATGAGCTGCACTCCTTTCATACATACCCCCCACGTGATGTCACCTATCTTCTACTCTGTTACTCCCCTTATCCTACTCCTACACTCCAGTGACTGTGCTCATTTGCTATGTAAACTTGCGATTCACTATCATAACTCTCATTTGCATAGGATTGCCTACTAATGCTTAGTTACATCTCTTACACTGAGCTTCCCCCCTTAGCAACCGCTACCCGGTGGCCATGTTGTCTTCCACCTGCCATTCCCTTGCATTGTAAATTAATTTTATCTATGGAATCCACATTTGTGGATCTTAATTATTAATTTTCTGCTTTTTAGTGCACAGCACGTTTGCGCGCCCCTGCGCTATGGCTAAACCCCGGAAATCGGGATAGAAAAATAAAAGTTTTTTTTTTTATTTGCATCACTTCCTGTTGCCAATGGCCATATTTTTGGCCATTGGCATGCTTCCTCCTGAGTATGCATGCTTTTTTTACAGCTGACAGGGCTCCGTTTTGCTATTTGCAGAACCATACTCAGTTATCAACTGAGTACATTTCTGCAAATAACACTACTCCTACTCGGACAGGTTCGGGTTTCCTGGATCGCAGATTTACCTCATTTGCATGGCTTTCACCTGCAATTGAGGTCATTTGCATATCCCAGCCCTGTCCGTGTAGGACTAGTTTGGAGAGCTCCAGTGCACGCCCCTACCAGCTGTTCCTGGATCGCTGGGAGGACATGTTGGCTTGCTGGAGTCTTACTCTACTCTTAGACTTCATGAATCTGGCCCAGATTGTATTGGTTACAGTATCAGATAGTTTTGGACTGGACATAGAATAAAAGAAATAATACCTGGAATGAAACCTAAAAAAGATTTTGCTGGATTTTACTTAGTTTGGATTAGATCAAAGAGATGTTCCCAATATTTCTGAAAATAATCCCTTTTCTTGTTGTTATTTGTGCACAGTTTGTGTGCAGAAATATACTTTATTGCGATTGCCATAACGTTTTCACAAGTAATTGCTGAAGAGTTGATCCAATTTTTGGTAATAAATTATTTAAGGAAAGCACATACCGTAATAAGGACATGGTGATGAATACCTTTGAGTGAGTTGGGAGTTATATTAAGGATCATGATTTGCCAAGAGAATGTGTTTTTCTCATACCCCATTTTTCAGACTGAATTCTGAGGGAGCACCAGAGTTTGTAGATGTTTATATAACTCCAAAACATGTGTAACATGTCTACATGAGGGAGGGAACAAAAAGGATAGGTTAAGTTTTTATTGTATCTGAATTTTAGTAAAACAACTGGAGTATAGTAAGAATTATTGTTTATCATACGCTGAATGCAAATTAGATTTTTGAAGGGGGTTAGATTTAGGGAATTTCTGATTGCTTCATATTTATACTCTCTAGAAATTTCAACTTGTATGGTATCCCAGTACTTGGAAAACAAAAGTGAATGGTTATGTATGATGATCAACACAAGTTTATAAGTATGTGAAATCATTTTGTTTTTTAGGGAAAGTGAATTAATGATTGATTGTGATAGTTGAATGTCTTGCTCCACCACTCTGTAACTAGAGAAGTTTTGCTTTATAAGTGAGCTGAGTTGCCTTAAAATAGGGTCATATTTATCAGGGGACCCAAATAAAGTTTTTACCTCTGTTGCATTTTTAGTACTATAAAAGTGCCAAACTTTAACCTTCTTGATAACAGGAAAGTTTGATAGGTCAATCGTTTTATTACTAATTTTTAAATTTGGATTTAGATGTATGGGTTGGAGAATGGGGATTGTATTGTGCAAATTAAGGGATCTCATCAAAGCATGAAAAATATGAATTTTGTTTTTTAGTGGAGGCAAGAGCTTAGTGTTATAGTCACCAACCAGTGAGAGAAAGGGAATAGATTGGAGATTAATTTTAAATGAAAATATATACTTATACCAGATCTTGACCCATGTTGGGGACCAAGATTTGGCATATGGGTCATAAATGGCTATTTGTATTAAGCGGCTAGCAGTAATTATATGATAATAAAGGCTGAAGTCTGGAAGATTTAAACCACCTTTGGTCTTTGGAGTAATTAGTTTCCTATATGATATTCTGGTTGATTTGGGGAACCATAAGAACTTTGAGATTGTGGTTTCTATTTTTCGGAAGAAGTTTTTAGGAACATTTAGAAAAACAGGGTTAAGATGGAAAAGGATCCTAGGAAGGATATTCATCTTAATTATAGTGGATTTTGATAACAGAGAAAAATTAATGTTTTTCCATCTAGTTAGATCATTGTTTATTTGATCCAAGACTCTATAAAGGTTGGTTTTCATTAGCTCTTGATGGGAGTGCGTGAAGTTTATACCTAAATATTTTAGTGAATATTTAAGAGGGATGTCTGAAGGGGGAAATAGTATTCTAAATGGTTCTTAGGATTTAAAGGAAAACAGGTGACTTGGTAGGATTTCGTTTATAGTTAGTGACCTTAGAGAAGAGACTGATAGAGTTTCGGATTTTTCTGGAGGTCTGTGTTAGGAAGCTCAAATTAGATGATGAGGTCATCAACAAAAGCTGAGTATTTTGTTTCAATGTTATAAATTTTGGGGATATGGTGATAAGTCTTTTCTTTGATCCAGATAAGAAGAAGTTTAAGATGTAAGTTAAAAAGATAAGGTGAGAGAGTACATCCCTGTCTGGTTCCATTTGTGATTTTGATAGGATTTGATAGTGTTTTATTAATACAAAGAGAAGTAGAGGAGTTGTTATAAAGCATCTTAATAGTGTTAATGACCATATCAGGAAAGTTAAAGTATTCCATGGTTAGATATAAAAAGTTTAGATCAACGTTATCAAAAGCCTTGGTTGCATTTAGAGCTAGTGCATATCATGGGGGATTATCTTTTTTAAGAAACAGCATTAATGTATGTAGGGTAAGAGTATTGTCACAAAGTTGTCTTTGCTGTATAAATCCCAATTGTTCAGGAGAAATGATCGAAGCCATAACTTTCTGAATTCTATTAGCAAAAATGGTAGATAAAATGTTTATGTCTACATTAATAAGGGCAATAGGCCTATAATTAAGGGGATTAGAGTTGTCCGAGTTCGGTTTTGGGATGAAAATAGTTTTGGAATTGTTCATATATGTGTTTGTAATCCCTTCAGCTACGATATAATTGTACATGTTTAGGAGAATTTTTGTGAGTTTACTACAAAAAGATTTGTAAAATTCACCTGTAAAGCCATCAGGGTCTGGCGCCTTATTAGGTTTGAGTTTTTTAATAGCCAACGTTATTTCATTCAGTGTTATAGGGCTGTTTAAAAGGGTATTTTGTGTGGGAGATAATTCTGGGACAGAAAGCTCATTAAGAAATTCTGTGTAGTGTTCTTTTTGAATTTGGGTTTTGGGATTGTAAATTTCAGTGAAGATATCTACAAATGAGTTTACAATGTCTCTATTTTTACACAGATTTTCCCTTTATAATTAATTTCCTTTATATAGTTTAGTCCTTCTTTGATATTTATTAATCTAGCTAGAGTTCTGGATGGAGTTTAAGCCCATTCCGTATATCTGTGCAAAAGCTTCAGTTCTACCAACGAGTGGTTTGCTGGTGAAAGGAATAGATTTTTTTTTGTATTTCATGTAATTTATTTTCCCAATCAGGGGAAAAACATTTTTGCAATTGGGCATCAGTTGACTTAAACTCTTTGGTAAGGTTGTTTATGTATAACCTTTCTTTCTTTTTATAATAAGATGCTTTTTGAATAAGTATTCCTCTAATGACTGCTTTAGCCGCTGTCCATTGTATATCTAAAGGGATGGTGGAACATAAAGATCCGGCTTCCAAATGTTTTAAATATTCATTGACCTCCTGCAAAACACATCTTTTTTAAGGATGTTACTATTTAGTGACCAAGTTGGATTCTTGCTGTCATAGTTCCAGTGTTGATTAGGATTAATAAAAAGTATTATATTTGAGCGAACAGATGTAGATCTAGCCTCAAAGGTAAAGTTGTCAATTTTATTAGAGAAAGTATCCAAGATCAAAAAAATAGTCAATTCTAGACCAAATTTTGTGTGAGGCCAAGTAAAAAGTGAACTTATTAGCATCCCTGTCGATATCAAATATTAAGAAAGGGTCAACTAAGTTGAAACTATTCATCAAATTTTGAATAGATACAGTTATCTGGGAGGGCTGTTTTCTGTTTTTGTTTGAACTATCGTATGAGGGGTTGATGAGTGCATTCCAGTCGCAGCTAATAATATATAGATGATCATGGTATTGAAGTAGCAAATTCTGTATTTCAGAGATGAACACATGTTGGTTTGAACATGGGCTATACAGGTTTAAGAATAGAATTGGGAATTTAACCTGTGGGTATGAGCAGGAAAATAAACACCATCTGCCATTTGGGTCAAATTTGGTATTTAGTACTTCCCCAGGAAAGGATTTTTTAATTAAAATAGTGGTGCCTTTTGATGCTAGGCTAACCCCTGCCAATATAATAAGTCTAATCCAATTTCTTTTTTTGATATTATCCCATTGATCATTTGTCATATGGGTCTCTTGTAAAAAGAAAATGTTAGATATATCCTGATAGATCAGGTGCATAACCAGCTTTTTTTTTTAATTTCCTGAAGACCATTTACATTCCAGGAGTTCACCCTAATCATCTAACTATCGGGTCAAGAAATTAATAATTGTTTAGGTAAGTAGAGATAAGAGTTTTACTAGGGACGGTCCAAACAATAGTAAGTATTTTTACAAACAACAGAAAATAAACTATAAACAGAACTGGTATTCTGGCATCCATGCATCTTACCTTAAATCCTGTGCCTAACCACCAGTCTCCCTGAACTAATTTTGTATGAAAATGCAATAGATACAAATAAACTGTTATTAAACATTTTTGTATAAAAAGGATGTCACATGAAAGAAGCAGGGAGCCATAAATACTAACAACAATAGTGCAAGTGCCAACCAGCATTCACAGCTACACCCTCATGCCACTCCAAATACTAATCAATAGTAACATATGAGTAGGGAATAGACAGTTAAAGGCAAAAAAGAGCTTAAGATAGTTAATTAAGGAGAAAAAGAAGCAGAATCACAAAGAGACCTAATATATATATAGCGTTCTAACAGATATATAACTTGGAATTTTAGTTATGTAAATAGGCAGAAAGGTTTGAACTAATATATAATATTATAATTGTACATATTAATTGAGACTAACTCACTATATAGCAAGAATAATATACCTTATCACAGACAATAAAGACACATGTTACTATAACTGGCATTTCCAAGGGTAATGGCACAATCAATAAAAAATAGATAACTGTTAGTATTAAAAATCAAAACTTGTACCTAATATAAAGTAAGACAATTTTTAATACACCCAAAATAATCAGCTGAGTTTGCATTTGTGCCACCTGATACTTAAAAAAAAAAAAAAACACACACACACACAACCATATACTGCATCTCTACAAGTTTCAGTACAATTACAGAACTGTTACATGGAAATTCAACAAATTTAAATCAGAGCTTATTCACCAGTATAGCAATTTAACTAGTGCTAGATATTTGGCAAACATCAGGGGAGACAATAGATACACATATAACCTGCATTAACTATATATAACAAAAAGAACAAAATGCATTTTTAAACTTATTATATTGCTACGGACATTAACCTGACCAGTGTCCTTTAGTGTTTGTTCAGTTTTTTAACAACTAAATGTACCATGAAAGTAATTACAAGATCCATTTCTTCATAATTATGATGTATTTCATGATTTTAGCATTTCATTAATGCATTGCTTATTTTCCACGCTCTCCAACCCCGTGATGTCATCGGCCAATATTTTAGTTGCATTCTGGATTATAGAATGTTAAAAAGGCCCTGGAGACTTGAAACACCCTCAAAGAGCTTGCAGATAGGCCTCACTAGGCCACAGGTAGCAACACTGGTCACAAAAAATGGAGCCATTAAACGCTGAAGGAATCCAAATGAAAAAAAACAGCCCCATGAGAGCCAGAAGATGTCAGAAAATGAACAGGACATATACTAGGGTAGTTAGCTGCATTTCTTAGATTGGAGATCCAAGAAAATTGTATCAAAGACTTATGATGTATCTTCTTCTGTCAGTGTTTACAGACATTTCAGTAAATATAAGCTGCTTTAGCATAGTAGTATTTTTTAACTAGCCTTTTCCTAAGACTTAATTAACAGGTAGTTCCTTGAAGGCTTGCATAAATGTTTTTTTAGCTTCATCCACAGAATGTATAAGGAACTTTTGATCATTGTAGTTGAAGAAGAGGATGGCTGGGTACTTCATTTGGAAATGTAGATTCTTTTTTATTAACAAAGCAGAGAAAGAGGCCAGAGCTTGTCTCTGAGCTTTAATGGGCTGAGGCAGATCCTGTGAAATTGAAATCCTGTACCCTCTCCATGAAATGTTTTTCTTTTTCTTTGCAGCCATAAGAAGTAAATTGACATGTGCAGCATTAAGGAGTTTTGCATAAATCTGTCTGAGGTTAGATTCATTTTGTGCTCTTCATAATGCTCCGTGGACTCTTTCAACAGTAATTTTTTTTGTAAGGGTTTTATTTTTAGTAATATGCTGAAAATTTTCAGTTAGTATTACAAGCAATTGGGCTTGATCAAACTTTTTTTGGAATACCACATATTAAAATATTATTTCTCCTACTACGAGCTTCTAAATCAATTATTTTTTGTTGTAAGTCACTAATAATTTTGTCATTTGCATTTACCTTGGTCTGTAGATCCTGTATCTGCATCGAGTTCTCTTCAGTTTTATTGTCAATTGAGTTGATTCTTCTTATGATTTGAACCAGGTTTGAACCAAAAGAGTTTAATTTGTCTGAAAATAGCTTGAAATCCTCTTGTAAGGGTTGTAATGCAGTTTTAATGTCATCCAGTGAAAGTGCAGTGTCATCTTTGGATTTAGTAGTACCTTTGTTCAGCTCTTGTGTTGATTTATTTATTCTTTGCCTCTTGGTTATTACATCCTTCTCAGGGGAAATTATAGAAGAAAGTTTAGTTTTTGAAGTTGTCCAAGGATTCTTGTTGGCTAGCCATCTTTGAATGAAATATTTTTCAGGATTAGAGCAAAGTTGAGTGGCTTAAAATTTCCTTTTTAAACTTCTCTTATTTAGAACACAGTCATTTGCAGAGAAGGATTCCACCATGTGGCCTCGGCCCTCCACAGAGTGAGTACAGGTAAGTACTTGAATAAAAAGTTTAAAATTAGCTTTTTTTTCCGAAAATGCAGCTCTAGATCATATCCTTTAAATGTATTTAAGCAAAAATACCCCTTTCTTTTGACTTTTGATGCCAGATGCGGATTATTTTGAGCAGATAGAATTAGTTGATACAGGAGCAGCAGAAAGTGTGTGTTCAGTGCTCAGCGGCCATCTTGAACTCATTCTCCATAATAGACATTTCTTGTATAAATTATAATTTGTGAAATGTTCAGCTGGCTATGCTTAAACATTATGTGACTTTTTTAATAAGGTAACACTAAATAAATGTTTCACTGTGAGCATATGCCATTACTTACATTTTCAGTATTTTTATTCCATGATTAGACACAATCTTTGAAGCTTCCTGACCATATTAGGAAAATAATGCAATATGTTGCATAAAAAAATTAAGTAAAGTAAAAAAAAAAAAAATACATTTTTGGTCTAAATCTGAAAAAAGGCAGCTGTAAACAGCTAGGTAGCTATCTATCAAAATTCTTCTGGTGGACATTATGGGTGAAAATTTGAAATACTCTTAAGTTTGGAAGACAGCAATTACCAAAGTAGTGCTGTCTAAATAGGGTCTATATCACATGATCAGACCACTAATAATCAAATGGCTCTTCAGTGAAGAACTTTTTAACGAAAGAACTATTCATTAAAGAAACTTTTCCATGAAAACTTTTCTTGAGCAAACTTACAGTAGTCCACCCTAGCAACAGAAGAATAAAAAATTAACATCTACGCAAGTGGGGGCTATGCCTCCACAATGCCGCAAACTAAATATATCAACTCCGAGATCACTCTACAATGGGGAAAAGGACAAATTCCAGATGGTGGCCAACCATCATTTTTCTCTTGGAAAGTTTTCCCTGAAAAACTTCTTCGATGAATAGTTCTTCACTGAATAGTTCTTCAACAGAGGCAATTGATTAGTGATTCGATTATGTGATATAGACCCATATAAATGTGGGAATTCAGTAAGCAAATGTATTGCTTTCCTTCAGTACATCTGACTCAATTTACTCAGTGATATGCAGCAGATATAGGGTAGCAGGGCATCAGGTTCTGTTTCATCATACATGATTTATAAACCGAATTACATTCAGATTGGTACATGTGCTGTGTGTCAGTGTTTAAAATGGCATATAGAGCAATTTTAGACTTACAGAACACTCTTGGCTTCTTTGTCAGGCCACCATTAATAGCTTGCCAGTCCCACCCTAGGCATTACTTGTCTTTTCAAGGTAGGACAGACTAAGTTATACCAGGGAGTGAATTTATGAATGCCTATCTGATTACCTAGCCCCCTTTTGAATGATGGTGAATCACACTACTTAATTTGGAAAGAACATTTGTTTGAAAGAACAGATAGGAACAGAATAGTTTATTTAGGTCTGCAGTCATTAATTGTAATATTCTGATTTATGTAGCAGTAAGTTGTCTTGTACTACTACCTCCTCCTTACCCCAGTAAGAGAGGCAAGTATCACTCTTAAGGAGTCTGTAGTATACTGAACACATGGATACAGCTTCCAGTCTCTTCTAGAACTGTTTCTTAAGCCCTTGATCTGTTTAGTCTGTAGCCAGTGTGATCTGTCTAGTTGCTTGATATGTCTAGTGAGATGCATTCACAAAAGAAGTTATTACATTCTGTAATAAGCTCAATCAATGCAGAATCCAAGGGGGTAAGGACTTTTGATCTTTAAGGTAGACCTGTTGCAAGTAGTTGCACAATGAAAGGATTTTCTAATCATCATTGCAACATGTTCAAATGAGAGAGCTTGACCAATGTTCCAAGATCTCTCACTAAATCATTTTAAAGTGAAGGACTGTCTTTAAACAATCCATCTCTCCAGCTTATATTAAAGTGATTGCTAATACAGTAATTTGTGGCATTTAGTTTCAGTCCATTTAAAGTTTTCAGCCATTTCAGTACAGAAGTTACTAACAAGTATAAACTCATGTTTGAGTACCTGTATGTCAGAGGGGGATGACAGGATGATAACCACTTTATATTTATCAAAATAATTCATTAACCAGTGACCCTCATTTGTGATCAGAGAATTAGATGGTGAGTATCAGAGGTCAAGACAGGTCTCTAATCAACTCCACTAGGCACTTTCATGCACTCTGAAGCATCCATCATCCAAACTGTGGGCTCTGTTCGTCAGGGACTTTACAATCCATCTGTCTATAGAGTGCATTTAATGTATTATATTGGCATGAGTGTAGTATCAAATGTGCAAAGTCAAACTACATTGTATGGACAGCATGCTCACTGTCAACTTCCTGTATCACCCTCTTAAAGTTTACTATATTCCTCAGTCAGGATCTACCCTTGACAAAACTGAACTTATGGAGGGGGGGGTCAAATCTGATAACAATTTTGATATCAGTATCGATATTTATCTTACATAAATTACACAACCCTATAGTGATTCTATGTCTAGGAGATACTGCAATAGCTACCAAAATGCAAGAACCTATCTTGTTTTTCATAGGGTATCTATTTGTTATATCTACCAACCTATGCCAGAACCTGTCTTGTTTATTATAATGTATATATTCTTCATTTATTTTAATACTTTGCATAATTTTAAATTTTCTATTGTCTTTGTACTGTGGAGCTTTTGTCGTCGGGCTTCCGCTCAAAATGAGTTTCTGACCCAGTCAGATTTCCTGGTCAACAAATGTCAATAAATAAATAAATCAGGTACATCATCATATATTCCATGGCATTGTATGCAAGACATATCAGACTGACTGGTCTAATTTCAGGGCCATTGTTGGGGCCACATTAACAAAGTAGTACCACCAGAGCTGTTCACCATTCCTGGGGTACAAAGCCTGCTGCTAAGCTCAGGCTGAATAGATTAAGGAGTGGGTGTGACAGAACTTTAGTGTTTATCAGGCAGCTGGGTATATTACAAGTTACCATAGATGTATGTTTTCATTTTAGAAAGCACTTTTAGTAAATGTTCTTTATTGATAATTTGGTGTTGACCTTCATGGATCTGTGAGGATCGTACAGTTTATCCCATGATGAAGTTTTCACTGAATTTGTTAGATAGTAAGCTGATGATATCCACTGGGTAGTGTTTAAATTTTGAATAATCTCTGAGCAAATTTGTTGTGTTGATTCTCATTTTTTCTAATATAACTGAATTATTTGTAGTGGTATTTAGATTTCATTTCTAGTCTGAGTTCACAGGATGTTTTTGTTTTCCTGATGGCATTTTTTCAATTCCTTTAACTTCTCGATGTTCTCCATAATTTCCGTGGCCTTAATTTTGCTGTTTACTTCTGCTTGTGGACCACCATGCTGTGTTTGGAGACTTGGTTATAGAATTTTAGTTGTTTAGGTTAGGTTTGAAGTCCTTGAATTAGAGATATTTACAACCAAAGGTTTAAATATTTTGACAGAGAAGCTTACCAGTTTGTGATCAGACTTGAGTGGTGAATAGGACACCATTGTAGTAGCACAGATGTTCTGCAAAATCCACATCAAGAATATTTCATCTTTGAGTGTGTTCTTTGACAGTTTGGCAATGGAATTTATGTTTTGAAGTCAGATTTTTGGGCATATCCTACATTTGACAGGCTTTCAAGTTAATCTTTGGGTAATTTAAGTCTCTCAGGATGATATTTGTTTATAAGAATTTCATCCTGAATATCTAGAAATCTAATATGGTTTTCATGGAATAAATGTGGTTCTGTATCAAGCTGTATGGGATAATTGATCTTATTTAGTTTGATTTGGATCTTAGTAATTTCTGTTTTTGGTTTTCTCTGAATCTGTGTCAAGGTAATATGGTC
Source organism: Protopterus annectens (assembly GCF_019279795.1). Lineage (NCBI taxonomy): Eukaryota > Metazoa > Chordata > Ceratodontiformes > Protopteridae > Protopterus > Protopterus annectens. Next base: position 44,441,333 of record NC_056742.1, on the reverse strand, counting down.
TTGAACAATTATGGATATGTCACCTACTTCCATTGGGTCTAAAGGCAAGATTTTCACAAAAGCCAGATACAGAAGGGCTAGTCTGTGTTTAATCCAAGTTTTGTTAACACACTCACAAACCCAAATGTGCTCTAAATGCAGGAGAGCCTCAACGTAATGTAACTTTGAGTCCACATGATGTGGGCATATGCTTGATTTGACTTGCTAGTTAAGCTGAAAGGTCTATTTACTGACCTTGACTGAAAAAGACACTATGGGGGAAGCAAGGGCTTATGTTGCTACTTAGAAACCATGACATGATAGTAGTCTGTCTCTGGTAAAGCAGCTTTTACATTAAGCATCTCCTCCCATGTAGACAGACTGGATTCCCCTTAGAATGATGCTAGCTGCTTAACCAATTGTTGAAACTACTCTTTTCATTTTAGTTTGGCATCATGATCTGAAGAAAGGATTCCTCTCAGTATGAAGGTTTTTCCTTTGGTTGTGACATGCTTGGAGTGCACCAACATCTCTGAGCACATTCCTTAGGAGTTTGTGGATCAGGTAGTTTACGTCCACATGGATCATCACAATCATCACAATCATATTTGTCTGGTTTAAGGTCATTGAGGGCCACTGAAAGTTTTTAATAATGCATAGATTATATGCAGTATAAAATGGATTTCAACACTTGTTATAAGAAAAGGAAAACCGGTTTAAAATGCATCCTACAGATCAGGATCGTAAGCAAGTTTTACCAGAACAGTTATTTTATGCAAGCTTTTGCAAAAACTATCAAGCATTGCTATCTACTTTATTGCTTAGAGTATTATATAAACAGTTACACTGTCCAAACTCTTTCATAGCACTATACCTTATGCCTAGCTCAATTGTTGAGACTAGTTCACAGACCTGGTAAAAGTATAAAAGTGATTCAGGATATATGAAGCCAGGTAAACTCTATAGTAGCCTGTATAAAGTGCACTCCAGCAGTGATGCCCGCCTTGTATAAAGCAGCATTTAAAGTAAAGGGAGCACACCTTCACATCCATTGTGCAGTGCATTGCATGCATGCTACAGTGCTGCTGAAGATTCTACTGTATGACAGGGAGTGCACTCAACATGTAGGGAGCATCTTTGGCATGAAGATACATGTCAATACTGTTTGCTGTTGAATGTGAAAAGGACAGTTTGTGCTTATTCTTATTCACTTTTCCACTACTATATACTTTGCACATATACTGTATGTATGCTTGTGTAAGAGTGCATGTGTCTTTATGATCTGGTCTGTGTAGCACTGCATAGTGCCAATATTAGGGCTGTGAACAGTCCATATGTCAGATTATATGGTAGAATAGATGTCTCATCAATGTTACAGAGTAGCAATGCCCATTTGGGGAACATGTCTTTTTCTTTAAAAAAATTTCATTAATATCACAACACTGAAAAGCGTGGTTACTGGAAAATATATAATCTTGCACACCCATTTTCTTTCTGGTTAACTTTCAGTTACATTTGTTAGATGTTTTCCCCCTTAGACAGACACTTCAATGTTTAGTTTACTGCATAATTATTTTAGCAAGCAGAGCTACAAAAGTATTGTGGGATTTTATTTTCTGTTCTGACTTTTAGTGTCTATCTTTCTTCACAGATGTGGAGCCACGGAGTCTGTATTCTTAAGTCGGGGGGTGTACAGTGTGAAGCCCCCACTAGCTTGTGCATGGGGATTTGCCCACCTAAAGCAGTGCCTTTGTAGGTTTTTCAATGAAAGTGACTTTCATTCATTTTTATAACATTGGTTTGAGAGTTCACTGAAAGGTGAATGTTGCATTGTGTACCATTACTTATTACTGCACTGTAGCTTACAGCCTTATTACAATTTTAGACTCTAGAACAAATAACTGTTCTGCTGTTTGGCTGTTTCCAATCTTAGCTGGGTTCCCTTAGATAAAAAGAGCTCCTGGCTCGTTTTGACTTTGCTGCAGAACAGCCTTTCACCAAAAGCATTGGTTTTGTGTAAGCCACAGGCTTAACCTACTAACGTTATTGTTATGACCCAACATAGTGTTGGAAACATATAAAAGTAGAAAAATATGTATGCAGTATATATGTATGTATACAAAAATGCACTTCAACTCTCTTACAAACTGCTTGAGTTTAACTCTGCTAATCATGAGATAATTTATTAAACTTGTGCCTGACAGTAAGTTTTTAAAAGGTATTTTGGTATGAGATAAACCACCCTCACTGTCCAGCAAAGGAGATCTATTCCCCCCAGAAAATACACTGTGATCTGGAGAAAGGACTATTACTGGCACATTGTTCAGGCGTCTTGCAGTCTAATACACTGAAAAGCATTTAGCAGCAAGCAAATGAGCCATGATCACTTGAACCTCAAGTAAGTAAAAGATAATGTGCATTTGTGTGAGAAAATTACTAACTTGTTCCTATTATAAGGACACATTCACTAAATTTTGAAAGGTGTTGTGCTATGCATTCCCTATGTTGTTTATTACTGGCATGTTCAAATTAGGTTCCTAATTCTGGTGTTGGCTCCCTAGTAAAGCGATCCAAGTAGAAAACTTGGAAACAGAGCTGGATCACTGATTATTTTTAATTTTCAGGCCGACTGCACTTTTATAATTTATTAAATTAATGTATACCTCCTAAAGCATTTCCCAGTTGTGCAGGTTTCTCATCTTACTTTTATCTAGTACTTTCCAGTTGTTTATTCAAAGGTTATAGAGTACAGCAATGTGTTAGGATCAGTGAAGTATGTAGTGGTACAATGACCTCTGTGGATTGAATAGACATCCAATTTAGAATGTGATTAAAGAATATGCTTTTCTAACACTGTTGAAATCTGAATATGTTACAACTGTAAGAATTGTATGAAAACACCAACGTGATTTGTTTGACAGCTTGGAACACACCTTTAAAAAACGAATGCATCCTGTAACATTTATTTGATATATAATTAGATAATATAGGCAGTTAGTGGCAAAACAGGTAGCACTCTCACCTTTGGTGCTGGTGGACTAGAAGGCTATGGGTTATATTACCATGCAGGGTGACTGGAGTGCGGCATTAGAGGGTGACATACTTCTCAGTTTACCATCCTTCAGATGGTATATTAAACCCAGATCCCATCTACTTGAGTTGGTAGTAGCTAAGTTGGATTTGAAAGATCCCATAGCACCTATACCAGCCAGGGTCATGGTCTATCTGGTATCTGGCACTTTTCTAGACTGTCCAGAAATTTGAAAAATTCTTTTAGACCAGAAAGTACTGTAGAAACTGTTCTGTTGTGCATCATGACCAGAATGTTGTAGTTTGTGAAAAGCTACTTCTGTCTCAATTTTTTTTCACAAAAACAGAACTATCACAATGTGTCAAATATAGGATAAAAAGAAAAATAAACTAAAGGAGGTGTTCTGCCCTAGTGATGTATCCATTTGCATCATAAAAATGGGTGAAAATGTTTGTAGAAAGGGGCAGATTACATAGAATGATGCCGGGGGCATGGCTTTGGTCCAGCTTGTGCCACTGCAAAATGTAGCAACCCAAATCGCACCTCAGATCTCCCTTGTAAAACAACAACTAGCGTAGTGCATCTAACCTGCTCAACAAAAGGGTAAATAAACAGAACCTAGAATTCTGAGTGCCCTAAGGAAACTGTCCTCCTCATTTTCTATGAACTGTTTGGCTCTACAACAAAATAGGAACAGACAGCAAGCACATTGTTGTTCCTCATTAGAGTGGTTAATATCTTACTTGAACATTACATAAGTAAACCAGTCTTACCCCAAAAAAGTAAGACCTGTGATACTATTAAAGACATGCTGTAGGTGGATTGGACACACTAAATTGGCCCTAGGCATGAGTGTGTGTGTGTGTGTGTGTGTGTGTGTGTGTGTGTGTGTGTGTGTGTGTGTGTGTGTGTGTGTGTGTGTGTGTGTGTGTGTGCCTTTTGTGGAAGATTTGGTGCCGGGCTGACAACTCGACACAGTAAAACTCCACTGCCAATCATGAGTGGACAGTGATCCACTGTGGCGACCCCTAACTGGGAAAAGCCAAAAAAAGAAGAAGAAGAAGAAGAATGATTTCAAGGAGAAATGGACTGTTTTCTTAAAGACAGGTGAAACAGCTCAGTTTAGAAGTGGCTCAGATGAAAAGCAGAAAGTTGGACAGAGAAAGCATGATTTCCTATTTGCAGACTGAATTCCACGCCCCCCTCATTTCTTCATCCCAGCTGATTATAAGGTAAAATGATGTAGCCAGAAAGCTTAAGTGCCTAAGTGCCCCACTATCATCTCAGGGCAGGGACCGAACCAGTGATGGGTTGAGAAGGGAAGTGGAGCAAAGCAATCTGCAGTATTACATGTGTTGGTCTTGCATACCCTGGGATATTTTGATATACCCTAGAGGGACAGACCAAATGACATCGCTCACATCAATTAGCTGTACCCATTGATGGCAGCATTCTCCCCTTACCAAGAATGCCCATCACATGCAGAAATCTGTCACACCCTTCCTCCTGGACTGGACAAGTCATCAAAGCTGTTCTCTCCCACTCATCCCTTCCCAGCTCATCCAATGCTTGATCGGCTATTCGATCTCAGGTCATTTGAGTTGAAGACAGACCTCCAGCCCACTACACAACAGCTGCGGGTTTGCGGAATGGAAATTGATGCCCACCTTATGCATATAAATTAGTTCAGCAGCACTGTATTAACCATTAAAGGGTCAGCAAAGGAAATGGTCCATTTCTAATCTGTCTTTCTGCACTTCACTGCTTTGTGGTCAGCAAAAGTTAATCTCTACTTCTAATATGGATTTCATGAAGGTGTCACTATATGTGTGATATTTCATCAGAAAAGTACAACATTATTTTTTATTAAGGACTAAACTATTTCCAGAAATCCACCTTTGTCAGCCAAAGCCAAAAGAGATTGTTGGTGGTGTTGGTGTGGGCTTCAAAAGTAATGAGCAGCCATTTATTCTATCTTCTAAATATTCAGCAATCAATGCTAATTGATTTAAAAGCTGATTTCAAGCAATGATACAGATAAAAAAATTAAGTGTAATTTACAGGAAAAAAATGTCAGGCATCTAAGTCTTGTACTATATATCAAAATATTACATCTCATTTAAAGTGGCAAATTCAATCGAGAGAAGACTAAGAGGATGGGCAGCAAAAACCATGTGGGAGCAAACTGTCAAACAATCCACTTTATTACTATACGCTTTTGTCCCTTACTTAACTTAGAATTGGTACTTCAGAGTAAAATTGAATAATGAGGTAGGACGGCTATTTAAAGTTTAAAAACACCAATCACAGAGCATGTGTAATGAATAGTAAGCAAGTCACATTACAACACTTTTGAATAATTAATGAAAGAACTGCTGCTAAGATATGTAGTGTTAAAAACACAAATAAAATTAATAATTCCGACAATTAATCAAAGTGAAACTTAAAACACTGAAACACCTAAGAAATCTATGTTTCAACTATTAAAATATTTCATTTTTAAAACAGTTTTTAAAGAAAGATTATCATTCAGCCCCATTGGTTGGTTGGTATTTAACCTAATTTGCCAGCAAAAGTCTTTGTATTCTAAGAGATTTTCAATGTCACCACCTCTAGGGTTTAGAGTTACTCAGTTTATAATGGTAAAAAGAAATTTATTAAAACTAGCACAGACCACTGAGTGTTTTTATAAAGCATTAGTGGATTTCCTATTTTAATATCTCTTACATGTCCACAAATTCAGTCTTTTAATATTCTCTCCATAATTGTCAGTATTGTTTGATATGAATTGAGGGCTGTTTTGACGATATTTGTCCTGATTGTTCTTATTACTAGGGGTAGGATATGTTAGTTTCATCTCATTCTTTTATCTCTAAGGAACTTCTTCTGTTTCTATCCCTTATTTCTTACAGTTATCTTATCAACCTTCTTAAAAATATAATCATAATCTAAACGAAAAGCATCAAAAACTAAATATCTTTCAATATTAGCATTCCAAGTCTTCATTTCTACCTCAAGTCTGTTTAACTTCCATTCATTCTCAATGATAATTAGCCTCATTAAATCACAACCTGCATGGTCAAATAACTCAAAGTTCATTGTGAAAAACAGAATTCAGTACCATCACAATTTCCCAAACCTTAAAACCTTCAGAACCCTTTTAGCATGAATACTGTCAGTCAACTATATTGTCTATTTATTGTATATCTGCAGGTTCCTGGGTCACTGGTTTAACAGGCAGCAGGCTGTTGACTCTATCCCCACGCCCCCCAGTATATGGATTGCTGACACTGTAGTGCAACATAAGATGGGTGCCACACTCCATAGTATGTCAACCTTTGGATGAGAGGTTAAACCAATGCCCCATCTATTTCAGCTGGAGATATCTCAGATGGTTGCAAAAGATCATACAGAGCCTATCATAAAGAGTAGGGGTCCTTTATTTAATATAACATAAAAAATGTTTACAGATTTACAAATTGTACATATTTACAGGCACATAGGTAGATTTTTCTCATGGGTTTACATATAGTTTCAGTGCATTATTCCGCATCCTTCTGTTTTTCTCGATCATTGATGTTTTATTTTCCATGTTGGTATTCTTTCTTAATTTTATTTTAATTTTGTTTATATATTCTTTCTCAAATCTCCCATATTTTGTACTTAAACACCGTCACTGTTAGATTCTTGTGCTCTTCCTTTACCCATTAGAGTACTCTATACAACTTTAAAGCAGCAGAATAAACTGGATTTAGTAACTCCAGTTCCCCTCCATCTTCACTCATACAACACACCTATTAAATGTGTTTAATCTTGAACACCATATGAAAGAAAACAGCAATTGCACAATTTTATTTCAAAATTTTAATCGGATCATACAAACATTTGATATGCAAGCTATTTTTCTAATTAATACAGAATTCACCAGATAAACATTTTTTTCTGAATGCTAATCTAAGCACCATTCACAAAAGATATAGTTCTCTCATTTCTGTTTTGAAACCCTCCTATTGCATCATAACTACACAATTTTTTCATAAATTCTATTCCTAGCAAAGACACTTCATTCAGAAATACATACTCTGAATTTTCACCACATCACCCAAACCCTTACTTTTATGTTTATTCAAGGTCATTCCCACATCCATTAAACATCCATTCAGACAAACATTTCCCCCATCCATATTTTATTCTAAGTAACTACAATGATATTGTTGGTGTCTGTCAAAACTACTGGAATCACCACCTCCTTTTGCAATGCATTTAACATCTCTCACTATAAGCTACTTCACTCACTATTGCATTCAGTACTAATGCAAACAATATTTCACACATGCAAATGTCTTTGTTCAGCCAACCACTGACTAACTTGCACTATTATTTTGATATGCTGACATGGACACTCTCTTATCACCTATTTTGTACTTCTCCATAACAGCTCACAAAGCATCATGGCCTATTGTATCAAATGCCTTGATAGTATCACCTGATGTATATTTCATGTCCTGCCTTTTACTTCTGTCATACACAATCTTTCAACCTAAAAATCTTGATATCACTTCTTGTTTACATCATATATACTTTTTCTATAATATCCTTTATCCTTACTTCCATTTTCCTCTGTGTTCTCATAAAGAAATCATAATGTGTTTAGTTTGGGGGTTTCCCAATTTTCCTCATTTTTCTTCCATATAAATATTAATATCTCCCTAGCTCTTCAGAAACGAACCCCTCATTCAGCCATTCATTCAGTACAGTTATACAACACTCTGCCAATCTAATAATCTCTTGTACATTACATACACTATACTGTCTGGGCCTAATATTGAATCAATATTTATTTTCCTAAGTACTTCATCTAATTCACTAATAGTGATTTTTTTCTGGAAGCATTTACTTTTCACCCTCTTATCCATTTTTTACTCACACATAGTTTCCTCCTGCTCTACTACAATAATCATAACACAATTGTGTTATTTTTTTCCTTTCCTTTTACATTTCTTATTTTCCTCATTATGCTAATATCTTCACCCTTTTTATCCAAACATGCAGATACCTCCTCCCTTCTAAATATCTCTGCCTAAACAGTAACATCTTATTTTTTTCTTTTTCCATATCACTTGATTTATTTTTATATATTCATTTTCCATATCATAATACTCTTGTATTATTCTCAAAAATTTCTAATATATATCTAGAAAATTTTCAATACTTCACTTTATCTTCCTTTATTACCTCATCCTGCCATTGGGGGGAAAACACTTTTCATTCTTATTTTTAAACACAGTCCACAATTCAGACCACTATTTATAGAACTCCGGCATGGTTACATGACCTTCCATAACTACAATTCTCTCCAATTTCATTCCATTTCCATCATCTCCATCCATATTGCTAAATGGTCTGACAAATCCATTGCAACTGTATCAAAATCTGCTACCCCCAGACCCTCTAATACAAAATAATTTCAGATCCAAGTGCCTCCTTATGTAAGTTCATTTAACATTTGTTCCACAAAGCTAATTTAACACACTATCACTATCTGTATTTTCAACATCTTTTCCTAGAATCAATTAAAACCAACTGCAATTATAATTATTTTAACCACCACATTGTCTAATATTTGATGGAGCAGATTGTCTTGGCTAGTTACATATACATCTAATACAACAATTCGCCACATATTCACAAACAGTTAACCTGATATACTAGCAAGTTTCAAATCCTCACCAAAGTCAGTTAATTCTACTGAAGATGTGAAAACACACACACTATAACTTTACTAAGATGTAAACAACTGTATAGATGTGTCTGTACATCTATATAGATGTAGGGCATTGCCTCCAGGAAAAAAGAAATTATAACCTCCCTGTACTCTTCCCTCATCAGGGCAATAATTGAGTACAACACCCCTTTTGGTATCTACCTTTCCAAGCACCTGCAGCAATTGGAGAGACCACAAAGGTTCCTCACAAAAATAATTCTAGGTCTTCAACATCTGTCCTGTGTGGATCATCTGAACTCACTGTCACTTTATTATGTTTCATACAGACTACTCAGAGGTGCTGTCTGCCTTTTATACAAGGCAATCTCTGACCCTGCTTAATTGGAAATACTGCATCTCCATAAGTCAAATGGTACACAAGTTACTCACTCTAAAGACCTTAACCTGGTATGTGACATTAATAGAATTTGTCTGAAGGACAGATTTCTCTTCCAGAGGTTGCCACACCTGTGGAAGGACTCCCACTTCATGTTGAAAAGAGCACCTCATTGGCCCTCTTCAATGCAATCTGGACGATTGGATGAGTAATGGTAAATTCATCCTGGGGGTTCCACCTGTGCCCCTCTTGGACAGGGGCAATAGGTGCTGATTGTGGAAATAAGGGTAGAAATTGGCTAGGCTTGTAAGGGCCCTAGGGCCATTATCCAAGCAACTTCCTATGATCCTATAATCCTATATACTTGGTAGAAACAAGCAATGGGCATACCACTCTAAGAACTTTAATTTTTAACTACCCTTACAATAAATGGAAAGATTATTGACTAAAAGTAAGAAGAACAATACACGGAATGAGAGTGCCCTCATCCTTAAACAAACTCTGGTGCTTAAATAATTTTTACAAAACCAAGTTTAAGGCAAAAATATCAGTCTAAGCAAGGAAACCACAAGGCATTTAATTAAGTTCAGAGTTTCTGGAGCCCAGTACAACAATGCAGAGTAGATTTTCGTTGATGTTACTCATACAGAAGCTGAAGATTTACCTAACTAAATTCATGTAAAACTTTACCACTCTTCAACAGTGTCACATGAAACATCTGAAAGACACCACAGAAAAATTCAAGACCACTTTCTGAAAGTTCAATCAAAATCAACCAGGCAAGCAATCTTAACCCCAGAGTTGGCTTTCCTTGACCCAATTAACCATCTTAGTTGCCTATTTAGTTTGAGACAGATTCTATTTTTATGGGAATTACCCTTCCTATTTGCCATATTTTTTTTCTTTTTGTTGTATATCTTTCCTGTTTAATTTGGGATGCCACCAGAGTGGTTTGTTTCTAGGGTAGTTCTGGACTTGCTTCTGATAGCTACAGCAGCCTCTATGCAGCCATTAACATAGTTGTACAGCTTTTCTGAGAGCAATTCAGCATAGGCTGGTGTGTTCTCTAGGTTTGGAAGGGCACAATATTTTAACAATCCACTTAATGAAAGGTAATTTGTCTTGAAATAGTTCCTGTTATTGGTTTTAATGGAATTACAGGGTTGATTTTGAAGGTGACAGCTTTATGGTTGGAACTTACTAGGGTGCATGAGACATTGGAACGGTTCTGTGTTCTCCTATGTTTTGTAAGCATAAGGTCCAGTATGTTGGAGCCTCTAGAGGCTGTATTCACTGTCCGGTCAAGGCAGATTGTATTTACTAAGCCCAGGAATCTTTGTGCTTGGTGATATGAGACTGTGTAGGATTCCCAGTCTATAGAGGGGTAATTCATGTCTGCCATGAGTAGGTTGTTAGGTTGGATGGTAAGTGCCTCTACTAGGTACAAGTATGCATTGTGAACTACTTTGGACATGTCGGGTGGCCTATAACTGGCTAGGATATGGTATTGGATTTTGTCTGTGGTCTACATGTGGAGCAACTCCAGTACACCATCCTGTTTGACCACCCAGAGGTATGCTTGTTATTGATGTATATTGAGACACCTCCTTTAGCCATTTTCTGTGCATCTACTGCTCTAACAGTATGGAAGGTACTGAAACCTTCCACTTCCGGGATGCTGCTTTAAATTACATCTCAGTAACTAAACAGATATCTATACTGGACAGAGAGGATGGCTTGAAGGGAGTGTACCATTTTATTTAGGCTATGGACATTCAGCAGTAACACTTTGAGGTTGAGTTTATTTGGACAAGTCCGTAGATTTGTCAATTTGGCATTGTCTAAAAAGGCACTATGGGGGCGGATAAAGTTTGTCAGTATTTAAAAGCCTAGACTGGACAGGTACAGACCATGTTTGGCAAAGCACTATGGTCTGTTAACCATGAACTCCCAAGCTAACAAATATTGGATCCTCTTAGAATGACAACAGAAAGACAGCCAGTTGTTGAAATCAATCAGTTTTTGCTCATATTGTTGCATCATCCACAGAGATGGTAAAATGCAGCTCAATGCTAGGCTCATACCAGCCTGAGACACAGTCTGTAAGATCCATGTATTCCAGGTTCATCTCAGGTCATTTACACCTACATGGACTGTGATGGAATCTCACTGGTATCTTTGGGCAATTTGGAGGATTCCGGCTCCAGATCAGCATCTAATAGTTGTTCGTGTTTCACTGTTGCAGTCATCATATTTGGGTTATCCCTGATATGGTAGCCCTCGGCCGGTCCGAATACCAGAAACTTAGTATTTCTGCGTCAGTTGTGTCACTTGAGGACTGAAGTCAGGTCATCAGGAGTATAAAGTAAGGCAGCTGACACCATTACATCAGTCTTTCTTACTGTGGAGCCCGAAGCAGAAGCAGTTTGTATGAGTGCTGGTCGGCCACTACCTGAGTTTTCGTCTACCGAATTGAAGTTGAAGTCTTCTAAAGCCAAGTACCCCAGTGGGGATCCTTTTTTCTTGCACTAACCAATGTCAGAAAAAGTTAATAATTGTCTCACCTGTGGAAAGCAAATACCACACTGAGACTTTCACTCTTACTGCATCACTTTTTTAGTCCCAGACCACGATGTCGCCCATTGTCACTTCTGTGCTTTGTTCAGCTCCAGAACTATCCGTCGTCAGGCCCTTATTGTAGCCAGATATTTTCATTTTTAGTCCTCATATTCCGATATGGCTTTGGTAAGCCATCTGACAGCAGATCTGAAAAAACATAAAGATAAAGATAGACTGCACAGGTGCAAGCCTACCGACAAAGCTTCCGTTAAGCTAGTCATCAGTCCTCCGGTACTCAGTGAAGCGCTTTCACAGCCCCAGATGTCCACTTCAGTTGATTTTCAGGCCACTACTGAGACACTTTTGGAGTCTGGTATGCAGCAAAACTCTTCTTTGACTAAGGATCCTGTGGTCATCTCTACCTTGAATGGGTCCTGAGCCTCTGAGCAGGCAACAGCTTCTGAGGAAGTCCTTCGCACTACCAAATCTCGACACAAACCGACGTCTTCTTTTGCGACTACTGTTCTTTCAAAAATGACAGAGTTTCTTAGGCCCAGGGTTCGAACCACATGCAAAAAAATGATCGACTCTCAGGCGCCTGCTTCCTTGCCTCAGTTTCAAATGCTTAAAATGGTGGAAGACCTTATCGTGCTGATCAGGGTAAGCCAAGCTAAAGGAAAAGAGATTTGTCCCCTGTAGTTTTGTCTGAACAAGAGTCAGATGACTCTGATGCATCACTGTATGAAGACATGCAACCCCTTTCCACTTATGAGGATTCTGATGCAGAGGACTCTATTCCTTAAGCCTCTCCTCCAGAGGATTTTTCCTTTGAGGAAATGCTGCATAATTTAAGGGAGCATTTCTAATGGAAGAGTCAGGACTACCCTCAGTCTAAAGAGACTCAGGGAAATTCTAGATCTTCCACAGCACAGACTCTTGGCTATCCCTCCAGTCCTAGATGTTGTAGAGGATGTTTTCCTCAAATCCAACTTCACTCCTGATGCCCTACCTCCTGCTCCCAGAAAACCAGACAGGTACCATAGAGTCCCTGACTCTCACAAATATCTTTTAAAAAATCCAACAGCTGACCCTGAGGTAATTTCTCAAGGGCCAAATGGGATTAAAGCAACCTCTATTAAGAATCCCACCCCCTAAGACAGGGATTCCTGAGCTTTGAACAGATGGGGTAAAAATGTATACACCTCAGCTACTCTTGCTATCAGAGCACTAAATTGTCAGTTCCATATACTGAAATTTCAGCAACATACCTTGGAACTCAAACAAAAATTTTCTTCCTTTCCTGCTTGAGTAGATTCAAAAGAATTACAAGACAATGCATTCTGCAAGTCAAGTAACTAAACACAATTTGCACTGTGGTTTTGATGCCCTAGAAGCTTCTTGGAGGGCAGCAGTCACTGGATCTGTCATTAGAAGACACAGATGGATTAAGCAACAACCACTGCCATACCATGTCAAATCCAAATTGTTGGATGCCCCCTTGCACAAAAATAATTTATTTAGCACTAAGGCAGAAGAGGTCTTAAAAAAGATGGAAGAAAAAGCAAAATCTATGCAAACAAGGATTTCTTACAGGTCCAGCCCCCTAGGTTCAGCAGGCATTGTCCTTCCAAGCACTGGTCCTTTCCAGCTCAGAGTAAACTGCCCAGCCTTGGCCCAGTGGAAACAGACCCCCAGACAGCAGCCCCAGGCAATGCAGAGATCTAAGCAGTGGACTACCTCCACTTCAAAGCCAGGGAGTTCTAAGCCACCCCATTATGGTAAGAACTCAGAATGACTCACCTCCTCCACCCCTCCTGCCCACCTTCACTTACCCCTAGGAGGAAAACTCTCCTTTCACTCAAGCACCTGGGCCACCATTACCAAGGACCAATGGATTCTGAACATTGTATCTCAAGGATACAAATTTTCCTTCCACACCCTCCCAATCCCAACAGGGTTCCCAGATCTACCACCAAATCAGTGGGCAGAGGCTGATAAGCAACTTCTTTCCCTGTTCTCTATGAGGGCAGTAGAGCATGTTCCTGCAGAACAGGCCAAGGCTTCTACTACAGACTTTTTCTAGTGCCGAGAAAAGAGGACACCTGGTGCCCCATCCTCACTCTATCCATTCTAAACACCTTCCTTGTGATCCCTATAATTCAAAATGCTAACCCTCCAGAAGCTGCTACCCATGCTTTCCAAGGACGCTTGGCTGACAACCTTAGATCTAAAAGAGGCCTACCTCCACATTCCTATCAGGGAATCATGCAGGAAATGTCTCCACTTCAGGGAAGGATCTCAATGCTTTTCAATTGTCTGTGCTTCCCTTTGGCTTATCTACTGCTCTCAGAGTTTTCACAAAATTTCCGGCCATTGCCTTCTGCAGACAAATAAACATTAAAATGTACCCATACTTAGATGATTGTCTTATTCAGGCAGACAGCCAGGAAAAGCTGCTCAAGCACCTGGCCTTTGTAAAGATCCTGCTAACCTCACTGGGGTAAACAGTTAACGAAAAGAAATCCAAACAGGTGCCCACCCAAAAGATGATCTTCCTGGGAGCACGTCTGGACACAGCATCCCAGATGGCATACCTTACACCAGAGAAACAATTTTTCCTGACAGTCTACTTCTCTCAACCAGCCAACAGGCCCCAGCTATCTGCAAGGAAGATCCTGCAAGCTTTGGGGTTCATGGATTTTGCATTCTACTCATTCCATATGCCAGACTGCATATGAGGAAACATCAGTGATACCTAAAGAGCCTTTGGTGTCAACACTCTCAAGACCTGGAAACTCTTCTACCTATAATTTCTTGCTTCAGAAAGGATTTTCTTTGGTGGGCAACAGCATACTCCCACAACAAGGGACTGCCCTTCTAAACCGCCCCCCCACCCCCCCGCCCCCCCACCCCGCCTCCCAGACCCTCACCACAGATGCATCAGACTATGCTTGGGGAGCACACTTCTATGACAGGTGCATACAGGGCCATTGGAGCCCAGAGCAAATCTCTCTGCACATCAATCAAAAAGATGATGGCTGTGCAGCACGCCTTGATAGCTTTCAAACCCCTTCTCTCTCCAGGAGTTCTCCTAATCAAAACAGACAACACCACTGTGATGTGGTACATCAACAAGCAGGGAGGGACTCACTCCTACCCTTTACGCAGGCTGGCCATAACCCTTTGTCTCACAGCCTCGTCCATGCATCTACACCTATTAGCACAATACCTACCAGGCTCACTCAACACTCTGGAAGACCAATAAAGCAGAAATCTTCTGGACCCACACAAGTGGCAACTCAACAAAAGTAGCTTCACTCTAATAGCTCAGAAATGGGGCACTCCGAAGATTGACCTCTTTGCCTCCCACACCAACCATCAGCTCAGCAAATTCTGCACCAGGGAGCATCACTGTATGGCTTGGAAAGTGGATGCCCTGTCCTTTGCTGGTTCACCTGTCCCTGCTGCCTCCTTGGCATCTTCCTCAGATTCCAAACCTCTTGACCCAGAGGGAAGGGGAATTCATGCATCCCCAATTGCAGACACTCAATTTGGCAGCTTGGCTTATTCCCTAACCCCTGACCAATTTGGCATCCTCAATAAACAGGTTCTGGATGTTATCTGGGAGACAAGACTCCCTAGCACCAGAAAGTCTTATGCAGATAAATGGAAAAGGTTCTGCACCTGGATCCAGGCTAAGGGAGACAATATGGCACAGCCCTCCGTCCCTCTCATCCTGGATTACTTAGCTGACCTACTACACAGTAGCCTCTTTCTCCTCTATAAAAATTCATGCATTTGCTATTTCTACTCATTTTCCCACTGAGCAGCCCCTTTTCTCACACCCATTGATCAAACAGTTCCTCAGAGGGGCTAGCAACTTGAGGCCTCCCAGAAGAGCACCAACACCAGCTTGTGACCTTAACTTTGTCTTGGAAAAGCTCACCCTACCCCATTTCGAACCAGCTTCTTTGCAGAGCTAAATTTCTCTCCTGGAAAACAGCATTCCTTCTAGCCATCACTTCAGTCAGAAGAGTATCTGAGCTGCAAGCACTCATGGCTGTGGAACCCTTCATCATCCTCCATGCAGACAGGGTATCCCTCAGAACTAACCCATCCTTCATTCCCAAGGTGGTGTCCTGTGTGGCTCTCAAACAATCCATTCATTTGCCCACCTTCTTTCCTAATCCCCAGTACAAGGGAGAAAGGATTCTTCACTCTCTAGATGAACACAGACAGCTCAGATTCTATCTGGACAGGACTAAATCCTTCAGAAAGGCTGATCAATTGCTGGTTAGCTTTGCTACAGGGGCAGAAGACAAAGCTATCTAAAAGCAAACCATTTCCAAATGGATAACACACTGCATCCATTTCTGCTACAAACAGCATGGAAAGCCTCCCCCCAAGGGGGTCAGGACACACTCCACCAGAGCAATCTCCACCTCTGCAGCTTTCCTCAGAGAAGTCCCCACCAGGGACATATGGAGGCTGCCACCTTGACATCTGTTCACACTTTTACCAAGCATTACCACCTGCCCCTCTTCTCCAAATTCAGGGCAAGGTTTGCCTCTGCAGTCTTGAAGGGTATCCTAGCCAGCCCCTAGTTTTCTTGACTGTCTCCACCCATTTCATCAGCCTTGGGAATCTACCCAAATGTGATGACTGCAACAGTGAAACATGAAGAACATGGTACAGATGTGTACACTAACCATAAATGTAGATGTTCGAGTGTATTCACTGTTGCAGTCCTGCTTTCCCTCCCTCCATCCCCCTTATTCTCTTTCTCCTTTTATTACCATTCTTCTCTATTGTTCTCCTCTCTTTACAAGGGAAATATTGGTATTTATTTTCCACTGATGGGGTTCTTCCACTAGAACCTGGCCTCCTATTTTGGGGGCTTCTGACAGGTTAGGGCAAGAAAAACTGATGTAATAGCATTGGCTGCCTTACTTTATACTCCTGATAACCTTCGACAGCAACTGACACAGCTATACTAAGTCTCTGGTATTCGGGCTGGCCGAGGGCTACCCTGGCAGGGATAACCCAAATGTGATGTTTGCAACAGTGAATACACTCGAACATCTACATTTATGGTAAGTGTACACAACTGTACTTTATCTCCTCCTTGTTAAGCCTGATTACAGGAGTATCAATATATCTTACAATGGAGCACCCTATGGCAAGAACCCTGGGAAGTAGGTTTACTTGCCTTAGGGATTTAGTGTTTGAGGCTCCATCGATAGTGAGATTATGAATGAGTTTAGGTGTTTTTTTTCTGAGTGCCATTGGACTTGCTGAGGCTTAGCTTTGACGATGGGTGATCTAGGCAATATTTGTTTTTCAGGATGATTGCTTTCAAGTGCCTCAGTACAGAGTAATCTGTGTGTGTGTATTGCATACTATGCAAGGTTGGTGTTATGTGTAGTTTTGACAACCTGATGATCACTTGCATGTGAGGCTTTTGCCTCCAGTATCATTGTATAAATACACATCTCACATACTGTGGCTGCTTCTTTTAGGATTAAGGGATTGAGGTCTTTTACAATAAAAAAAAAAAAAAAAATTGGAGAAAAATGCACACATAAAAACTGGAAACAGCAGTGGTCACTCAAAATAACTTAATTGCAATTTAGCAATGAAAGGAACTTTTCTTGTATGGCAATGGATACAAGAAAAACACTGCTCGAACACAGACTAGGAATCCAAGCTTTGTTGAGCTCCTGGAAACTGAGCAGAAGACAATATGTAGTACAGGAAGTTTACTTGAGCAATACAGGTTTACTGGGTGGACACTCTGTCATGGATCTGTGGAAAACAATGGGAGGGAACAGTACATAAATAGCTTGTATAGCAGTCTATAGCAATGAAAAAGGGGTATGAAGGAGGGATTGACTTTGGAAATCATATAATCATAAGGGCTGGAGGTCATAGACATAGCCATGTGATTAAACACCACCGGTAATAAGGGTGGGAGGGTTACAGAAGCCAATCAGTCTAGCTAGAAAGGTGTACAGTTAAAGACAATGTTGGAGCTCTTTCAGAACCTTTAGCTTAATGTGTTAGTTTTGGGTGGGGCAGTCACACAATGTAACTTTAAGCAGGTAAAAGATAGAATAAAAAAGTACTGAAGCACAAACTGGAACAGAGAAAATTCTCTCGCTACAGACCTTCTACTACAGTTTAAGGCACTAGACTATGCAGAAATGTACAAGTAACACTGTTAATGGAAAAAAAAATGCAATAATAAATGAGTAAGGCTCAAACTCTCACAGGATTACACAGTTCTGCCACCACTCAGAAGTAAACTGAAGACTATGGGCCAGCAGGGTTTAAAATACAAATGGGTAGCTTTTACTAGCAATTCTACTTGTGGAGATAACAAATATACTTTGAAATCCTTGGTATTCAGAGTTCAACACCTCTCCAAGTCTAGGATAAAAGGGATCAAATATTTTATCAAGGATAGTAAGAAATTCAATCAGAGGTGCAGCGGTTAGCGTTGCTGCCTCACAGCAAGAGGTTCTCTGGTTCGATTCTTGGCTGGGGTGCCTTCTGTGCGGAGTCTGCATGTCCTCCCTGTGGTTGCATGGGTTTCCTCCAGGTGTTCCGGTTTCTTCCCACAACCCAAAGACTTGCTGTAGGTGGATTGGACACAGTAAATTGGCCCTAGGTGTGAGTGTGTGCATGTGTGTGTGTGTGCCTTCTGTGGAAGGTTGGACGCCAGGCTGGCAACTCGACACCGTAAAGCTCCACTGCCAATCATGAGCGGACAGATGATCCGCTGTGGCGACCCCTAACCGGGAAAAGCCGAAAGAAGAAGAAGAAGAAGTAGTAAGAAATTCAGTCAGATGAAAGATATAACTAAGTAATAACCAATGACTGGGTGTGGGCAATTCTGGATTTACCCACAGTTGGTCTGATTATCAAATGAAAGCCAACAGTGAATAAATCCAGAATTATCCACAACCAGTCCTAGGTTATTGCTTTTATACAATGACATTTAAGAAATAAATTGCTTACCTTTTCTAAATGTCATCTTCGTCATATGCTAATGTACTGCACATGCATATGGGACTTTTGTTCCCACACTTGCACAGTACATTATTGCTGTTCAAGAAAAGAGATGGAGAAAAGACAATCTTCATTGCTGTTTTTTTTTCTGTCTGTCTCTGCCATTATAATCTGTTAATGTAAGAAACTTTGACAAAGCCCAACATAATGGTGTGAGGGAGACAAAGGTCCAAACATAGGGAAATATATTTTTGTTCTTATAAACTTAGAAAGTTGCTCAAATCAGGGGGGTTGTGTTAACATGCATTTTCTGAAGGATGTGAAGCTTAAACCTCAGATTTCTGTCATTCTTAAATGACTTTAATCCTGAAAAAAATATTGCTATCTGGCAAGCCTTTGAGGAAAAGACCATAACTATGAAGAAAAGTCTGAACATTCTGCACAGATCCAGACATTTGTGAGGTATGACAGTCTGTCATGATTTTAGTTGCGAGGGTACAGAAATACAATGAAAAATAGGTATATTCGTTTCTTTAGTTTTGTAGAATGCACCTGATTTTTCTTGTATTTTCCTCTGTCCTCTAAGCATATGGCGATAGAAAAGTCTGACCATTAAATGGTACCCCATTGGACACACTTTTTCTGTTAGTACATGTAAAATTTACAATAGGTTGGCTAGGCTGCCCAATCAGAATGCATGTTTTGAATACCAATGAAAAGTCAGTACATAATTGAACTTTAATAAATAATATGTTCTTTACTGTAATAGACTCTGGCAACATTAAAGCCAATACACAAAGGTAAATGTGTTAGAAGTAATCCATTCTGTCCCAGGCCTAGGAGTTTACCGTCATTTATCAATACAGTCATGCAGACAAATATTTTGTCATTTTTATTTTAAGATATTGTCATCAAAAGATTGCACAGTATTTTACAGCACGTCTTATGAAAATACAGGTCTGATATAACTTGTAATTTATTCGACAAGATTCTAACAATGGAAAACATAAATGTGGCATTCGTTTTTGCTGCTGCCTTTGGTAAGACCCATTGATATTCCAAGACTTTTCAGACTTACACCTTTACTAGTACTCTCGCTTAAGCTACAATTCATTTCTCCATGGAGGTTCATACCAGTTAACCATGCCAGATCCGTAAACCCCCATCCTATAATCTAGGTTATGTTTAAGGAAAGATAGTGAGTTGAACAGCTTAAAACACAGGTGACATTTATTCTAAAGGTTTAGGAATTTCAGGATTATAAATCTGACTACCATCATATTTGTATTTCTCTTTTGATGAAGGTTTAGATCTGTAGCTCTATTATTAATGAAACCATTCAACTTGGAAATACAGGATGTCCAGGCCTATGGGGCATCTAATAGTGCAAAAAGCAAAATAGATCTCTCAAAAGTCTAAAACACTGATTAAAGGCATAGAGCTTACAGCCTCTCTTGATACCTCAGGGACTTTAGACTCATGATATTTTTAGAAAGGAACCATTGTGATCCATTTTTTATGTTTAATAACTACATCTCAAGAGGGTGTTGTACTTAAGGCCAGTGTTGAGTATAAGAGAGCTATTATCTCATTAGACCACAATGCCATTTCTTTGGTAAATAGCTGAACAAAATAACAGATTCCATGAGCGACATTGTCATATGAAGGTTAAAATAGATGGGAATCAACCCAAATCCCTAGGTAAATGGCTATAACTCATTTTCAAGTGGTGAGTCTGATAATTCCTGGTTACTGAAAGAGCTAGGTACTTCACTTGTGGAGTGAATCCAGGAATTGGTATGCAACAGACATGGAAAGTTGCTCGTGGTAATAGTATTTATGTGGCATTCTGGATTATGGTTATGATGTGCTGGATGTATTGGACCCACAACTATTTAGTCCATATGTTGGTAGCAAAATATCAAAAAATTGTAATGTTTATATGCAGAAATTTTGAAAAAGTAGTAAAATATATTACCAGTTCAAATGCCAATATGCTGCAGTCCTCCCTGGATACACTTATCAAAATAAAAATTATACCAAGCATATGACATTTGAGCAAAAAGACTTTAAGAATCATACTCAACAGGTAGAATAATCAATGAAAAAAGTACACATCAAGGACCTTGGCATTTTTGTTCACAGCAGGCTATTTTACTATGTTCTCTGTGCACTCAGCATAAGGTAACACAATAGAACTACTGTAATTACTAACAGGTTCTTTAAATCTGAGGACAGGTTGGTGTCAAAGACACTTCTCACTAACTTGATTTGATGAAAACTATGGCTAAGGAAATTTACTGGTAAGGAGAAAAGGCTAAAACCAAAAGTTATGAAGTTAATAAAAATTATCTTGGGATTGAGCGATTTAACCTGTACGGCCTTTCTATAGAGTCTGGACATCTGATATCTTAGACAAGAAAGCAATGACTTAATCTACATATGCAAGGCCTTTGCACAGTTTTAGGAATGTTGATTTGTGAGGAAGTTCTATAAATTGGGCAGAAGATATTATGCGGGACTTTCTCATAGAATAAAAAGATGACTGCTCAGTGAGTGTTAGAATAACTGGAATGGGTTACAACATTACATTGGGATATCCAAGACAATAAAACATTTGAAAACTGTAGAGAAGTATTTTTTTCAAAATGCTTTTATTCATTTTGTAACATAATAACTTAATAGTATAGTAACAAGAAAAGACAAAAAAAAACTATATAAAATGTCCATAACAACTAAAAAAGCAATATATATATATATATATATATATATATATATATATATATATATATATATATATATATATATATATATATAGAACACAGCATTTTTCTAACAGATTAAACAATTTTGTTCAAGCATTTAAATGATGAGTTGTGTTAGTCCTTGCTTTTATAGTAGCAATCTTATTCTTACAAATGTATTTTACAAGATGAATAAACTCCGCTTTAAAGACAGGAGTAGATTGGGATTTCCAATGTTTAGTAACAATTTTCTTTGCTATAGAGAAGATAGACCATACTAAAAATGTTTGGTTTTTAGGAATAACTTCAGGAACAGGAACACTGAAAAAGATAAGGGAGTGAGAAATTATGCAGTTGTCATTCCATAGAGCTTTACAAAAATATTTAAAGTCTAACCGAAATGGGAAAATTATTTTGCAATTAACAACCATATGTATCCAGTCAGCATCAGGGTGTCCACATCTCCAGTATTTCATTTCATCTTTCTTGTATATTATTGCTAGTCTATGTGTAGTGAAAAAACATCTATGTAAAAATGTCCATGTGTATACATGCCAGAACAGGGAAGATGTGGATTACTGACTGTAAATAAAGTTTATCTTTTTCTGAGAATATTTGTCTATTGACGTCACTTGAATAATTCAAAAAAGAAACATCTGTTTTGCTAAAATCATTTCTGAGAATTTTATAAATAACAGATATGTAATTGAGTGTCCTGACTGCACCAAGAACCTTGAACTACCTCAAGCATTACCTGAGTGGACCGTCCTTTATTTTCTCCTGCCCTGTGCTTCCACCTGCTTGTACTACAGTTACAAACTAACTATTTTTCAACCTTATATTGAGTGTCCTGACTGCACCAAGAACCTTGAACTACCTCAAGCATTACCTGAGTGGACCGTCCTTTATTTTCTCCTGCCCTGTGCTTCCACCTGCTTGTACTACAGTTACAAAGTATGTGTTACACTTGACCCGTTCTGAAGGCCAGTCTGCATAATTTAAACTGTAATTATATGTTATGTAACTAGTAGCCTCTGGTTGTTACACTTGACCCGTTCTGAAGGCCAATCTGTATAATTTAAACTGTAAGTACATGTTTAGAAACTAGTAGCCTCTGGATCAGGAAAGCTTGCAGCCAGTCCATCCTTCCCTGTCTTTAGCCTCTGGAAGGATATACCCTTGCTACCTTCCATATCCTTTCACCTATGGTGTCTTTACCCTGGATACCTGCTGTTATTACTAACGCTGCCCACTAGGTGGCGGTATACAATAGGCCTGTGCCCTACCTCTCTTTCTTATTCCCCTCAAAGTATCTGCTCTTTGAACATCTCTCTCCTCCTGATACCTTTACATCCTTTCCCTAGGAGCCCGACTTCTCCTAACTTCTACCTTCCTCCCTATATCTAGGTTCTACCTCCTCTTCTCCTAACTACTATAATAGTCTACTGCTTTATAGTTTTACTCTCCTTCTGCTCTACTCCCCATTCTGCTCTCCTTAGCTGGGAACTGCCGGCTCTGCTACTCCTCCCTACATCCTGCTGCTTACTGATTGTCTCCGCTCTCTCTGTCTCTACTTGCTCTTCCATCCTGTACTTACTGTACTCTCAGCTGACTGGTATTATTCCACCCTAAAGGGATCACTTAATCCCTCCTCTATTCATTTGTCCCTCTTATGCTACCCCCTCCCACTACTCACCTCACTTCCTGCCACAAGGGCATATAGTGCTGGAACTTTTTTGGCGCCTTCCTTTACCATTCCCCTATTCTACCTGGCTGCTGCGGGCCCTGAACCTTGGGATATGCTACTACACTACAAAGCTAACTAACTGTAAGTATAAACTATTCGATACTTGTTGCTGGATAAGTGTTTCTCACATTATGTTTGTGCTTCTAAAACATGTAATGGCTTACACTGCTTAATGAAGCGTTTGGTTTTGTTTTTCGCCGTACTGTTTTATTTCTGCTGGGCGGACTGTATGGATTGTATCTTCCGTCCACAAAGCACTAGGGTCGCTTGTGTTTAGTTGCGACTGTCACAGCTCTGCCGGAATCCTCTCTGTGGACATATCATATAATAATCTATTGCTTAAAGGTAGCGCTTCCTATTTGTCTACTTTTAACAATTGTTTTACCGGGTTTATGTGCTTCTACGTAAGACAGGCATGACTTAATCTGTATCCTGCCTAGCTTCGTTGAACAGCTAGCAGCACAAGTAACAATAGTATGTCTTCCTGCCGCCTGAATTAGCTCTGCATCCAAGCACATTGCCCACTCCACATCAGCTGTAGCGTATGATACGCACTACACTCTGCATGCAACTGAATGTGGTTTTAGATTGAGATATACGCTACACTTTGCTGTATTATATTAGTTTACTAGGGCTTTATATCCTCATCTATGTGTATTTTTAACTGAATGGTGATTCTAGGGTAGTAAAGAACCTACCTTTGGTTCCCTGCACGTGGCCAGCATTTGCTTTATGCAGATCGTTAAACGATCGTCCTGGCGCTACGACATTCCCTAGATCAGACTTGATTACTATCTTCCCCTTGTTTAAAACGGACAGTGGCAGGTTTACTCATAGACGATTGTTTCTGGGTATTTGTACATGTTCTATACTTTTAGGATGTTTTATAGCCTGTTATATTGCCATACTGACTTACTAAAGCTATTCTTAATGCATCTTTGAGGTAATGTGTTATTAAGTGTGTCTTACCAGAGTTGTTGAATGTGTTATATTGCTAAACTGACTTGCTAAAGCTATTCTTAATATATCTTTGAAGTAATGTGTTATTAAGTGTTTTTTTATTAGAGTTGTTGAATCTTGGCCAAACTTTGCATTGTACTACTTGTGCTTCTTTAAGACTGATGTGTTAGGTGGGATATCTCTCTGCATATGTACTCTAGGCTGTTATTTTTACAACTGTATTACTTTTTTAATCTCCCTTCTTCTTACCTTTTCCCCCCTAGCTAACTATTTTTCAACCTTATATTGAGTGTCCTGACTGCACCAAGAACCTTGAACTACCTCAAGCATTACCTGAGTGGACCGTCCTTTATTTTCTCCTGCCCTGTGCTTCCACCTGCTTGTACTACAGTTACAAAGTATGTGTTACACTTGACCCGTTCTGAAGGCCAGTCTGCATAATTTAAACTGTAATTATATGTTATGTAACTAGTAGCCTCTGGTTGTTACACTTGACCCGTTCTGAAGGCCAATCTGTATAATTTAAACTGTAAGTACATGTTTAGAAACTAGTAGCCTCTGGATCAGGAAAGCTTGCAGCCAGTCCATCCTTCCCTGTCTTTAGCCTCTGGAAGGATATACCCCTTGCTACCTTCCATATCCTTTCACCTATGGTGTCTTTACCCTGGATACCTGCTGTTATTACTAACGCTGCCCACTAGGTGGCGGTATACAATAGGCCTGTGCCCTACCTCTCTTTCTTATTCCCTCAAAGTATCTGCTCTTTGAACATCTCTCTCCTCCTGATACCTTTACATCCTTTCCCTAGGAGCCCGACTTCTCCTAACTTCTACCTTCCTCCCTATATCTAGGTTCTACCTCCTCTTCTCCTAACTACTATAATAGTCTACTGCTTTATAGTTTTACTCTCCTTCTGCTCTACTCCCCATTCTGCTCTCCTTAGCTGCGAACTGCCTGCTCTGCTACTCCTCCCTACATCCTGCTGCTTACTGATTGTCTCCGCTCTCTCTGTCTCTACTTGCTCTGGCCCCGCTCCGCTCTCCTCCCTACCCCCAATTCCCACGCACCCCCAGGGGTCCTACCCTTATACTTAACTAGACACTCCCCTATTTCTCTCAGCCAACCACCATCAAACATTATCTCCACCACTACCTCCCATTCTTTATAACTATCTATTTTATCTCCACCTCATTCTCCACTATTGTAACTCTCTCCTTGTCCCAGACCTTGCCACACTTCATACTCCTACTCTATAGTACCTAAATGTTAACTATAACCTCTACATAACTACTTTTTTCCCCCTTGCTCTTCTTCGCTGCTCCTTTACCCTTCTCTGTAACCAAGCTCTTCTCTACTTAGTCTTGAGCTCACATTCTCTTACAAGCAGTATTTACCTGACACTTACTCTCTATCATGTCTCCAATACTCAAAGCTTATTCCACATATACCCTATTTTTTACCATTACTATAGCCTCCCTATCCATACCATATTATTATACCTTCTTTGAAAATATCACTTTACATGAACAAAACCTTCACCTCCCACAAACTTTACCAACTGCATTTTCAATATCTTGACTCATAGTAACATAACCTGTTACTCTAACTTTCTACTCCCAAAATACCATAGAACAACTCATACATCTTTCTACTTAAACAAAAGTACTCTTACAACTCACCAAAATCCCTGAAATTCCTTGTGAATTCCCAGCAAAACCTCCTCCTTCATGGAGATATTCATCCTAATCCTGGTCCCTACACTAATAACAATTTTAATCTTAATAGTATTACATCACCTATAATATCATCATGTACCAAAACACCTAACTCCCTACTAATAGCACAACTCAATATAAGAAGTTTAAATAATAAAATTCATCACCTACACTCTCTTCTTGACTTACATGCATTCGACATACTATGTCTTACTGAAACATGGCTAAAACCCTCTATTCAAGATCAGGAAATCACCCTCCTGGCTATAATATACTTAGACGCGACCGCATAAATAAGAAAGGTGGAGGCATAGCTATTCTCTATAAATCTAATCTCCAAATCACTCTCTACAATGAACTTCCATCACTTGACTCCAAAGCCGAAATATTATCTATCAAACTAAGCATCAACAATAACAAATCAATTTATCTCATTTGTATGTACCTTCCGCCTGGAAATAATACTCATATCCTAGAAAACTTACTTAGTTCACTTTCTAGCCAACTACCTCAGGAAACCATAATACTTGGTGATTTCAACATTGACTGGATGACCTGTTCATCCCAACACCCCACCAGCCATATAAATCTTTATGGCTTCTCTCAATTAATTAATACTCCAACTAGAATCCATAAACCCACAAATAAAGAAACAACTCTTGACTGGATCCTTACTAATAACCACCTAAACAAGTACTCTCCAGGAACTCTTCCCGATAATATTAGTGACCATATGCTCACATTTGTTATTAGACAAAAGTCGCATAACCCAACTACCCATAAAGTTAAGGTGTCTCGCTCAAACAAATTCTTTAACGCAGATAAGTTTCTGGCAGAATTGAAAGCATGTGACTGGTCTCCAATGACTACCCTTGAACTAAACGAAGCAGTGGCCTACTTTAATACCAACTTTCTACAAATCCTTGACTATCATGCTCCTATTCACTCTACTAGGATAAGGACCAAATCAGCCCCATGGCTTACTAAACAAACTAAACAAAAATGCTCCTTAGAAATAAAATATGGGCTAAATGGAGAACTACCAAATGTTCATCTGATCACCTACTCTTTAAACAATTAAGAAATGCCACTAAGAAAGATACTCTTGCAGATAAAAAGAATTACTACCTTCACATTCAACAAACTAGCCAGCATTCCTCTCAAAAATTCTGGTCAGGTATTAACAAACTTCTTAAACCAGGACATTCAACTACTCCTATCCCTTCAGGCTTTAATCTCAATAACTCCACTCTGATCCCAGATGCCTTTAACAAGTACTTTATAGAAACCATTCAAACCCTAGCTAATTCATTACCCTCTTCTACTACCTCCTTACCTAAAACCTCTAACACTTCATCCAATGTCTTTAACTTACAACCAGTGCCTACATCACTTATTTATAAGCTTATCAAGAAACTTAAACCTTGCACTCCATCAGCTGATCAACTCCCATCAGAATACTTACAAATTGCTGCAAAAGCTATTGACTACCCCATATCCATTCTTATCAATAGGACTATCTCTGAAGGAAAAATACCCACCCTATGGAAAATATCTCACATAATACCTCTGCATAAAGGTGGCTCCTCTATCGAGCTCACAAACTTTCGCCCTATTGCCTTACTATCCCCATTAGCAAAGATTATGGAAAGATGCATACATAAACAAATTCTTAACCACCTTCTACAAAACAAACTTCTAGCCAATAGTCAACATGGTTTTAGACCTTCCCACAGTACTACAACTGCCCTCCTTTCCTTCTCTGATGCCATAAATAATAATAGAAACAACAATCTTTTCTCATCAGCTTTATTTCTAGACCTGTCAAAGGCCTTTGACATGGTTAACCATAATATACTTCTTGACAAACTAAATCTCTATTCACTTGGCTCACATACTCTCCAATGGTTCAGGAGTTACCTCCAACATAGGCAACAAGCAGTGCTTTGGGACAACAACCTATCCTCCTTACTCCCAGTAAACATTGGGGTTCCACAAGGATCAATCCTAGGTCCCTTCTTTTCTCATTATTTATCAATGACCTTCACTTGAATATACCCCAAGCCATCTGCATTCAATATGCTGATGACTCAACTCTTATTTGTGCTGCCAATAATGTTTCCTCCCTCCAGTCCTCACCCAAACAGTCTTCCATAATGTTGAAAAGTGGTTTATGGAACTCTCCCTCCTTCTTAATCCCAAAAAAACAAAACTTCTTCTCTTTACCCCTACACACAAATCACCGACACCTTTCTTCACTATCTCCTCTAACAATGCTACCTGTATTAGTCCAGATATGTCCACTCGCCTATTAGGTGTAACAATTGACAATCATCTTAATTTTGATGACCACATTAACAACACCATTAAATCAGTTAATAAAAAATCGGTACTCTCTACAGAATTAAACCCTTTCTTACCCCTTCTGCTAGAAAACTGTGGCCCAGAGCCACCTGATCTCCACCCTTTTCTATGCCTCTGCTATATATACAAACCTGTCTAAAAACAACATCACCAAACTTTCTACCTGCTACAATAGTATTACTAGATTCATTACTGCTACCCCTTTTAGAACCCACCACTGTATTAACCTCAAGCAACTAGATTGGTTAGAACTCGACAACCACTTACTCTATCAACAATTAATAATCATTCATAAGACCCTCTTTTTCCCAGACGCTACCCCTAGCCTTACAAAACTGATTTCACCTTATAAAAACCTAGCCACACTACGGTCGGCTAATAAACTCCTTGTAGCCTTAACCAAATCAAAGAATAAAGCTGGAGACTCATTATTTTCAAATGCTGTAGGGAAAATCTGGAATCAACTACCTCAGGAAATAGCAAACCTAGACTCTACATTCCTTTTCAAGAAACATATCAATGAACATCTAAAAACTCAATGGCTATGTCCTTGTACTAATCCTGACTGAAATTACTTCTGAATTACTCACAACTTCCCCCTTTCATTTACTCCTAACTTTCCCACTATAAAACTAACTTTTAATGTAGACAGACTTATCTTTAGATTGCCTCTAACATCTTTTTTTTTCTTTCTCTCTAGCACATATTGAATGTTGTTTAGTATCTAACTGTATGTGTTCCTTAGTCCATGACTGTTAAACAACTATTTCTCTGACAGATTATGGTTCTGCTTTTTTGGCTTATTATTGTTAAATTCATACAAATGTACAACTTTGTACCTATTTTATGTTGCTTATTATGTTTTATTCTTAATGATTGTTTTAATTCTTGTAATTCTTGTAATTGGAGCTTTTCTCCCCGGGCCCCTACTGAAAACGGATATTTGTCCAGCTAGACTAGCCCGGTCACCAAATGTAAAATAAATGTAAAATAAATAAATAAATAAATGTATGGTGTTCTTGGGTGAACTATTAACACTTGTTGAGATAAAATCCCAGATTTTTAAGTTACTCTTATTGTATGCATCTAATGAGGGTATGAGCTTAGTATGTAAAAATCCTTACAAGTTTGGATGTCCAGCCAATTGCAATTTTGCAAAATATATCTGCTGATCTAATAGTCTGCAGAACTTATTTTATTAGCTGAGAGAAAGTGATTCCAATATAACAGGTCACCCTTCTTAAATTCTAACATTTTCTGATCAACATTTTTGCTGTTGAACAGAAGTGTAATCTTCCCATAACTGAACAAATGTGTATGCATGCTTCTCATTATAGGAGGTCTGCCATAAAACTCTTCCTTCCTCCAGCCAACATTTTTTCATGTCTGTGTGATGGTCTTTATTCTACCCAGATCTGATACTGTGGATGCTGCGCAGATTTGATAGTGTGGATGCAAAGTCTGCTTATGAGTAGATCTGTCCAATGTACTGCATACACATTATAGAGTTGTACTAGATATCAGTCCATACAAGCTATGAGAAAGGCTTTAATATGCACTGTGATTCCTTCATCCGAAGACAGTAATCTGTCAAATACTGTTATACATAACATTTGTAAAGATCTGCCACTTGTTATGCTGGACATAAGTGTACCTCCAGCACTTCAACTGAAAAAAACATGGACTAAGAATAAATTCTGAAGAAAATGATTAATGGATGTCTTCCCCTTTGAACATGGTGGAGTGACCCTGAAGATGATTACATTAGGGAGATGCAGGGAATACAGCCTTCTTTATTGAGGTTGAGGGTTGTTTTATTTTTGTTTATTTATTTTTTTAATAGGAAAACACTACTACTGAACCACAACTGATGACAAAAATTGAAATTATTTTTGGTACATGAATTGCTATTGACCAGGTGACCTAAACACATTATGCTACACTGGGCCCACAAACATCGATATTCCACAGTCCTGGAAGACAATAGCAACTAGGTAACATACTCTTCATGGTGAAGCCTTTTCTGAATGTTTTGTTACCCTTACTGATCCCGTAGCATTAGGTTCTGTATACACCAGGCACCCTTCTTTTACTCATGTGTGCATAACCATGTTATGTATAACTGCACAGATGGTGATTCTGACAGACGGACACATTTGGCTGCACTGCTCCAGTATGAGTAGATGTCCTTCTCTTCACCGTTGCAGTATTCATAGGTTGGTACTAGGCTATCAGCCCTAGGGCCTATACAAGCCTAGCCATAACAATTCCCTGACTATTTCTTCCCACAATATTTACTTCCATGGACCCCTGTCTAGCAGGGTGACTGAAATTATCCCCAGGGTGAATTTCTTATCTCCCATCCAATTGTCAAGGTTCCTTTTGAAGAGGGACAAACAGGTGCTCTGCTTGACATGAATGGGCAGTCTATTCCAGAGTCGGGGGAGTCTCTGGGTCAGAGACCTATTCCTCCAGCATGTTTTGTTCATTGTGATGACACGGTTTAGATCCCTGGAGTGCGTGGCTCTGAAGGATTGGGATTTCTTTAAGTGTAGCATGTCTAACAGCTCTGGGTTTGACATGACCTTGTATGTTAAGCAGAGTTTGTCTCTGAGTAGACAATATGTGACAGAATATAGCTGGAGCTTTTTTAGACGGTCAGCATAGGGCATCTGCTTTTGGCCTGTGATTCTTTTAGTGAGGTATTTCTGTTGTCTTTCCAGTTGTTGCAGATGTCTTGAGAGGTACACACCAAATGGGGCATTGTATTCTATAATGGGTCTATTGCAGGATGAGTACAGTGGGACAATGATCTCCTTTTTTCTGGATGAAAAGCCTTTAGTGATATGTGCCACACAGAATGATTTCCTGACTGTTGTGGCAATGTGGTTATTGAAGGTGAGACCATTGTCCACCTGTGTCCATAAGTCTCTTATCACACTTTTGGTGTTTAGTGCACTGCCACCTATGTGGTAATTCACAGGTACATGTTTTTCCCAAAGGGGATAACTATACATTTCTTGGCATTGAGCTTGAGCCCATGGCTCTGGCACCAAACATCTGTTCCTGTAATGCCCTATTGTAGAATATCCACATCATTTGGGGATTCAATAATGGCTCCCAGTTTGCAGTTGTCTGCAAACTTTGTTAGACAGAGTCCCTTAGTGTTGGCCTGTACTTCAGGCAAGGAGATGCCAAACAAGAGTGGTCCCAGAACTGAACCCTGAGGTACTCCACTTGTCACTTGTCTGGAGCTGCATTTAGATTCAGCTACTTTTACAGTGTAGGTTCTGTCAGTAAGCCAGTTGACAACCCATTGAGTGACATAAGGATTAATGCCCAGCTTAGTAAGTTTATCTATGATTCCAGAGTGGAGGGTTGTGTCAAAGGCCTTGGTGAGGTCCAGATAGGCTGTGTGGACAGCCTTACCCTCGTCCACAGCTCTGAAGACTGATACGAAGAAGCCAATCAGGCTCAGGAGACAAGATTGGCCCTTCATGAACCCAAACTGGGTGGGGTTCAATGTTTGAAGGTTGCCAATGTCTTTTTTTTTTTTTTTATAAGTTCCATGATATGTTCCATTGCCTTGCAGATCAGGCTCATCAGACTGATGGGACAGTAGTTCCCAGGATCCAAGGTGAATCCCCCTTGTGGAGTGGGATAACTGTAGCTGTGCAAGACACAGTGGGCATGAAGCCTGAGGTGAGGCTATGATTAAACATGACACTTAGGTGAGTTGCCAGTTCATTTTGTAGTTCATATAGTACACAGCCTGGGATGTCATCTGGTCCCATGGATGCTGTATTCTTAACTTTGGACAGTGTTTTTTTACCTGTGTGGGTGTTATTACCAGAATTTGGCAATCTTTCATTATTGAGATGGGCCATTTAAGGGGTGAAAGTGGGGTGAAGTTGGCACTGAATCGATTTGCCAGAATAATGGCAGTATCCTTGGGATCAGTATATTTAATGCCATTCTGTTGTAGCTCAGAGCAGATCTGAGCATTGCCATTTAAATTCTTGACATGGCTATAGAATGCCTTGTGGTTGTCTTTGGAATCTCTGGCAATTTTATTTTTGTAACTAGCTTTGGAGGATTTTGAGGGATCTCAGCTTCTTACTGAGGCTGGTAAGGGAGTTTTTTGCATCCTGGGATTTTCCTCTTTTCTGTAACAGTTTCTTCCTTTTGTTGTAAAGTTTGTTTATGGCAGGGGACCACCATATTGGCTTCCTTTTTTTGGAAGACCATGTCTTGGTTCTATTTGGGATGGCATGATTCACGCACGAGTGGATGTGCTCGTACAGTGCCTTAATGTAGGATTTAGCAGTCGAACTTTCAGTTCCTGTCTGCATGGGTGTCATGAAGTTTGTCACTTCTGACTTGAGTAGCATGAAGTTGGCTTTTGAGAATTTTTTTGCTGAGGTTTCCTTACTGGGGGGTGGGGGAGGCATGTGGATGTCAAGGATGATTAGCTTATGGTCAGACCTGACCAACAAGGGGGTGACCATAGGTGTGGAGCATCGATTTCCCATGTTGGTAATGACCAGGTCTAGGATATTGGAACCCCTGGTGGCACTACAGATTAGTTGATCCAGGGCATTGGAATTTATGAATTCCAAGAACCGTTGGGCAAAGTTGTTAGTACACGAATAGTTTTCCCAGTTAATGGCAGGGTAGTTGAAATCACCCAGTATTAGGGTGTTTGGTTGTATCTTAATATTTTCCAGTATGTTTAGAAAGGTGTAGTGAGAATCTTGGGGCATGGTGGGGGCATCTGTAGCAAGCTATAATTTGGATTGCAGTCTTACCTAGTGTTAGTTGCACATGGAGAATTTCAGATGCATTGTGTTGGGCAACTAGCCTGATGGTGTGAATATCCTTGGAGAATATGGACACTCCTCCACCTTTAGTGTTTCGGTCCTGGTTTGCTGGCCAACAAGTGTGGTAAGAGTTGTAGCCTGGCATTGCAGGGGTGCTCTCTGGAGCTTGAACCAGTTCTCACTTATTGCACAGATATCTATGTTCTCCATTTCTAGGAGTGCCTCGAGAGAGTGCATTTTGAGGTTTAGACTTCTAGCATTCAGTAGCATTACCTTCACATTTTGCATGTTTGTACCTATTATGGTGGTGGTTTTGTCCTTTGAACTTTGCCTAAAAAAGGCACTATAGGGTGGCAAGAGTCTAAGCCAGTAACCTGAATCCCAGGGGCAACAGGTGCAAACCATCTCTGACAAAGCATTGTGGTCTGTCGATCATGTCATCCCAGGCAGACAGATACTGGATCCCCTTTGAATGACACCAGAAGCTTAGCCAACTGTTGAAGTCAATCACTTTGTCCTTACACTGTGGTATCATTCTGGGTGAAGGCAGGATGCTACTCAGGGCTAGGGTCATGCCTACCCTGCCAGGGCCACATGATCCAAGAACTCTTCCATGTCTCTCTTCATGTAGTCCAGGGAGGTACATCTCAAGTCATTCACTCTAACATGGCTACTGACAGAGTCATATTTGTACTTCTTGTAGAGTGACTTGAGTGCATGCGCTATGTGGCGGATCCTGGCACCCGACAAGCAGCTGACTGTAATTTTCTCCTTATTCAGCCTGGTGAGTGGGACATCAGTGTGCCTGACTATAGAGTTACCAATGACTAAAGTGTTGGGTACGTTGTCTTGCCTTAGGGGCTGTTGTTGGATGGCACACTGGTGTTGTGCGCTATGTGACACCTTGGTTGTGATTGGTGTTTGTGTTTCAGCTTCAGAGGTCCTTGTTGCTTGGGCAGGTTACTGTTAAGGGCCTCCGCATAGAAGGTTTAGTGTTGCTATGTGAGGATGTTGGTGGTGTGGGTGTAGAAAGGCTATGTGTTGCTTGAGGTGTAGTGCGGGTGTTAACCTTCTCCTCTTGACTGTCTAGCACAATCTTGGGTGGAGAATGTTTTGCTTCTGATGAAGTCAATTTATTTGATGAAAGCACTTAACCTCATGTCTTTGTATTAATAAAAAAACTTTTCTGTGGACCCACAATGCTGTGCTACTTTTGGTTACTTGGTTTACTTCGAGCACATTTTGTACCGTTTGTGTGGACAGGAGAAATCACCAGAAGCTGACCCTTTGACATGTCTGGTTTGGTGCTTTTTTTATAAAGTACAAGAGCTGTTTTCCCTTACCTTAGCAAGGTAATTTGCAATTATAGGCTGTTTAGTGCCTACGATTAATTTCTCCTCATTAGAGAGGAGAGTTGAATACTTGTATCAGTTTAAGGCTTCCTAGTTCTTTCCAGCAGGTTTTAGAGCAAGTGCTAGTCACAGGGATGCTTAAAGGTAAGATGAAAAAAAATGGTTTATCCTAAACACTGCAGTGTGCACTAGAGGAGTTAGATATGAAAGTAGGTAACTTAAGTTTTACCTGTCTAAAAAGTTAAGTTTTAGTGGAGAGTCACTATTTTTAAAACAGCAAGATAGACTGAAAGGGGTTAGTCACTTTTGTGTTCTGGTACTATGGAATACAGTAGGATGGCCAATAAATTTAAATAGTTGAAGGGGAGTGATTTAACAAAATGATAATTTTGTGCTTACTCACACAAGCCAGTAAAAGCAGAGAGGAAATTAGATATATGGTCAAATTAGCATAAGGGGCAGGCATCTAGAAGGAAGAGACAGAGCTGTGGTCTCCAAGATTTAATATGCAGTTAAAAGCAGAATACAAGTAAAACACAAGATAAAGAAAACAAATCACCTAAGGTATCTCCTGCAAGGGATAGCCCAACATCTGGCCAGTATACGAAGGCCTTTAGTTCTCATTGGCACCACACATTATGCATATGCTCCCAACACAAGGTTTAGGGCATAAAGGTGAAGTATGGACACAAACACTTAGAACTGAAAATGCCCCAGGAGGAATAGAATTTCCACAGGGACAAGGAAAATGTGTGCATCCAGAAGGAGAAAAAGGAAGATGATGAGCCCATTGACCAGGAAAGCAAGACAAGGGCAAGGCTGGAGATAGAACAGAGGGGGCAGGAGGCAGGGACTGAATACTGGAATAGTGAAGAGAAGGACATCTACTGTTATGGTAAGATATTACACAACTGCACTACATCCTTCCATATCACTGTTGCAGTATTCTTCACAAGAGCTCAAAAGAAAGCCTGGGAGGAGGACGGCACTGAAGAGCCCTCTACAAACCATGCAGGATAGCCCTGACAAAACCTGCCCTGGTCCTGTTAATAATATCCAACTTGTAATGCTTAATGAATGTATGGACAGACATCCAAGTAGCAGCCTTGAGGATGGGTTTCATATCCAGACCTTTGAAAAAAGCATTAGGGGCAGCAACTGCCCTAGTAGAATGAACCTTTACTGATGAGGAACAATATATTTCAAGAAAAGAATAAGAAAAAGAAATGGCCTTGGAAATCTAGGAGGAGGAGTTTTATTTAGAAACAGCCAAACTCAAAGTCTTGGGATGAAAGGAAACAAAAATTTGCTCAGATTTGCAAATAACTTTACTTTTATCCAAATATCTGAACTGTATATGCAAATCCAATGTGTTAAGAACCTTCTCACTAGTAGATTGCAGATAAAGAAAAAAAAAGG
The DNA here is from genome assembly GCF_019279795.1 of Protopterus annectens. NCBI lineage: Eukaryota > Metazoa > Chordata > Ceratodontiformes > Protopteridae > Protopterus > Protopterus annectens. The sequence goes on along the minus strand of NC_056742.1, from coordinate 44,405,531 downwards.
AAGGAAGATAAATAGATTAAGGGACAACTCATTGACCACCTAGGGCATAAAACATGGGTAAGTGTAGAGAGACACCCTATCTCTGTAGAAGACTAAGAAAGGAGGAATGGTCATGAGAGTTTGAAGATCAGGCACTCTCTTGGCTGAAGTGAGACCCAAAGAAAGAACAGTCTTCTAAGTACAATGTTGTAAGGAAGCTGAAGATGCAGGTTTAAAAGGACCCTTAGTCAATTTTTAAGTACAAAACTGAGGTCACAGGAAGGCCGAATCAGATTCCTGTGAGGCTGAATTTGAAGGACACCATTAAGAAATTGCTTGACCTCTAATCTAGATGCCAGAGAAAGAGTAAAGGACAGAAATTGCTGACAGTTGAGCTTTACCTGAAGAATATCAACCCTACATGAAGCAGATCACACAAGTAAGAGAAGCAGGGAACCTTCACAGATAGGAGATCCTGATGGTGAGAGAGGCATCAGACAGCAGCATAAATTATTTCTTGGTAGTGGGTCTCCTGGCTCCTGCAGAACCCAAAACACTTCCTCAGAAATGAGGTGCCTGAAAAAGATCAAAACCTATCACCCTCAGTGTCAGTTCAGAGAAGATCCACCTGATGAAGAAACTTGTGGCGATTGCCCTTGGCCAAGTGATACAGAAGGAGGAACCAATGCTGCCTGTCCAAAAGGGAGTCACTAACAAGATGTTGGAAGAGTTCAACCTGATCCTGTGTAAGACTTCTGGTAACAGATGAAAGGGAGGAAAAGTGTACAGCAATATCCCTTTCCAAGGAAAAGGCAGGGCATCTGCTTTCTAAGCCAGAGGATCTGGAACTCTGGAACAGAATAGAGGAAGATGTTCTTCATGTTTCACTGTTGCAATCATCACATTTGGGTTATCTGCTAGCAGTAGCCCACAGTTGGCCTGATTAACAAAGTCTTGGGTCCTGCATCAGTTGCTGTCTCTTCTTCTGTGAAGTCAGGTAGTCAGGGGTATAAAACAGGCAACCGACACCATTACATCAATCTTTCTTGCCGTGCGGTGCCCGAAGCAGAAGCAGTTTACAAGTGCCAGTCGGCCGACTCCTGAAATTTTGATTTTCGAGTTTCAAAACCGAAGTCTTCAACTAAAGCTAAGTACCCCATTGGGGAAACTTTTTCTTGCTCTAAACTGATGTCAGTAAAAGTAAATAATTGCATTTCTTGTGGAAAGCAAATATCTCATAAAGATTTTCATTCGTACTGTATTTCTTGCCTAGGCCCTGACCACGACGTACCTCGCTGTTGGTTTTGTGCCTTATTTAAACAACTAACTATCCGTCGGTATATTTTCGCTTCTAAATATTTTGGTGCTCGGTTCAATTATCCAGATATGTCTTCGGTAAGCCATCTGACTACTGGCATTCTGAAAAAATGCAAAGATAAAGACAGAGACAGGCTGCCTAGGTCCAAAGCTGCCAGCAACGCTTCTCCTAAGCGAGTCGCCAGTTCGCTGGTACTCCGTGAGATGCTTTTGCAGCCCCTGATACCCACTACTTCAGATTTGCAGGCCTCTACTGAGACCCATTCAGAGTCCAGTATGCCGTGAGATGCTTCAACTGTGGAAGCTGCAGATGTCTCTACCTTGGATGGGTCCGGAGCCGCTGTGCAGGCACTGGCTTCTGAGGGTGTATTCAGGCCTACTGACTTGCATATCAAACTAATGCCATCTTCTTCTTCAAGGCCTAAATCTCGAACCATGCCTAGAAAACCAACGCCCAGACCTCATGGTCAGGCCTCCATGCCTAAAAAACAAATGATAAGAATGCCTGAAGACCTTATTACTTTAATCAGGGGAAGCCAACCTTCCCCCTCTAAGAGACCTAGGACTGAGTTTACTTATGATACTTCTGACCAGGATTCTGAAATTTCTGTTTCCTCTGATGACCAGAATTTACCCTTATCTACCTATAAGGATTCTGATGCTGAGGACTCTATTCCCTCTGCTTCCCCACAGAGGATTTCTCTTTTGGTGAAACCTTGCATACTCTTAGGGAGCATTTTCATTGGGAAGGTCAGGATTTCTCTGATTCTAAAAAGAGGCTTAGGGATGTCTTACTCCTGCCCCACCACAGGCCTTTAGCTATCCCTCCTGTACTGGACATTGTTGATGATGCCTTTTTGGAATCTAGCCTGGCTCCTGACTCTTTACCTCCTACGCCCAGAAAACCTGATAGATATTACAGGGATCCTGACTCTCACAAGTTCCTTTTCAAAAATCCTACTGCGGATCCTGAGACCATTTCACAGGGAACCAAGGGCATTAAAGCTACTACTGCCAAAAATCCTACCCCCTCTGATAGAGTCTCCAGGGTACTGGACAGATGGGGTAAGAAGGTATACACTTCTGCAACCTTGGCCATCAGGGCTTTAAACTGCCAGTTTCATATGTTAAAAGTATCAGCAGCATATTATTGGATTGCTTAAACGGAAAATGATGTTGATTCCTGATTGTACTGAAAATAAGTATTTACAGGATTTAATGCATTCTGCTGAACAGGTTGGAAAACATACTTTGCAATGTGGTTTTGATTCACTACAGGGATCTTGCATAGCTGCTGTCACTGGGTCTGTACTTAGAAGGCATGCTTGGCTTAAGGAGGAATCCTTGCCAGATCATGTTAAAGCTAAATTACTGGATGCTCCCTTAAATAAGGACCACCTGTTTGGCAACAAGGCAGAAGAAGTTCTTAAAAATATGGAGGAAAAAGCTAAATATATGCAAACTGTTAAAGATTTCTTACCAGTGCAACCTCCAAGATTTAGTAGGCATTGGCCCTCTAAGAACTGGCCCTTTCCTACCTCTTCCAGGCATTCTCAGTCCAGACCCATATCCAGCACCACTCTCAGTCTTCAGTCCCAGGGTATGCACAGGACTAAGCAGTAGGGGGCCCCCACTTCTTAATCTGGGAGAAGTAAAACTCGCCCCTATGGTAAACTGTCTCAATGACTTTACTTTAAAACTTCCAAGCACTTCTCAACTGACTGCCCCTTTGGGGGTAAAGATTGTTCTACATGCAAAAAACTGGGACCTCATTACCCAGGACAAATGGGTTTTAAATATAGTTTCCCAAGGATACAGATTTCACTTCCACAGATTAACAACCCCAAATGGTTGGCCATATCTACCCCCAAATCAGTGGGCAGAGGCTCAAAAGCAAGTACTCTCTCTCTTAAGCATAAAGGCTATTCAAACTGTACCAAAAGAGGAAAAGGGACAAGGTTTCTACTTTTCCTGGTACCCAGAAAAGACAACTCATGGCGTCCTATCCTGGACCTGTCTACTTTAAACACTTTTTTGGTGATTTCAAAATTGAAGATGCTAACTCTTCACCATTTGCTTCCTATGCTAGGCAAAGATGCCTGACTGGCAACACTCGATTTAAAGGAAGCATACCTGCACATCCCAACCAGGGAATCTTGTAGAAAATACCTAAGCTTCAAAGCAGGCTACATGCACTATCAGTTCTCTGCACTGCCCTTTGGCTTATCTACTGCACCCAGAGTATTCACAAAATGCCTAGCTCCAGTCATTGCATTTTGCAGGCAAAGAAATATTCACATATACCCATACCTGGACGATTGTCTAATTCAGTCGGAAAGCCAAGACATACTTTTGAATCATCTGGCATTTGTACAAAGGGTGCTAACTTGTCTGGGGTACACCATAAATGAAAATAAATCACACCTGGTACCCTGTAAACAAATTATATTCCTGGGAGTAAGCTTGCATACAACTTCCCACATGACTTTCCTCACGCCAGAGAAACAAATTCATTTGACAACCTACTTCAAACTAGTGGCCACAAAAAAAACCCTACTATCTGCAAGACAAATACTGCAAGCCTTGGGGTTCATGGCCTCCTGCATTCTTCTAATTCCATACGCAAGACTGCATATGAGGACACTACAATGGTATCTAAAAAGCCTATGGTGTCAACATTCTCAGGATCCAGAAGCAATGATTCCTATCATACCTTGCCTACTATTAGAGTTCCTTTGGTGGGCAGAGGCCTGCCACTAAAACAAGGGACTACCATTCACTCTACCCCCTGCCACCCAAACCCTAACAACAGATGCATCAGACTATGCATGGGGGGGCTCAACTGGCAGGGAACTGCATTCAGGGCAAATGGAACCCAAGTCAAATGCACCTGCATATCAATCAAAAAGAAATATTACTGTATGGAATGCTCTGACAGCCTTCAAGGACTACATTCTTCCAGGACAGTTAATGGTAAAGATGGACAACACCACTGTTATGTGGTACATAAACAAGCAGGGGTTACCCATTCGTACCCCCTCTGCAGACTAGCTGTGGCACTGTGGAACACAGCCTTGAGCTACCAAGTACATCTACAGGCTCAATTCCTGCCAGGAAAACTAAATACACTGGCAGACGGACTAAGCAGAAACCTCATGGACCCACACGAGTGGAAACTAGAACCAAAGACTTTCAACATGTTGACAAACAAATGGTGGAGCCCAGATATAGACCTGTTTGCCTCCCCGCAGAACTACCAGTTGGACAAATTTTGCACAAGAACTCCCCACTAACAAGCTTGGAAAGTGGACGCTCTGCCCTTCAGCTGGAAAAAACTATCAGTTTATGCCTTTCCTCCTCTGCCTCTCCTCTCCAAAGTACTTCTAAAGATCAAGCAGGACATCATTATTGATTGCACCAGACTGGCCACGGCAACACTGGCCTGGTACCCCCTCTTGTACAGTGTGTCACTGTTGGCTCCATGGCACATGCCTCAGACCCCTACCCTGTTATCTCAGCAGGAGAACCAGATTCTGCAACCTCAGCTTCAAACCCTGAACCTAGCAGCCTGGCTAATTACCTAACCTCTCCTTTACCATCCCTCAGTAAACAAGTGATGGATATCATTTTAGATGCAAGGAAGCCTTGTACTATAAAATCTTATGCTGACACATGGAAAAGATTCTGTGCCTGGAACCCATCTCAAGGGATGAGCACAGCAGCGCCCAACTTATCTCAGATTCTTCAATACTTAACTGAGATGCTTCACAAGGGCCTTTCTTTTTCCTCCATCAAAATTCACTCCTCAGCCATTTCAACTCATTATAATACAGAGCCTCCCCTCTTTTCTCACCCACTGCTCAAGCAGTTCCTCAGCGGGACCAAAAACTTAAGACCATCCAGGAGAGCCTCAACTCCAGCCTGGGACCTTAACTTTGTATTGGAAAAACTCACACTTCCTCCTTTTAATCCAGCTGTTAGTGCAGATTTAAAATTCCTTTCTTGGAAAACAGCTTTCCTTTTAGCAATCACTTCAGCAAGAATGATATCTGAATTACAGGCCCTTATGGCAGTGGAGCCTTTCATCATCTTTCATGCTGACAGGGTGTCCCTCAGGACTAATCCCTCTTTCATGCCCAAAGTAGTATTCAGTGTGGCTCTTAATCAGTTCTTTCATTTGCCAACCTTCTTTTCTAATCCACAGAACAAAGGGGAACGGATACTGGTCTCCTTATATGTGCACAGACAACTTAGATTTTACTTGGACAGGACTAAACCTCTCAGGAAATCTGAACAACTGCTGGTGGCATTTTCTGCAGAGGCAGAAGGGAAGGCTATTTCAAAGCAAACCATTTCTAAATGGATAGGCCATTGCATTCATTTCTGCTATAAGCACCATGGAAAACCTATCCCACAGGGGATTAGACCCATTCAACCAGGGATGCATCTACCTCTGCAGCCTTTCTCAGAAGTGTCCCTACCAGAGACATCCTAGAAGCTGCTACCTGGAGTTCAGTACATACTTTCACTAAGCATTACCATTTGCCAATTTTATCTAAATCCAGAGCTGGCTTTGCCACTGCAGTCTTGCAGGGCCTTATAGCTGGTCCTAATGCTATCTAAATTCCTCCTCCCATCCTTAGCTTTGGGAATCTGTCCAAATGTGATGACTGCAACAGTGAAACATGAAGAACATAGTACAGTTGTGTACACTTACCATAAATCTAGATGTTCGAGTGTATTCACTGTTGCAGTCCTGGTTACCCTCCCTCCAGCCCCCTGCCTTCTTTTGGCTATACTGCTACTATCCTTACTGTGCTTAAAAACTTTTTGGTGTATTTGCTTTTTTGTTGGAGGTATAACCTTGTATATATATATATATATATATATATATATATATATATATATATATATATAGATATATATATATATATATATATATATATATGTATATATATATATATATATATATATATATATATATATATATATATATATATATATAGATAGATATAGATATATATTTTATTGCTTCCCATTAGGGGGGCACCTGACATCTGTGGCAAGAAAAACTTATGTAATGGCGTCAGCTGCATGTTTTATACCCCTGACTACCTGACATCATGGAAGAAGAGACAGCAACTGACGCAGGACCCTAAACTTTGTTAATCAAGCCGACTGAGGGCTACTGCAAATAGATAACCCAAATGTGATGACTGCAACAGTGAATACACTCAAACATCTACATTTATGGTAAATGTACACAATTGTATTTTGTCTGAGCAGAGTGGAGGCAAAAAGATCTGCCTGATGAATGCTACACTGATAGACAATGTCCAGAAACACATCCCTTTGAAGCATTCATTAATGAGTTTGTGTCCTTGGGCCTGATCAAGGAGTATGTCACTAGATTGTACTCAGAGGTAATGTAAACTGCTTGAAGAGACACTTGATACTATATAGATAGATCTCAAACTTGAGGAGCTAGTTTGCAAAGATAGGACCTTGTGCCCCAGTGCATGGGAATGGTGGAAGCCAAGAAACTGTGAAATTTTCTGTCTGTGACAGACACCACAGGAAGAAGGACTGGAAAAAAGGACAAACCTTAGGGGAAGGCACAGATGCAAGCATGGGAACTTTATGAAGTTTGTAGGTGTGGAAGATATGATCCTTGGAAGGCATCAGAAGGAATTTCTAAAAGTTTATGGTGAGCCCCTGACTCCATAACAGTTACGTAGCAAACCGAGATCCTGAAGCAGAGTGTTGGGTGAAGGAGCTTGGATAAGCAGATCATCTAGATAGGGAAAGATCTGTTTTATTTCCTTGCATCCTGCAAAAAGCAATGCCAGGAGACAGGCATTTGATGAATACCTTTGGGGCAATAGAGCGTCCAAAGGCAAAGCCATAGGTCTCAACCTGCTAAGAGGCCAATGTGGAACACAGACCATAGCAATGTGTGACAAACAGTCAAAATGTGGAACACCCTATTTTCACACTTCGAAAAAGCATACCTTGACCATGGCTATGGTCTTTCAACCAAAATATACACATGGACAGACACACACACACACACACACACACACACACACACACACACACACACACACACACACACACACACACACACACACTCACCCTAGTCATACCTTTCAACTACCCAGAATTTTGCAGAATGCTCACATTTTTGCCTCATATTTTTGGTCTGTTCCTCATAAAATATGTAATTTTCTGGCAAACCGCAGAGAAATGAAATAAGATAATGACATCAATTTGAGTTTTAAGCATCATATCCTTCAGATCACGTGTTGTATGTTTACACAAAACTTGTTATTCTAGCAACTTGCTAAGTTTATAAGAGCAATATCTAAAATTGTCCCTGTTTTTGTGGCTTTATTACCACATTTAGTTTGGCTATTGGCTTTGCCCAGATTTCTTACTCTAGGAGGTTGAGGGGTAGCCATTTAAAGAGATGGAGAAAATAAAATAGTAGCTAAACAGTATCAAAGTAAATAACTGCAATATCAGCAGTTAAAAAGATTCTTACTTTGGTATTGTTTTGCTTCTATTTTATTTTTTCACTCTCTCTTTAAACACAATTTTCCACAACCATTCCTACAAGCTTGGTCACATACTTGGGAGCTCTCATTGGCTCCCATCCTCAGGAAGTTATTTGATTGGTTTGAATACTGCAATTGCGATTTGGCTGTAATTGCAGAATACGACCCAATCCAAAACTATGTAGCACAGTCAAAACTCTTCAGTGCAGAACAGCAGAGTAGCTATTTGGTTTGTATACTGTGATACCGTGGTGCAGATTGACAGTAATTGCAGTATGCAAACCAATCAAAAGCCATGTAGCAGAGTCAAAGCTGTTCAATGTGGAACAGTAGAACAGTGGGTTTGCTTATGGTCGAATGCAGAGCGTTCTGCATAATCCTTAGCAATTGGCTGCTCATGGCAAAGCAAGGAAATTAAAATGCAAAGAAGAGACAGAAACATAAAACATTCCTTAAAGAAGGATAGATGGGGATATGTAGGTATGCATGCTTGAGATCCCTAGGTACCAGAAAAGCCTGAATTAAGAGATGAAGAAATGCAGACCAGAAACATTATGGAGTAAAATCCCTTCCCTACCTGGGCAGGGGGCACAGCTTGAATGATGTCCTGAGCCAAAAGTGAAGGAAGAACGTCTGGGAATTGAGAGGTCTGTTCCCGTGGTGGTTGAGGTATGCCTGAAAATGGAGAAAGGTGCTTCCAAACCATGAAATATCCCTGATGGATAATGGACAGAACCCAAAAATCTGAAGTGATCTGTAGCCAATACGGAAGAGACAGGGAGAGATGGAAGGACAAGGGAACCTGGCTGAGTGCAGGAGGAAGCATACTGTCAAAAAGAATCTGACTTGTCCTGGAAGGCAGATTTCTGGGAGGCAGGAGTCTGAGTAGACTTATCTGAAGGCACATGCCTAAGAACCCTTCTTGCCTTTAGGATGAGAGTGCCTACAAATAAAAGCTGAATTAGAGAGATAATTCCTCTGACTTAGGTAAAGGAGAAACAAAAATATGTTTCATTTCCTGCAAGGCCTTACACTTGTCTGGTGAGACTTGAAAAGTTCAGCTTTAGCAGATCCAAAATACATTTTTATTATCCTCTGGGGCATCCAAAAGTTTGGCATTAATGCCATCAGCCAAAGCATGAAGACTATGTCAAGAATAACACCTTATAACAAAACCCAAAGGCATCAGCCCTGGAAGATGTATCAGCTACATCACAGATGCATTTGATTGAGTGGCTGGAGAAAAGCAAAGCCCATCAGGGAAAGGGGCTAAGCCTTCCCCTCAGAGTCAGAAAGTGAGAAACCACCTTATAAACATGTGAAATGAGGGCCATAACATACCTGATCATATGAATCGGGTAGTTGATGGCCTAAAAGGATAAAGTATCAGTAGTGTAAACTTTTTGCCCAACTTTTCCATAGCCCTGCTATCTCTATCAGAAGGCAACTACTTGGTAAAGGGTAATAGCTTGAAAGTCTTGTCAGAGGAGACTGACACTGTTGAATGGTCAGCAGAAGGGCATGTATAAACACATTTGCACTCTTCTAGCACTGTATTGACTATCTGGCTTCTTAGCTGCACACAGCTCAGAGTCAGGGGCTAGAGATGCTACTGAAAAAGTATCCAGAAGGGCAGCCAGAACAGGAAGAACAGCCTCCATCTGTTGGAGCTCATATCTTTTCTGAATCTCAAAGAATTGAGAATAATCCTACTTAAAACAATGCATCAAATGAGTCATAGTATCACCAAATTAGATTTCCAGGGGGGAATTTGGACATTAGGAGTTCTCATTTGAACTGCAGTCCAAAGGGGAAGGGATATGATAACAGTAAGCCAAAGATTCTTTCCCTGAGTCCAGATCCCCATCTGAGGATTGCAATTCCCTAGGTCTCTTGAGTGGAGTGGAAGACCAGGGAGGAGCAGGCACAGAGATCCCTTGAGGCGGCTTCAAGGCCATCAGAGTATTAAATAAAACCCAAGTGAAGTCCTGCCTTTCAAATTGGGAATTAACAGGAAAATATGCTTTTTTTGTTTTTTTTTTCTGTGGGATGTCTGCACAAAACACCCTTGGAGTGTCAGACCTCTGGATAGGCTCAGTAAGATCCCCATAAGATCACCGGACATAATCAGCCAAGGTTCCCTGTCAACATCAGGAACAGACATCTGAAAAGCCTCCAAAGACATGGGAGAAGCTGTATCCATGCTGACTTCCAAAAGGCTTGCAGTACAGCAATCCAAAGCAATTACCAGATGGCCCTCCAGACTTTCACCAGCTTCAAGAGAGATGCGTGGAGGAAGGTTTACAGCATCCAGATAAGACCTAACATTTATGGCCACCATCTTGGCAGACAGCTGGCCCTTGATAAAGGAGGATTCAACCATAACACCTTTAGCTAACAACTTAAGATGTTGTTTTTTGAGGTATGTGGACAAGGAGAGACAACTACATAGGCTCTTAGGCATGATACCTGGCAGATAGAGCACTGCATATAGGTTCATAGGTTCATAAGTTCATACTAGGCTATCTGCCCGAGGGCATTTACAAGCCTAGCCCATAGTTTTGTGGCTTACACCACCCCTTTAGTATGGGGAACTATACCCATTATTTTGCTGTGCCTCTGTCGAGCAGTGACACTGAGGTAATCCCTGGGGTATATCTGCGATCTCCCATCCATTGGTCAAGATTTCTCTTGAACAAGGCCAGTGAGGTGCTCTGCCTCACATATACCAGGATTTTGTTCCACAGCATAGGGAGTCTTTGGGTGATGAATCTATCCCTCCAGCACGTCCTATTTATAGCCGTGTCGAGGTTTAAGTCTCCCGCCCTTGTGGCTCTGACGGATCTAGATTTTTTGAGGTGAAGCATATTCATCAAATCTGGGTTTGACATGGCCTTGTATGTCAGGCAAAGGTCACCTCTGAGCAAGCGGTGGCGACTGAATAGAGCTGGAGTTCTTTCAGTCGGGCAGCATAGGACAGATTTTTGAGACCCTTTATCCTTTTGGTGAGGAACTTTTGTGGCCTCTCCAGCTGCTGCAAGTGTCGGGTCAGATACATTCCGAATGGGGCATTGTACTCAATCATTGGTCTGATGAGTGATGAGTATAGGGAGACTATGACCTCCCTTGATCTAGATGTGAATCCCTTCATGATAAGGTGGGCAATGTAGAAGGTTTTCCTAACTACTTTAGCTACATGGGTGTCGAATGACAGGCTACTGTCAACCTGGGTCCCCAGGTCCCTGATAACTTCTTCTGTGCTCAGTGGATTGCCACCTATATGGTTAACCTTGTTTTTCCCGAAGGGTATGACTATGCATTTTTTGGCATTTAACTTTAGGCCATGGCTCTGGCACCAGTCATCCGTTTCTGTGAGACCCTTCTGAAGGATATCTGTGTCAGATGTGTTTTCGACTACGGCGCCCAGTTTGCAGTCATCTGCAAACTTTGTCAGCCATAACCCTCCTGTGTTTGCTTGTACTTTGGAAAAGTAGATGCCAAACAAAAGCGGGCCCAGGAGCCCTGTGGGACACCACTTGTGACAGGCTTTGAGTCTGACATGGCGCCAGCAACTCTGACCCTGTGGGTTCTGTCACTCAGCCAGTTTGCAACCCATCTTGTGATGTATGGGTTAACATTTAAGCTGATGAGTTTTTCAATGATACCCGAGTGGGTATTGTATCGAAGGCCTTCGCCAGATCGAGGTAGGCTGTATGGACTGCCTTTCCCTCATCAACGGCTTTGGTGACTGTTTCGAAAAAGTCAACCAAGTTTAAAAGGCATGATCTGCCTTTGACAAAGCCAAACTGGGTTGGATCCAAAGTCTGCAAATTCCCTATGTCTTTATTTATGAGGTCCATTATGATCCTCTCCATGGCTTTGCAGATAAGGCTTGTCAAGCTAATGGGCCGGTAATTTCCAGGGTCGGTGGAGGCACCGCCTTTGTGAAGTGGGACCACAGTCGCAGTGCGCCACTCCCTGGGTACGTATCCAGAGATGAGACTATGATTAAACAGCTGTCCTAGCTGTGGGTTTAATTCCTCATTGAGTTCGTGGAGCACACAGCCGGGGACACCATCAGGTCCCATGGATGCTGTGTTTTTGCTTTGGAGAGAGCAGTTCTCACTTGGGCGTTAGAGATGTTTGGGGGGCTGCAATCATTTGGTATAGATATCTCTCCTTTTGGGGGGGGGGAGAAGTTTGCACTGAACCTGTCAGCCAGTATGTTGGCAATGTCTGTAGGATCAGTAATCTTCACATCATTTTGAACTAGTTCTGAGCATATCTGGGAGTTTCCTCCCAGGTTTCTAACATAGCTAAAGAAGGCCTTAAGATTGTCTTTTGAGTCTTTAGCTATTTTTCTCTCAAAGTTTGCTTTGGATGATTTTATGAGAGCTCTTAGTTTTTTACTTATAGTGATCAAAGGTGTCTTACCTTTTAAGGATTTTGCTCTATCTTGTAGTAGCTTCCTCCTTTTGTTGTAGAGTTTGTTTATGGCTGGGGTCCACCAGACTGGACGCTTGCCTTTGGTACAAAGAGTCTTTGTTTTGCTTGGGATTGCCTTATCCATGCAGTCCTGCAGGTGCTGGTAGAAGGCATTTGTAAGTGATTCAGCGGCTTGAGTACTGTTCTCCGCCGGCTCGGGGGCCTTAAAGGAGACCACACTAGTCTTTAGAAGTGTGAAGTCGGCTTTCGAGAAGTTTTTTACTATGATTGTGGGAAACCTCCAAACAGAAGAGACACTGGTTGTGATGACCTTTATGGGGAATCTGCTTCTCACACTGACATTTTCCCTTTCTGGGTGACATGAACACAATACCACAACTAGAGAAGAAGCTCCAGTGGGGCACTTATCTGAAAACATGGCTTTGTAATCAGCATAGCAAAAGGCTTTTCAGACTGATGTTCAGCAATGGCATTCTGAATGACAGTAAAGAAGTTGGGTGTGTGTGTCTGTACATCACCTCTATGCCTTACAGCTTGTATGGAGAGCATAAGTGTGATGTATTATGCCTATAAGAATGAAAGGCTTTGTTATACCAGCCAGATACTGGGCTGTCCTTTGCAGGAGATCCCTTACTTGAAGAATACTGTAACAGTGATATGCAAGGACATATATTATTTCAGGAAACCAAACACTGCACTACTGCCTGCCTTGATTTATAACTATCTTCGGCACAGATGTGAGGATTGTGAATGTTACTACCTAGCAATAGCTGTGGTGTTAAGGTGACATCACACGTGGTAGAAAAAGTGTGCACACATTACACATCTGATATGGACTTTTGTCCACAATGCATTGATTTGCCCCATGTCTATCCTCTGTTCTGTTTGCCCACAGCACTGTTGAAGCCTGCTATACACGTCCCTTCAAAAGTTAACTGAAAATGTATTGCATCTGTATTTACAAATAAGTTACCTTTCTGACATTCTCAGCGCTGACAGTGGTTGATGGATGTTGTTACTTTGAATTATGCACATATCTCCATTCTTCAGAATATTTTAGATGCAAACATTGGAGGTAATGCCATCTGCATTACCCACAAGCTGGCAGCTGAAAAAATTTACAATTTTTTTATACATTCCATATGTGCTTACATTAGGCTTTGCCAACACTACTAGTGTTTTCTAAAGCATAATATACCATGATGGCTTGCAAACCATGAAATTCCTGAATGATCGTCATCTTTCAGAGACTATTAGAAAAAAGCATGTATTTGCTATGTCAGTATGCCCTATTATACAGATGTCTGTATCCTGTATGCTTTATGTGGAGAGATACCTGGACCCCCTTGCAAAGGCCAATAAGATGTTTCACTATCCATGAAACAGTGTGCTGACAATCATTGCACATGATGTAAATTGTGTTGCTTTATGTGAGATAAATCAACACAATGCATATCACAAATGTTCTCTACTTTGCAGAGATCCAGCATCACTGGATTATTAGGACAGCAAAGCCATGGCCTTGCATTGAAATTCTACCTATATCATAGTATGAAGTGCAGACGGCACCAACAATTAGTACATCATCTGTCCAAAGCACCTGCAAAGTTATTGCCAATAGAATGGTTTCCATTTTAGCACCCTCCACCTCAAACTGGTTCGTCTATTAAAATATGCCCGGTTGTTTTTAATGCTATAAGGTATGCACATTATTCTTTATCAAGCCTTTGCTACAACTGCAAATGGTAGAGCTTCAGATTCCACATGAATTCAAAGCCATAAGTTTGGAGCAAAATTCAAATGCTTTTTTTATAGAAAGAAGCCAAAGCCTTTTACCCCATACAAGCTGCACCCTGTTGATTCATCACCTCAATTTGCTGCATATCAGGGAAAATTAAATTTCTCCAGTATTGAACTCAATCAACAGCAGTATTTTTGTACTTGGGGATGGTTTCAAAGCTGAAAGCTGTAGTCAGCATGTACTGTGACATCTACAAACCAGGTACTGGACTGACATTTCAAATCCCAGTGTCTGAATTAGCTTACTTTATACATCTGTTCTGTTTATGTCTTTTACCACCTTTGTGAATTGCCTATTGATTTAAACTAATTGTAACCTCATAAGATGAGGAGTTATAGTACACCACCACAAAGTTTTATGCATTAGAGTCTAACCTTGGCAGCAATTACTCTGTCTATAATTGAGTTGCGTATTCTGACAGAGAACTAATATAGTCTCAAGTGCAAAATGCCCATATTCAAATAAGAATGATCTTTGACTCTGAATTATAAGGCTATGAAAAATATTGGATTCAAGAAAGTAAGGTTTCATAGAAAATAAAATGCATACTAAATGTATGGACATAAAGACACAAGATTCCTAAGCAATTCTAAAAACGCATAAAGCAAATATGTACTGATTAAAACAGACCCATACATTTTAAAGTATGAAAGTAATGTAACTGTTCAGACTAGAAGATACCCATCACGTCAGTATGTACAGATATGTTAATTTATAAATTCACTGACTAGATATTTAGTTGTAACACAGACATCTAAGCAGTTTACACTCGCATGATTTCATACTTTCATGATTGTTGGGTCAGTTTAAGATTCGGGGATTCTGATTATGACACTGCAGACCACATGCCTGGTATGCATCAAACATTTCCGATGACTGCATACCTCAGTACGTCAGTCTCCTTCAGCTTCCATCATTAATCCTTTCGTCAAACCTTTCTTCTTGTGTTACTGAATGCCTTCTGGTATGAAAATTGCACTAGAACATTCTTACTAAAATGGATTGCTGGCTGAACTAAAGCAATGTTGAATACAAAAAGGACAATTGGCATTATCAGAATGTTCTTTTCTACTATATTTTTAGGAGGAAAATATGCACAAATGTGACCAGTCAACAGCTGCATTTGTGAAGTTATTTAGCAAACAATGAGAGAACATTCGCAGCTACTATTTTAAAACATGTGTAGGTTACTAATAATTATATTCACATGGTGCAATTCAAACTCTTGACAATTTCAGCTTAGAGACGCAAAACAGTTATTAAGTGATTGTCAGAATAACAGCATTACATCATATGAACTCAGCATGACACACACAAAAGAAAGCATTAAGATTTTCTGAACCATCTGCATTACTCGGCCTTTCCAAACTAGTATCCAGAAATGCATTACTTTATGATTAAATGTTATATTTACAAAACTAATATGAATGCTACAAAAAGTTCACAAGCACAGCAGTGAGTGTTTCATATTTTCTCCCAAAGGTAATTATATACAAAACAAAGAAAATTATGTCACTTTAAAAGTGCACTAGCAATAAAGGAATAGATTTCTTAGCAGCACAATAGAAGAAATGCAATGTGGTCCCACCAGCAGAAACCACTGCAACAAGAGGGGATTTAATACATACTATTGGCCCTACATAAGGTGGCACATTACAGTGAGTAGCATTGTTGCCTAACCATGTTTGCTAATTCATTTCTCTTCTAGCATAAGTCCCATGTGGAATTTCCATATCTTCTGTGTTTTCGCTATTTTTTAAAGTTGCTCTAATTTCCTACTGTATGAAAGACCCAACGGACTAGTGAATCTAAAAGTGGTCTACAGATATGCATGCAGTGTGTGAGACAGAGAAGATCAATCTAAAAATGATCTACAGGTATGCATGTGGTGTGTGAGACATGGAAGATAAGGACTGGCAATCTGTTGCAACCTACATGCCTACTAAACACTTGGATTACAGTGGTGTATGTCATCATATGGTTAGATGTAACTCGTGCTTCGATGGGTGATGGATTGACCCAGCTTAAGTTTTACAATACAGGTAACCAAGCTTCCTAACATGAGTCCTTAGTCTGGAGTGAAGAAATTGACTTACAGTGATTTCAATACCTCTTAGCAGGGTACAACTATACATCTCTTTCCTATTCAAAGAGAAGAAAAATCTCTGTTATAGGTTTAAGTATGTCATCTGTACACAAAGACCCCTGACAGGGGGAATGATTGAGAGAAAGTTGAGTGAGTCTGCTGAAAATTTAGATGGCAGATTTCATGGCCCATCTATATAAAGTAAAGGTTCTTCCCAGATGGTGCACTAGAGAGAGTTCCCACATAGGATAGAGTTTAAAAAGACACAATTTCAAATCATGTAGCATGAACCTTCATGGGAAAACGAATCATGAATGGGAATACTGAAAGATTAGTTAAGAAAATTATAATTTATAGTATGGAATTTGCATGACAGAATTATTGGGTAAAAAAGTGTTTGCCATCATACTGTATTATGGAAAAAATCAGGGATTACTAAAGGTTTAATATACTATCTCAAAATCTATCGACTTCTCTAAACTAAGAAAAATCTTTCAATAAAAACAGCAAAAAGACAAAACCAGGCTAAAATCTTCACTGTGTAATTTCTAAACCCCCCTGTAGTTGAGACTCATGGGATGTATGCAAATGACTCCACTACAGGTGGTTTAAGGTACTACACAGACAATATATAAGCTTGTCTGGGTCTTTCTTGCAGTTTTTACTGAAAACTCTGCCTGTATGACTTTTTTTACTCTTTTGTTTAAACTAGGAACAAAGGTAGGTTTGACAGGATAACTGAGCGTGATGTAAAACACTTTAAAGATGCATCTAGTGTAAGAGCAATTAATGTTCTCACTGATAAATCAGTAGTTGTCCACGTCATTAGTTTAGATGAGATCAATTTGTGCATGTTTCCAGTTTTAAATCTTAGCTTAGAAATTGTGAGAAAATGAAAACATAATATTTTAAGATTATTAACAAGATTCTGTTAAGACCTTATTGACTTTCCAGCTTATCTATAGAAAATAGTTTGCTCAGCATATAAAACTCATACAAATAGAATATTCAGCATTTTACAATGTATGCATTTACTCCCACTGCATTTATACACAAACAGATAAGGCATATGCTTATTTTATCCCATTAGAGTCACTAGTGACCTGCAACCAGGAGATTACTACAGCAAGTTCTTTTTTATGATTTAGTAATATTTGTTCAATTTCATTGCATGATGTATAGAATTAGCAATGCAGTTAAGTACAAGGGATGCATTGTTATATTGATAGGTATGGCTTCCATTGAGATTATACACTGGATTTTAATCTTCTGGAAAAGATTGCAACTTTGGGGAATAGTGAAAAATCATAAAATTAAGTAGATCCAAACTCCCCAAGCTGAGCAGTTGAACCCAGAGCTCTCTGTATGTATACCGAGGAAATGCCAACAAGCCTCAGTGGTAGACTGCAAATAGGCAAAAGCTCCGCTGAATGACATCTGATGTAGTGCAGAAATGAAAGGAGATAAAAGCAGCAGCAATGAAACCAAAAGAAAAACTTCAGGGTTGTACAACAGAATGCTGAAAGAGTGACTCTGCTAGAAAGGACAAATAAAACAACTGGATTCCTAGGCTGTCACAACACAAGAAGGAATCTAAGACTATCCCAGCCTCCCCCAGAAATCTCTGTAGAACCTCGTGAAAAGTCCTGACAACTGTCCAGTGCCTTGTATTCCTCTGCCATGACCCCTTTGTAGTCCACCATGAATCCAAATTTCAAACATCCTTGGAGGACTTTCCAACATCTGCTATAGACATTTAGGGGAACCATTGGCTGATTATTTTCTAGGAACCAAGGGGGATTCTTCAGATTTTACTGAGGTAAGGTATCCCTACTATGATTACCAAATCCCACCAAGGGTCTGAACCACCAAGAGTCCTTCTGGCAGACATCTGGCTCAAGAAAAACTAAACATATTACCCATGTTAAAGAACCTCAACACGAATGGTAGGATTTTACTCTAGGTCTGTGGAATGCCTTGATGGCCTTGAAGCCTCCTTAAGGGATGTTTACCCTTGCTCCTCTCTTGTCTTAAATCCTGTTCAGAGCCTAAGGAACTAAATTCCTCAGATGAAGACTTGGACTCTGATGAGGTATCCCTAGCATACTGCTCAAATTTCTTCATCTCCAGACTATGGTTCCAAGAAAGAGAATTCAAGCACATACTCTCCCTTGGAAGAAATGTTCTTTGGGGATACTATTGCTCATATGATTGATTGAGTAGTTTGAGTGTGATTGCTCCCAGGTCTCTGACATTCAAAAAGGTATGAGCTTTTACAAATGAAGTCTCCTAAGCCATCAGCTGTTTTCCTGTTTTGGCAGACCTTTTGGACATGCCTTTGTGGCTCCTAATCAGATAAGGCCTAGTCTTTTTGTCCTTTTTAGCAGACAACTGATCCTTGGGATGGGAGGATTTTGCCATAGCACCCTGAGCCAACAGCCGAAGTAATTGGTTCCCAAGATATATGGATAAGATAAGATAAGTGACTACACAGGATCTTAGGGACAAATGCTTGACAGATGGAGCACTGTGTATGGTTGTGGTAAGTGCCTAAGCAAGAGAGACTATTGTCATGATGGTCTGTATTGGGAATCTGCCTCCCACACTCATATTATGCATTCTTGGATGACATGAACACAAGTGCACTACAATAATGAAAAAAGGTAGCAAAGAAATCCCAGTGGGGCACTTAACTGAAGACTGCTTGGAAACAAGCACAGCAGAAGGTTGTTCAGACCGATGTTTGACATTGGTGTCTGGACTAGTAGCAAAGTTGTTATGAGTGTTGCAACTGTATGTCAGCGTTATGCTATACATCTTATGCGGTATGTGTGTGAGGTATATCACCTATAGGATCTAAAGGCTATGGTATACTGACCAGATGCTGGGCTATCCATGGCAGGAGATCCCTTGTATAAATAATACTGCAACAGTGATATGGAAGGACATCACAGGTAATCAACTTTGACAAATTTTAGTTAAGAGAAAAAATCCTTTGCAAATGAGCAGCATATCATAACAGTGAAGAACAGCTGAATTGACAATAAGATCAAGCATGTAAAGTGCACAGCATCAATGCAATGAAAACTGACAAATCGCACAAATATCACTAACTTGTGTATCTAGGGGACTAAGCAGCAAAATTGATATGAGGACAAAGTAGTGCTCACTGACAGTGAGTGGATTACAAACCTTCCCATCTTTATCTACTAGCAAAATAATCATCACAATGAAAAGTCCACTAACAGCCAACTGAAGTTTTCTAAAGAACAGACAAAGTTGGTTAGAAATGATTGCACACAACTAAGCTTCTCATCCAAGCCAATACATTGGCTACAATTTTCATCTTACAGCTCCCACACTTGAGACAAAAATAACATTTTCTAGTGGGAATGTTAGCTAGACTGTTACAGAACACTGGGGAGGCCATGATCTTGAAACTATTACATACTCCCAAGAATAATTTCCCAGGGTGCTAGAGAATAATTAGTCTTAACTGCAGCCATTCACCCCACCTCTCTCTCTCTGATGCACCAGTTGTTTTTTTTTTTTTCTGTAACACATGAAAACTTGCTAAAGTATGGATCAGTTAAGGTGAACTATATTAAACACCTTGGTAAATCAGCTTCACAAGATCCTAAGAATAAGTCTGCAGCATTCTTCCACAACCTAACTACAGCTGCATAATCACAAAACCTCGCCAGAAATTAAGGGCAGTCTTAATGTCACATGTAGTACATACCAGGCCCAAGTGCACCCCCCTCGATACTGTCGATAGATGCCTAGTTTCCTTTTTAATAACCAGACCTTCTCATAAGAGTAAAGGACTCCTGCTATGCGAATGCATAATGTAAGAGAGCAAGGAACGCATCTCCTTTTCCGAACTATGTCTTATCAAAACTTCCTCTAGTTTCTGTCTTACCCATCTCCAAGAATGAAACAGATTCAAGACTTAAGCTTAACAGTGCAGAAAGATGTTTAAGAAAGCACAGGTAAGATAGATCTAAGGATTCCACATGTATAGATGCCCATGTAAGCTGCATTAAAAGTCTTACAAAAGGGAGGTGGTATTTCTCTATTGAATGAGCCAGCATAGATCACAGGACAAACAACATCCCCAAGTTACAAATGCTTTTGGTAATCCTTGCAATATAAGTGAGAGTTTGTTTGAAGTGATCAGAAGGCAAAGACTTTCCTGATAAGTGCACCTACTAGTCAAAGGATGCCATTAGTCATCCACTGATTCTAGTGTACCATTTCCCTTGATTATTTAAAAGTGGGCTTTCATGTAAAGGTTATAACCCCAGGCAAGTGCTCTTTTAATTAACCTACATAGCAAATAAAGCTTATCCAGAGTGTTTCCTACAACATAACACATTCAAAAGGAGGCCAGGTGAGATTTTAATGTTCCAACCAAGTCCTGAGTGGGAAGTAGTTATGGCCCACTCCAAATAGCTACAACAGTAACAAAGTCACTGCATATCTGCTGACCATTGGGCATCTCATACACTTCCATTACATCTCACCAATCATTTACAATCCCATAAAGGTTAGACGATTACAATTTTGTCTTTTTCAGAAGTAGAAGACCATAACCACTTGTGCATCCTGCATAGCACAGTAAACTTGATGAATATAAGACATTTGCTTAGCAAATCTGTGTGATATGCTAAATCTTACACCACCTCGCTAAACAAATAGAAAGAAAAGAAAAAAGAGAGATAGGAAAGTGGTGAAATGGGGGTAAACAGGGGGAAAAACATAGTGAATGGCAGTGAGGCAGGAAGGGTGTAGAAAAGTACCATAGCTGTCCATTTCTTGTTCAGCAATAACTTTGTACTTTGACAGAAGTTTTAGATGAATTTGGACACTCAAACCCCAGAGAGAGGGGTGAGGACAATATAAGAGTGTTGTTAACCCAATTGGACCAGATTACATGTGTCCAGTGGACACATATGTGAAATGGAGAGTTATGTATGTGATGAATTTTTTTTTTGGGGACAGGTTCCCATTTTTTTTTTTTAAGGTGAGAGTGGAATGTTGGGGAAAGAACATAGGTACATGTGGGGGAGGTAAGTTGGTAGGTGAGGATGCATTTGCAAACACAGGACAGAAAAGACAGCAGATAGGCATGGTGTGTAACACATGAGGGGGTGAACACCTTGGACAGGGAAGGTGATGTGGAATTCAAGTCCCATGTGCCTCCAGATGGCAGCAGTGTGACTCACATCCCTACTCATAGGACTGTTGGCACTGCTCCCTCACTGTCCCAGGGTTGGTAGTGCAGTGCTGAAGGCAGGGCATCAGGGCAAGCCTGGCCCTTCAGGTTGGCCAGCATGTCCTTAGTCCAGAAAGGTGGCAGTCATAGCCATGGTGGAATATCCTGTACACCAAGACTGGCAGCTCAGAGCAGGTGACAGCTGCCCCTCTGACACCATTACCAAAGTGGGGGTCTGGCCTCATCCCATAGGGTTGCACTACCCAACACTGCAGGTATTGCAGGGACAGCAGAGAGTGCACCACCAGTCTGGGTATCAGATACGCTGGGACCTGGTGCCATGGCCAGTTGAGCCATGTAGGGGGATTAGCTGGAACCAGCCTACCTTGAAGGGCTATGGTAATTGAGATATAGCAGTAAGTTGAGGTTAGTGATGAACAAATCATTATTAATATTAATAGCATTGAACATCATTTTAATTAACCCAAATACATGGCAAATTTTATTATGTGTGACACAACATGACAGAGCAGTCAGTATGTCAACAGCATGCCAATAACAGTTAAAATATAAGGGCAACCACATGGTTAATTTAACAAGATATGTTAATATGAAATCATAATAACACATAGCAATAATACACCACATTTCCCAAAATATAGTTATTTTAACAAAATATCTTAATAGTAAACCATAATAATACATAGCAATATTAAATACAAGCAGATAAGGGGTGGGGAGAGAGAGAAAAACAGTCCATTAGTGATATTGCAGATTATATCCCTGAAAAGAGTGGTAATATGAACTCTACACATGTGTATTTTCAGTTTGTGTACAGTGACTACAAGTCTCCTATAAGTGGTGTAGCATGCACATACCTGTCAAGTTGGTTCCTGGGACAGTATGGGCCAAGCAATAACAAATGCAGGTACACAACTAGACAGAACACTTGCACATCTTGTTGACTTATATCACTACCAAGGTGTTCTGTAAGCTGATTGGGTAATACTTTGCATTCCAGGTAATCATTTCTGTGGTAATCCTGTGACGGCTGGATTGCGCAATATTAATTACAGTATGAGAAATCCTGATACTTGAGAGGCATGTTTGTGCACAGTTCATAAACTAGACAGCTGCCATGCCTTAGTGGCCAGGCATGTGAATAGAACCAAATAGTTGTGACTGAGGGGACATCAACAAATAATGTAATGATTGACTGCAGCAACTTATTACAGTCACGGAAGGAATACAGCCATAGTGGAAGTAGATAGATTTGTTTATGAATCAACAAAGCTTGTGAACACATTATTCTTATTGATTATAAAACTCTGTGAAATCTAAACACAATCACCCCCTCATAACATTTGCTAACTCACATGTATTCCTTTTGTTGCTGGAGAGAGAGAGAAAATGTGAGCATTATGTGACTGATAGTGTGCTGGAGATAAACTTGAACAATACTATGAGTTGAGCAATACAAAATACAGGACATTTCTTGCCTTCTAGAACTATTAGTCTTATAATTGACTGCAGTGACAGAACACACATGCATGAAATACAACCGTACTGCATATATATTAAAACAACTTTATTTTAGTATCAACAATGCTGGTGAACATTTTGTATTGTTATTGCTTTGAAATATTTGTGAAGTGCACACACAATATCTGCCCATGGAGTGGGCAATCTGACCTATATACCTTTATTACCTGAAGTAGGAGGACCAGAGAGCATTATGTGACCAATACTGGCCTGGAGACAGCCTTGGACAGTACTATGAGTTGTACAATAAAGTTTACAGGCCATTACTTTCACATTCTACAGCTATTATAGTCTTACGCTTGACTGCAGCAACCTTACCATAAACAAGCAATGCATACAGCTCTACTGCCATGGTTACAACAACACAATCCTGCTGAACATCATTTTTTCTTACTGTTATTGGTATTGTTTATTGAACTTCCATTGTTGCTGTTCATGTATTGCATTACAGCTCTAAATGCTCATTTATTGCACTGCAGTTCTACTTGCCCATTTATTGCACTACAGTTTTTTTTTGTGTATACTTTATTGCAGTAAATGTTTTAGTTTTTCTTGCTTATTGCACTACAGTTAGCGTACTAAATCTGTACTTACCATGCTCATGGTGCAACCTGGCCAGGTGCCCAGCATGGGTCTCGACATTGTGAGCCCTCTCAGCTGCAGCTGTTGGGAGAAAAGCATATCATTTTGTATACCAGTTTTGCAGACATTTGGCTTCCATATTGGTAAAGCAGAGGAAAAATTACTTACATATTTGTGAGGAATTCCCTGCTCCAGTCTCTTAGACCAAGGTGTCCAAGGTTCTCCTCTTTCCCCTTTTCATGTCGTCATAATGGTGATGGCACTGCTCACTTGTGCAGGGGATAACAGTACCACTGGTGAGTTCCCTGACCAAATGGTCACAGTCCTTTGCCTTACACTCTGAACCCTGGAATCCACCTTGCATCAGCCAGGGTTCATGGTTTTTAACTAGGATCCCAACCATGACCGTGGACTCCTGCATATCCCACCTTTGCCAACACCACCAGCCATACGAACAGTTGATTGTACTCCAATGAATGATGCAGAATTCCTGCCTATTGGGCTTAAAATAGGCTGTTTTACCACCCTTACACATCACTGTGCAACATTAAAAATGTGCCACCTCACTTAGCAGCAAAGAAACCAGTTAATCAAAGCCAAACAGGAAGAAAACTCACAGAACCATGGTTTTAGTGAGGCTTAGCACCATGTAAACATTGGTAGCTGTTAGCATGTTTATGCACTGCTTAGCATGAATGAGCAGTGCTTAGCAAAGTGCAGCAGTGACAAAATTCACAGCAGTTTAATAAAATTAAAGAAATATAATACATTCATTTACAAATATATTCTGCCTGTTATGGACTTGAACCTTCAACCTACTGCACATAAGACCACAATCCTACCCATGTAGCTAGTTAGATGTCATAAAAACGAGTATACTTTCACATATACTACTAGGCTACTGGTTAGTTTTGCTGAGCATCATCCACAAAATGCAAACTCACTTACACACCTATAAATAAATAATTATGTCTGGTTTCTGTTTTTAGATGTCTGGCAGGTGTCGGCTATGTATGTATAAGCTCTGCACTGCTCTGCTGAGCTTCATGCCATTAAAACAGCAACTGAAAAAAGAAAAAATTAATTATGATAATTAATTACATCTGGTTTCTATTTTTAGATGTCTGGCAAGTGTAAGTTGTCTATATGAGATTACAGCTTGGCATTGCTGTGCTCCGTTCCTGGCCGAGCAAACAAGCAGTTAAAAAAAAATTAACAAAAAACATAAAACATCATAAAAATTACATATTATACATTTGACACACTTCACAACATTACAACAGTGGTGGGGAGCATTACAGGGAGCCTCGCACTCATATGCAGCCATGGGTAGCCACTACACTTCTCCCTGCACTGATTCAATATCCATGTTCCTCAGTTCTCCTTCTGCAGCACAACATCATTAATATGCATGGCATGCTGCTGAGGGAGAACTGCAGCTGTGTACATGGATACATTCCATGTAGGCTCTACATGGTGCCTACGCAGATTTTATTAAATCCTCGAATTAGACTTTGTATAGCAAAATCAGCCATCAGAGAGTCTAGAACATTTTGGCAGCTGATATTCTGCTCATTTAAGATAAATTCAAGTTTATATTATATTAGTGAATACACAAAAAATGCTAAAGGTATATAATCGACCCACAATCCCCGAAAATCCAAAATGTCGAACAAACGGATCAGTGATTTTTCCCCAGGGAAAAAAATGCTGATCCGTAAAAAAAAAAAAAAAAAAAATCCCTACAACCCCCTACTTAAATATACCAACTTAGAGGTGATCGCACCACAGTGGAGGAAATGGCAAAGTACCAAAAATGGCCCAGTGATTTTTTTTTTCTCTAGGAAAGAAATCGCTGTTCCATGCTTTCATAATTTTGCCATTTTGCATAATGATGTTCAATGAAACAGCGTTCACTTAAATAATACGAACCCATAAATTCAGCCATTGACAAGAGATACAATATAAAAGGATGATCACAGATGGGTAAAGAATCAAATTTAACATATTACTTGAACTTTTCTGAAGAAAAAGTCCTCAAATACTTTTATTTGGACTACAACAACAAAAATATATGGTTATATAAGATAATATGGCCAGGTTCAGGTGGGTCTAATGTCCTCTGAACTATCGTTCAACTTGTGACCTTGTGATAGACTTCACAAATGTGAGCTCTAACAAGTTACTAGGATTGGGGATCAGTGCAGACTACAATAAAGCCAAATTTAACATTAAAGTTAACACCAAGCAATTATGTGAAACTTCCCAGTTGTAGCTCTCTAAAATGGGAGTAAAATGATAAGCAGTAGTCTGCGTTTGGACCATACATTTATTTTAATAGAACATGGAAAGTTTTGACCTGCAACATGTCCAGTAACAATCTACTATTGAGAGACTTTATGAATCATGAGGGTAATCTCTTGAAAGTAACTTATAAATTTGGGTGAACTCCTCTGTTAGGATGTGATAAGCTATGCAGAAACAGAGACTGTATGTGTTAAGCAGTAAAACATCTTGCATGCGTTCAGGCACTCTTATCCTTTTGTAGAACCACTATGTCCAGTTTTGTTGTAACAAGCTACACCATAAATATTTACTCTGCATGAAAGCCCCAGACATTCACTACATAGACAGCCTTACAGGAATGCATTGCAAGTGCAAGAGATTAGCTAATAACAGAAAGACATGTAGGAAAAACAAGTAAAATATTTACTCAACCCCAAAACCTCCACAAGCCAAAAAACAGTGGCACTAAGGTCCAAACAGAATCAAAATATTCCTTCTGTTGCTAACAGTTGTGTCCCTTCTATTTATGTCTCCGCTTTGAAATTACTTGCTGCTAAATGGCCTATAATGGGGTAGTGTACAGCTTCCTGCAGATTATAGGTCCATCTCAGAGTGTACTACCAAAAACTTAAATTGATATTTTGACTTTTAATCTTTTGAGATCCATCAAAAATGTTTTTTTTTGCAAGAGGAAAAGCACCCCTCTTACATCGCATACATGGAGGGGGGATGTGCCCTTTACATCCCATGCTACTTTCATATGCCAACTGTAAGATCTCACAACAGTGAGGAAAAGGACAAATTCTCAGTCCCAACTCTACCCTGACCTATCATAAAGTAGTGGCAGCCTTCTGTGATCACATGATTATTTGATCACTTGTGCCAGTGTTAGAAATGTTCAATGTTCTGAGCATGCAGCCAAAGGCAAGTTTCAACGTCTTGATAGTATAACATCTTTGTGCAACTGGTCAAATCTGATCTGGACTAGAAAGTCTGGTATAACATTTTTCTAACCATTGCTTTTCTGTGGAAAATAGTCTATATCCATTACACATTGTTCAACACCGCTACATCTTAACATTTGGGGAAACCCTCTCTATTGTGAAGGATACAAATTTTCCAGGCTTTTTGACATGTACAGACTGCTACATGTGTACTAAGTTTGATATGATAGTGGCAAGAATTTCATTAACATTACAACACTATCCGAGTTAACTCACCAACAGAAAATACATTACAGTCTCTGGAGTGGAAAGGTGAGCATGGTACTGCCACTGTATGCTCAGTTAACAGGATGGTAGGCACCTTAGTTTTAAACACAGCTTTTTTACCTCTGCATCTTTACAACCTAGATATGGTGAAGTCTTGAAAAGTCCCTTGTCAAGGGTCAATATGTGAGATTGGCCAGAATGATGTCTGACCAGGACGATTTTATTAAAGAATGCGATGTCCTAATGGGTGTGTTGCAGAAGAGAGGTTACCCCTTTAACTTTGCCAATGGCATAGCTAAAGAAGTCAAATCAAAAAGAGCTGGGGGTATTTATTCTACACTCTTGGAGAAGCCTGAAGGTTTGAATAGAACCTCTGGTTTGGTAAAAACTGACAGTTGTACTAGGGCATGTATCCTGCCCTTCACCAGGGATTTTTTTTAACATTAGAAGTATCATTTATGATTTTTGGACCATTTTTTGTTTGAATGAGAAGATCAACAAAAGGTTGGAGGAAAAACCTCTTGTGGTTTACAAAAAGGGCACCTCCTTGAAAGGCCTGGTGGAGAGGAAAAAGTTAAAGGCAGGCCTTGGTGGAACTTTAAAATGTGGGAGGTGTGGACAATGCCCTTATATATTGGACACTGATTCCATTAGAGTCAGGAACTATGGTAAAATTACTACTATTAAGAAGTGTTACTGTTACACCAAGGGAGTGGTATATATTGCAGCCTGTATGGTATGTGAGGGGTACTATGTGGGGAAGACAATCAGAGCCCTCAGACAAAGAATATATCAACACAACTATGATATATTAAAAAACAAAGAAACCAATGCTTTATTTAAGCTATAAAGGTACATCCGACACATTATTTTAATTTTTTTGTACTTGAACAAGTAGACCTGGGTCCATGAGGGGGGCCCGATGATGACTTCCTTGAATATTTAGAGCTCAAGTGGCAGATTAAATTAATTGCATGTCAACCACCTGGGCTCAATGACAAGTTATCCATTAGTTCTGTATTAAAACTAAAATCAGCTTTTGTTATGTGATTTTATTCAAGATCTGTGTTTTAAATCATACTTCAATACACAATACATTAATGTCTATGTGGTTGGTAGGTGGCAATTGGTGTGTTGTAGTAGGCAGTTACTGTGATTATGTGTTACTGTCTTTTTAAACTGCTTAATTATTTTACAGGAAATTATGTTTGCTTTGTCAACCAATGGCTATAAGGGTTAGGGTATTTAAATATGGCATTCTCTGTTTGTTCTTGTTCTGATGAAGTCTTGTGATTTTGACGAAAGCGCTTAACTTTTTTCAATAAATTTTCTGAATTTAGTGCTGCAGTGTTCCTTTGGTGATCCTCTTCATATATTTTTACTTGGTTTTGGTGTTCATTGTTTCTAAGAAGTCTTGAAAAGTCAGATATCCAGATCTTAAATGGAAAGGTTTTTATTCCTTAACATTGTGTGTCAAGTCTTCTGGTTTGCACAGAGCAGTGCGCAAAATGTAGAGATTTACTACTAGGCTAGCCAGTCACATGGCCAGAAGAGTATGTCCTATAAGGGTTTGACCTATGTCTGGAGTCATGCCTTAGGCAGATATTCAAAAAAGGATACCATGTATGGATCCCCCAATTTCTGTCTTTTTAATCTGAAGTTATTCAGCAATTAGTACTTTTCAATTTGCTTAAGTAGACGGCAAATCAATTTATATTCTTCCAAGTCATTGTTCTTGAAAGCAGCTGTCATGAATATTTAGCATTTAAGAAAGTTAACTCATTTCACCCTACCTCATGAACAGTATTCTCATCAGGATCCAATATCATCCTGGACTCTGCTGAATAAGGCTATCCACTAGTCAATCTTTGCCATCATGTCTGCATGCTACTGGGGATTGATAGACCTGGAATCAACAGATGTTTGTCTTTGACAATTTCACTTGAAATAAAGAAATGTGTTAACTTCTTCCTTACTCATGGCTCCCATGCATTATTTTAAATCAAAAACTTACTGGGCCATTAAACTGCAGTTGCTCATTCCATCAAAATGCCAACATAAGCAGTTTTACAGAAATGTTAACCTCTAAAAAGCAGAGATTCTCAAAAAATGAGGACGCCGAAGAGTAAGGAAAAATAGGTTGCAAAACACAAAACAGAAGAGATGGAGACCGAAAAGAAGACTTTATTTAGAAAGCAGCTCAACAGAATCATTCACTGGTTATTTATAGAGAAGTCGAAAGAATATACTAACATGGAAAACAGAGATCATGAATTTCAAGCAAGGAGAAACAAGAGCCAGAATAATCAAGTCATTGGGTCTGCAACTGGTAAGGGCAAAGGTTGTTCTAACCCCTGAAGAGAAGATGTGGATATGCACAGCATTGCAAGACAAAATCTGCACTGAGTGGCAGAGAAAAAATGAATAGTAGATAGTACAGTGAGCAAAAGTGAAGACAAGAGAAGAGCAGAGAGAAAGCATATGCACCATATATACATATATAAAATAAGTGTGAGAGAGACTGAATGCTTCAGAAAGATAAACATTTGACACTATCTGGTTTAGTGCACATTAACAAGACATTAGCATAAATTTGGAGCTGGCAGTAAGGGAAGTAGTACACAGGCTAACAACTTTCTAAATTGCCTGTAATTTAATTTCCAAAATCCGGAAAAAGACAAAATCTTAAGAATATGCATTAATCGACATTAGTGTCCACATTCCATGCAAAGCAGACCAAGTTATACATTTTTTTTACATGGTTGCAAGGAAAAACAATAGTGTGAAGTGATTTATAGCTTTGAAAACTGTAACATGCTTAGCACTGCTTTATAGACAGCCTCTAGAACCGAAAATTATCTGCATCTCAGATACTGTATAAAAGGCGCAAAACACATTTGCTGCCACCATAAAAGTAGTAAGAGTGCACTGATAGTATAAAGGGATAAAGTCTAGACTATATTGTAGTGTTCAAAAAGTGGCAAATGCACTTGTCAGCCCAAGCAAGGAGGCCATCCTTTGGTGAGTGGGCAATGACAGTGCCTTCCTTGTTTACACCACTGCTTTGGTAACAGGCTCATTGCTGAGGAGTGGAAGCCCATCATTGTGTGAAGAGCTTCAGCTGTGAAATCATGTGCATGCCCACTCAAGGCAGTGAAAGTAACCTATGTTGGCACAAGTAGGGAAGCATAGGTGCCCACTGTGATAATGCTAGTGCTTGCTTCACAAGGGTGGGAGTTAGGCCATAATGGAAATGTTCTCATTGCAAGGATGCTGGTAAGAGCACAAAGCACTTTTATGCTGCCTGGATGATAGTCACATTTGGGCAGCAGGTGTAACTGAAGAGAGGTTTGTCATTTTTGCCTCAATGCCTGCTAACTAGGTATGGTAGTCTGAATTGGTTGCAGCTTTTAAAGCGGCATTATCTTTTGATACTTGTGTGAAGGTCACTTTAGCTTCTAAACACTGCTTTGGGGTAGCCATTGTTTTTGCTCTGGTGGTGCAAGACAATAGCTTACCATTGCTGAAAGGTAATACAGTTTTGAAAACCACCATAGTTTTCTCAGTGTTTAGCAAAAATACATTTCCCCAAATTTAGAGTACAAAATTGTGGTACTTCATTCATACTAATGTGTTTCTTTCCATATGTATGGTGTCCACATATGCACTGATAAAGACAAGGGTTTAACAGAGATCTATAAAAATAGGAAGTATATGTTGTGATCACTAGAGTTTCTGGCCCTTGAACTGCATTACCACCATCCTTTTGGGAACAACCGCTTTTTTCATCCAGTCCCTGATTTTTATTCTGACAGCAACTTACACAACCAAGCACACTAAGAATAAATTGAAGTACTAACCAAAAGTTCTAAAATCTTCATTCCCCCTAGTGCCCCCAGAAGTAGCCCCATAGGAAAGAAAATCAACACAGTTCATTACAATAAAAAGGAAACAGCAGTTCAACAAGTAAAATAATTATATGATGAACTACAAGGTTCAGAAACCCTCCAATTACACCCTACATTTAATCCAAATGGATCAGATGAAGTGAACTTAAAAATGAACTCTTTAGTTCTTGTGTACCCTACAATGTGCACTCACTTCTTTTAAAATAGTAAACTTCAATCATCTGGTGAGCATTTTATGAAACTGTGAAACTTTAGATGTACAATTTAGTCTTGTGGCTACTGACAAAACAAGCACATGTGCTGGCATAATGTACGGACTGCAGTCTTTGACAGTATTTCTAGGTGATTCATCTTTTTCTTATTCTCTTTTTTTGCTCCCTAGTGTCATTCTTTTAACATGCACCTCAAGTGTCCCCTTCCTTCAATGGGTCTATCAGCCCCTCACTTTATCCCTGGATTAACTCAGATTTTGGGCTAGGGCCAATGAAAACCATAAGGGGATACAGGGGTGTCTTATTACTGCTTTATCGAGGTGATTTTTTTAAAATATTTATTGCCTACCCTAGTTTCCCATTCCCTCCCCCTGCACTTGTCTACTTACTTCTGAAGGCTACTCCCTTCAATGGACTGTGCTTCTCCTCAGATGTCTGAGCTGCTAATCAATCCTGATGTATTAGGGCTTTATCCTTCTATGCCATAAAGTTGGCTTTCTACCCTGATGTTCTTCTGTTTGATATAATTTAAACAGAATAAATGTTGAGAAATGCTGTATTTACTCTCTAATAGTAAATCTTTTGGATATACCTTCTACCAGCCTTTATATACATATTACTATTCTCTCTCCTTTTATATTCTTAGTTTATTTCTCTCTCTCTCTCTCTTTCTTTCTCTCTCTTAAGAGTCAAACAATTTACTAAAGTCTCTGTATAGGACTTCTATCCATTTCCTGTTCTGTACATCTCTGGTCACTAAACATAAGTCGACAAAGTCAACTTTGTTGTTTCTGAGGTTGTCTTCCAAATGTCTGAAAGGTACTCACTTCAGTACCCCACGTATGTGCATGTCTATCTTTTCATTAGAGAAAAGGATTATGCTGGAATTTTTTTCTATATACATTTTAGACTCCCAAAGTACAGATGTAAAGATTGCACTTACCCATAATGGTAGATGTTTGAATTCTTCACTGATACAATAGTCATACTAAATGGGTTCTGTCTTGCTCAAGACAACAGCTGGCAAGCCTCCAAAAAGCCCTGCCCCCTCCTATACTTTCACTCATTGACTGCTGCTTGGGCAGCCCTGGGGAAGGAAACTTAGCAGTCGGAATGGAAATTCATCAAGACTATTCATAGGTTCATAGGTGTGTACTAGGCTAATGGCCCTGGAACCTTTACAAACCCAGCCCATAGAAGTACCCTGGTATTGTGCCACCTGATGTTAGTTCCCAGTGCCTCTATAAAGTAGTGCCACTGGAGTGATCCCCGAGGTGAACTTTCTATTTCCCATCCACACATCAAGATTTCTCTTGAGGAGGCCCAGTGAGGTGCTCTGTTTGACATGTATGGGAAGTCTAAAACAGAGCATGGGCAGTCTCTGGTTTATGAACCTGCCCCTCTAGCATGTTCAGGTGATTGTGATAATGAGGTTGCGGTTTCCGGAGCATGTGGTGTGTCGGGATTGGGATTTATTTAGATGTAGCATTTCTAACAGAGCTGGGTCAGACATGGCTTTGCAAGGCAAACAGAGATCGCCTCTTAGTAGATGATATGAGACAGAGAATAGCTGGAGTTTTTTGAGTTTGTTCATGTAAGACATGTTTAAGAACTAGGATCCTCTTTGTGAGGTACTTGTATGGCCTCTCCAGCTGTTGTAGGTGTCTTGTGAGGTAGATGCCAAATGGGGCATTATACTCTATGACTGGTCTAATGAGGGAAGAGTAGAGAGAAATGCTGACCTCTTTCTTCCTGGATGCAAAACCCTTGGTAATGAAATCTGCCACATAGAAGGACTTTTGCCTAAAAGTTAAGCATACTCATGCGGAATTGAAAAAACAAGAAATAACATACAAACATCTCTCCCTTACTTGTGGATGGACTGAAAAGCACATACCTCACTTCATGTTTATGCTACTAGAAAAAAAAACGCATATGATCTTGTTCTTAAAGGTATTTGTATAGAACATTTCATCATATAAACTGCATGTTATATAGTAAAGCAGATTTGTGTATTATGCAGTCAGGGGAATCAGTAATGAAGGGCGATGGTGAGCCTTTTCAATGATTGTTATACATGATAAAGAGAGTAAAGTAAACAAGTACTTTTGTATTAGTTTTAAGAAACATAGGCATTACAATATAAAAAAGAAAAGTTTTGACAAAAGTATGTTTAAGTTAGTATACAATAATCTTGGGCTGTCAGGGTGGGTGATATGTAAAATTGCACTGATATGTATAGTTGATATGTTTTCTCTTACTTTTGCATAGGTGAATGTCTGTATTAATGCCCTTGGCTTAATCTAAAAATGATTGCTTGCATCAGTGGGTTTGAAAAATAAGAAACATGGTGAATGGAATGAGAGGGTTTGAGTCTTTTGCATATACAATATTAGCTTTTTATTTTTCCTTTAGCAAATGTTCAGTGTGAGTTGACAAGTCAGTAGCTTGGGAGTGTTGTACATTCTATTGTTATGTTTCCATGGAGACAAACTAACTACAGGTACAGGCAATAAAGCTTTAGAGTCCTGAGCATTGTTTGTGGAGGGAAATATACAATTAAAAGGTACAAGGGCCGTGTGAGTTGGCAAGTCAGTAGCTTAGGAGTGTTGTACATTCTATTGTTATGTTTCCATGGAGACAATCTAACTATAGGTACAGGCAATAAAGCTTTAAAGTCCTGAGCATTGTTTGTGGAGGGAAATATACAATTAAAAGGTACAAGGGCAAGCAGCTTAGTAAAAAAATAAAGTCTGAAAATTGTCAAAGTAAATAAGAGATAGCTTTCTCCTAGCAAAAATACGGCAATGCATTTACTAGTACAGTGTATAATTTAGTTTTATTTTAAGAGATGGCCAGCGTACTTTTTTTTTTTTTTTCATCTGGGAAGGCAATAGAGATAAAAAAGCAGACAGAAAGGGGGAGCACTGGCTGTAACATATGATTTAGAATGGATAAGGTGCAGCTGTCCATTTGCAACAATTGTTCTTATTAAAAGGGATAAACTTCATTATTTGAAGATTTACATAGTTTTGTGCATTTTCAATTGATAGATTATGGAGGTTTTTTTTTTTTTTGCTGGTTTTGTTTGAGGGTTTTCATTAAAACAAAATCCTTGTAAAATGTGACATTGGTTCAAGTAAAAATGACAAGAAACTGTATAAGTGTTCAGTATGTACGTAATACAAAAGTTGGATGTAGACATTTATAACAGTTGCCATGAATAGACGAGAATAAATTCTTAACATAATTGCTATGCTATCCATATTATTTTGGAACATAAATTGCCTCACAGGTATAAACAAAATGGTACAAGTATTGAATTATATTAAGAAATGCAGAGTGCAAATAGCAATACTGCAAGAGACACAACTGGAAGGAAATGTGCATGTGAATTTGATAAAGAACACATTTCAGGATGGATATTCAGCAGATTACCAGGGAGCTCCAACAGTGATAAAGAGGGAAAAAAAGATAAACATGGTAGATCTGTGGCATGAAGGGGCTACTGACAAGAGATGATGATTACACTGGCATGCATTTATATTCCACCTAAAATTGCTATCATTGAGCTCAATAAAATTTTGGGAGAAATAATCAGCTTTCATAAAGAAATATTATTTCTAGGTAGTTGCTGGTGCTTGATTTGTATTAGTGAGGATGTATCTGGGGGACTTGGAAGGCAAAACAACAAAAGAGGGTAGATTTTTGAAGAAATTTATGAAAGTAATTGGTATGGAAGATGTGAAGTCATTAGTAGGAACTTGGAGAGAATTTAGATATTATTCTCCAAGATATAATTTGTCTAGTCTAGTTCAGCTATTACATTTCAAAGGAACATGTGCATTTAATTGAAAGCTTTGACACATCCAATAACTATTTCAGATCACACACCAATAAAAGCTAAGGGAAAATGCAGGGTAATGAAGTAAAAATGACATACTAGCATTTCCCACCTACCTGTTAAGAGCGGAATTTAAGGAATGGGAAGTATAAATTATTTGAATTATTAGGAAATTTAAATTTCTTTCACTACCTGTAACATTTGAAGAATATTTAAAGGGATAAAAAGAAAATGGAGTTTAAAAACAGAATAGAAATAAAAAGAGATAAAGTTAAGTACCAGAAATTTAGAGGTGCTGACAAAGGTTGAAGTATTGCAGAATAAGGGAAATAAGGGGAATCTCACACTGAGCTAAACTGAGGATGGGCACTGACCACAATCCCAATCTGTGATATAAAACAAGAAGTATCCTGTTTTCTTGCTTATTTTTTCACTAGTCATTGCATTGCTTATTCTTACAATTTATTGCACTTTTTATTGTCTGCTGCCTATTTTTTTACTGTATATATTTGCTATAAACTAATCTGCACTGTTCTGCCTTACCGGGCCTTTTGAATCACTTCTGTTATTGCCTCACTCTTTGTAAAGCTATTTTAGGTAGTTTCACTTTGTGAAAGGTATTAATTGGAATTTTTCTCCTTTTGTTAAGCATCTGTTTGTTCTGTTTTTCTTGCCAAGGAGTGTATTTGTTTGCAGTTAAAAGCATTCTGTAGAGTCTCCTTGCTCCTTTTTCTGTTAAAAATTTTAATTTAGTGTCTCACTGCTGTTTTCCTGCTGGGATAAACATTTATGTAGTGTTTTCTGTCTAAAATAGTGTAGCTAGTAGCTGCAGCATAGTTCCAGAACCCACCCTCCCTATTGTTGTCTTGTTAAAAATTGGAGGCTTTGAAGTTGCCCGCCTTTACTGTAACTTTGATCTTGGACACTACTTCCAGTCCAGTCTCATTAACTCATTCTACTTAATACAGAAAGAACATTTGGAAAGGCCAACCACCATAGTTTCTTTACCTTGAATTATTCTTTGTTCATCCTTTCTCCCCCATTCAAAAAAAATGTCAGTTGCTTTTACAGTATTTGTGTTTCCCTCTCCTTCTCTATAACTTCATCTTGCTTTTTCAGCTACTTGTTCTCTAAAGTGTTCAATTTCATCTTTTCTGCTGCATTTACTACTGCTTGGTTTTAACCTATTTAAATTGTGTTATTCTAAGCCTCTTAGTTTTGGTCTAAGCACTTGGGTTTTAGGCCTACCCCTTAGCTTTCCCTGGCCTCTCTCCCACAGATTCTGACAAATATGGATGGACAATTTCTTATGGTTTCTTCTGCCAGCCTGGTTGATATGGACATCCTGAGACAGTGTAGCAACTGCCTCATGTACATGGACAACCATCTGCTATTTCCACCTAGGAACACAATTTGTGAGAGATGCAATTACATTAAGAACCTAGAGTCTATGCTTTCTCCCTCACAATCCAGTATATCTGACACTGAGAAGGTTATCAATCCAATCACTACACCTCAAACACCACCCTCAGCTACACAACACACACCCTCATATGTGGAGGCTTTCAACAAAGCATACTCAAACAAAGGAGGCTTCAGAGGCAAAAACACATGCGAACTCCACAACCTTCCACACGACATACCACACATAGTCCACACACCTGTGTCTCACAACCACAAAGGCCTAACCATAAATCTAGTATATTAGTCATAGGAGACTCCACTGTGAGACACACCGAAGTGCCTCTCACCAGGCTGGATAAGGAGAAAGTCACGGTTAGTTGTCTGTCAGGTGCCAGAATCCACCACATCACACATGCAATCAGGTCTCTCAACAACAAGTACTGTTATGACTCTGTCATAGTCCATGTTGGGGTGAAAGACTTGAGACGTACCTCCCTGGACTATATGAAGTGAGACATGATTGAGCTCACTGAATATTTGTCCCAGGCAGATATGTCCCTAGCCTTAAGCAGCATTCTACGTCACCAGAATGATGCCTCAATACAAACAGAAAATTATTGACTTTAATAATTGGCTTAGTTTCTGGTGTCATTCCAGGGGGATCCAGTACCTGACAGCCTGGGAAGATAGGATCGACAGACCACAATGCTTTGCTAGAGACATTCTGCATCTGTCCCACTTGGTCTTCAGGCTTCTGGCAAAGGCCCTTGCCTCCCCCATAGTGCCTTTTTTAGGAAAAGTCCTTAGATCTATAAAACCAACATAAAATTTTCAACAAAACAAAAATTAAAGGTCATGCTTCTAAATGCTAGGAGTCTAAACATGAACCTGCACTCACTGCAAGCATTCTTAACCCCAGATGATGCTGACATTTGTGCAGTCACAGAAACCTAGTTCAATGCTGTGGAGAGCGCCCCAGCCTTACCTGGTTACTCATCCTATCGTACATTCAGACGCCAAACCTTGGACTCAAAGCCAAAGGAGATGGAGTTTCAATGTAAATTAAAGACACACACACCTCCAGGCTGGTCAAATAGTATGATGCACAGGAGACACTCTAGGTGCACTTAACTATAGACAGGACCCCTATTCAAATCATAGCTAGCTACAGACCCCCAAATTTGACTCTGGATGCCCACTCCACCTATCTGGACCTCTTTGAATCTATCAGGATTCAACCTTTACCCTGATCCTGGGCGACTTTAACTACCCAACCATAGAATGGAAAAGCTACTCATGCCAGAACACAAGTGCCCAGAGTTTCCTTGATTTTATCAATGCAAATGCCTTGGAGCAGCTTGTCGATACCCCCACAAGAGGTGATAATATATTGGACTTGGTATTAACCAACATGAGTAACCACTGCAGCACACCTACAGTATCACTGTCCCTGGTAAGATCTGACCATAACACAATCACTTTCAAAGTCAGCATCTCCCCTGACCTCCCCCTAACTGGGTTCAAACAAAAAAAAAAAACTTCTCCAAAGCTGATTACAACCTCCTGAGAGATGGTATAAACAGTTTCATAGCCCCCTTCCCCTCTGCTGGAACTGGAACCAATGTCCACATCTACACCAAAGTACTATAAGAGCACTTATATAGATGCATGGAATCAGGAATACCTGACAGGACAAAATCATCATCCACAAGGAAGAGTAAACCAATCTGGTGGACATCTGCAATAAATAAACTATATAACAAAAGGAGAAAATTGCTGTCCAGGACCAAGAAGGAGCAGGTGCGCAGTTGGAAGCAATCTCTCCTTACCCTGAACAAGCAAATAAGAGCACTAGTGAAATCCTCGAAAACCAATTTGAGTCCAAATTGGCTACATCTACTAGAGACAATCATAAGGCCTTCTTCACATATGTCCGCAATCTCACCCAGATTTGTTCAGAGCATGTGGTCAAGGACACCACATACACAAATGCTGTAGATATAGCCAACGTCTTGGCTGATAGATTCAGTGAAAGCTTCACCCCTCTGCCCCCCCCATCAGTAAATCAGGACATTCCCAGTACCTGCCCACCTCCCCTTATCTCTAGGGAACAGGTCAACACTGCCCTCTCAAAGGCAAAAAATACAGCCTCCATGTGACCCGATAATATCCCAGGCTGCATCCTACATGAACTGAGGCATGAACTTGTGACACCATTAGGCACCCTATTCAACCAAAGCCTGAGTACCAGCTTTGTCCCAGCCAAGTGGAGGACAGCCACTGTCATCCCTTTGCACAAAGGTGGAGCATCCACCGATCCAGGAAATTATAGACCCATCAACCTAACTAGCCTGATCTGCAAGGCCATGGAATGGATTGTCATGGACCTCATTAACAGGGACATTGGCAACATCTAAACACTCAACCTCACACAGTTTGGCTTTCTCAGGGGGAGGTCATGTCTGTTATATCTGGTTGACTTCTTTGAGACAGTCACCAAAGCCATGGACGAAGAGAAGACAGTGCACACAACCTACCTTATTCTGGCCAAGGCCTTTGACACTATTCCCCACTTGGGCATAGTAGACACACTCTCTCTCAGCTAGATATCAATCCATATGTTATCAAATGGGTAGCAAACTGGCTCACTGATAGAACCTGCCTTATCAAAATAGGGGAAGTCACCTAAAGCAGTAGTGTAACAAGCAGCATACCCCAGGGATCGGTCTTGGGGCCTCTGTTATTTGGGATATACTTCTCTGAGGTGCATGCCAAAACCAGTAGGCTATGGCTGACCAAGTTTGCAGATGACTGCAATATGGGCATGGTCATCAACTGCCGAAGGGATGTGGACGTCCTCCAAGAGGGTCTCACCAAAACCAGTAGGCTATGGCTGACCAAGTTTGCAGATGACTGCAATATGGGCATGGTCATCAATTCCCGAAGGGATGTGGATGTCCTCCAAGAGGGTCTCACACAAACAAATGACTGGTGCCAGAAACATGGCCTCATGATGAATGCCAAAAAGTGCATCATCATCCCCTTTGGGGAGAGTGATGTCCCTACATTTTATCACATTACTAACAATGTCCTAAGCACGCAATCAGTCATGAGGTATTTGGGTACCAGTGATAGCAATCGGACCTTTGACCACCATGTTGCTTCTGTTGTATGAAGAGCTTTCTATATCGCGCACCTCATAAGTAAGGGTATCTCATCCAGGGACAAGAAGGTCATAACATCCCTTTATTCTTGCCTTATAAGGCCAATTATTGAGTACAATACCCCCTTTGGCATGTACCTTGCAAAACACATGCAGCACCTGGAGAGACTACAGAGGTTCCACACCAGAAGAATTTAGGGCCCGAAACATCTACCCTACACCGATAGACTAAAAACCCTGTCCCTCTACTTAGTTTCATACAGACTCCTCAGAAGTGACCTCTGTCTAGCATACAAAGCAATTTGACCCTGCCTTGATGGGACTACTGCATATCCGCAAGTCAAGTGCCACTCGAGTAACCCACACGCATGACCTCAACCTGGTCTGTGACATCAAAAGGACTTGTTGACAGGACAGATTTGTGTCCCAGAGACTCTCCCATCTATTGAATAGAGTCCCTCTCCACGTCAAGCAGAGTACCTAATTGTCTCTTTTTAAGTGCAACCTAGATAACTGGATGGGAATCAGAAAATTCACCCCTGGGAGTCCACCTGTGGCCTTGCTGGACAGTGGCTTTGGGTGCTGACTTGTCTAAATATGGGCTAAACTCTTGGCTAGGCTTATAAGGGCCTTAGGGCCAATAGCCTAGTAACTTCCTATGATCCTAAGAAAATTGCAATTGTAAGGTGCTAAAGAAAAAATAAGGGAGTACCTGGATAATACTCACAAGTGTAGAAATATTGTGTTAAGCATCTGTTTTTGATAACTCCACAGCACAAAAACTTTTAGCGCAACAATTTAGGCAACATAAAGTAGAAAGAGTTAACGCCTGCACAAGAAAAATAACCAGAGATCCTGTGGAGGTATTTGTGTTATTTTGAATATTTGATGACAATTTGTATAAAACAGAATTGTAGAAAAGAACAAACAAAATAGAAATAATTATGGAAGACTTTAATAAGCCAAGGTTAGAGGTAGATGAGGCTCAATAATTAACAGCTGAGATAGGGAGTGATGAGATAAAAATGGTAATATATATTCAGTCTGGTAGAAAGTCTCCAGGAACAGATGGTATTCCTGTGGAAGTCTGGAAACTAGGAGGGAAGCAAGTCATTAAAATATTGTTTTGTTTAACAGTATTTTAAAAGGACAAGTATAGACATCTTGGAAGAAGCTGTGATGGCTGTAATGCCTAAAGGCGGTAAAGACCCACTTGATCTAGTTTCATATAGACCCATTTCAACTTTAAATAATGATTATAAAATATTTGAATAAAGCAGCTAAAAGAATGACAACACTGTTGTCAAAATTGATAGATCTGGATCATTTTGGTTTTATGGAGGGGAGGCAAACATTTGACAGCATTAACAGAACTATGATGATGCAGAGAGAAGCAGAATTTAAGAAAATACTGCAGCTGTTGGTGGTCTTGATGCAACAAAAACATTCAACAGAGTAAGCTGGGATTTTATGAGTAGGGCAATGGATGCACTTTCATTCCATGATACAATAAGGTTAGTTAGGAGCACATATGACGGATTGGAGGCATTAATTAAAGTGGGAAAGTTCCTCTCTGAGAAGTTGTGTCTGAATGCAGGAACCAAGCAAGTGTCCTCTTTCCTCTTTATTTACTTTTTATTTAGAGCCGTTGGCAAAGAAAGTAAGGAACTCAAAAATTCAAGGATGGAATTGATATGGTACTCAATAAAATTTGGCTTTACTTGCAGGCATTTTTATTTTGCACCTGATAAAACCCGAAAAAACATCAGCGCTGTGTAGCATTTTGAGACAGTTTTAAGTCTTCTAGGGATATAACATTAATGAAGATAAAACAAAGGCTATAACTGTAAATTATGTACCTACACTTCAATTGGTTCAGCAATATCCATATTTATGGGGACACAATAAGATGAAGTATTGAGGACTATGGATTAAAAAGTTTCTGTTATGGCAATGTGGGAAGAGACTAAAGAAAAGATAATACAAAAACTGAGAAATAGGAAACTTTTTTTCATGGATATGTATAGCAAGATAGAAGCAGTAAAAACGTTTTCTTCTATTTAGTTTCATATGCAGGTGAGGGCATACCTATTAACCAGAGGAGAAGATGTAGACAGTAAGAGATGAAGGAATTTATCTGGGAGAAGAAGGCAAGGGTCAAGTAGGATAAGCTGACCCTTCCAAACAAAGTAGTTTAGGATCATTGGATTTGAAGGGATATTTTAGAGCCACACATTTAAGACTCATTTACATAACACATACAGAAAGATAAAATTCATAGTAGAAAGGGATGACGCAGGGGAGAAATTCAGGAACTAAAGAGATAATGGGATTTCTTATGCAGATCCTTAAGGAGAACAGCAGACATACATAACATTATTTTCATAAAATAGCAGAAAGCATTCTAAGCACTACAAGTAAGCCAACATGAAAGGAGATTCTGCCGATAAGGATTTCTGCAATTAGGGGTACAGAGAAAAGGCAAGAGGGAGCTGGAATTTGCAAGAGAAAACTGTCAAAGGAACCAAGGTATTTGGAGCAAAGAACTAGAGTGGGGAAGGTAATGGAAAGGGAAGATGTCAAGAAGACATTTGGACTGCAGGCTAGAGAGTAACTTCTCCTACCAAGGATCCATATCAAAGCATAAGCAAAGAGAAAGGGATAGGGAAATAGGTTCATAGTTTCATGGGTAGGTACTAGGCTATTGGCCCTAGGGCCTATATAAGCCTAGTCAAATGGTACCCTGGCTTTTGCCACCCAATAAAATTATTTTCCTGTGCCCCTGTCAAGCAGAGCCACAGAAGTGTTCCCCGGGGTGAATTTCCTATCTCCCATCCAATCATCGAGATTTTTCTTGAAGAGTGCTAATGAGGAGCTTTGTTTCATACAGATAGGTACTTTGTTCCAGAGTATGGGAAGTCTCTGGGACAAGAATCTATCCTTCCAGCATGTTCTGTTTATTGTGGTGACAAGGTTTAGGTCCCTAGAGTGTGTAGCTTGGAGGGATTGGGATTTCTTAACGTGGAGCATATCCAACAGCTCTGGGTTTGATATAGCTTTGTATGTTAGGCAGAGATCACCTCTGAGTAGGCGATATGCAACAGAGTAAAGCTGGAGTTTTTTGAGACGGTCTGTGTAGGGCATCTGTTTGAGGCAGGTAATCCTCTTTGTGAGGTATTTCTGTGGCCTTTCCAGTTTTTGTAGATGTCTTGTGAGGTACATACCAAAAGGGGCGTTGTACTCTATAATGGGTCTAATGAGTGATGAGTAGAGGGGAACAATGACATCTTTTTTTCCT
The DNA here is from genome assembly GCF_019279795.1 of Protopterus annectens. Taxonomy (NCBI): domain Eukaryota; kingdom Metazoa; phylum Chordata; order Ceratodontiformes; family Protopteridae; genus Protopterus; species Protopterus annectens. Next base: position 44,362,677 of record NC_056742.1, on the reverse strand, counting down.
GGATGAGAAACCTTTTGTGATGAGGTTTGCCATGTAGAAGGATTTCCTGACTACTGTGGTGATGTGATTATCAAAGGAGAGACTACTGTCCACCTGTGTCCCAAGGTCTCTTAACACACTTTCGGTGTTAACTAGACTACTGCCTATGTAGTAGTTCATGGGTACATAGTTTTTACTAAAAGGGATGACAATGCATTTTTTGGCATTGATCTTGAGGCCAGGGCTTTGACACCAGGCATCTGCCTCAGTGAGGCCCTTTTGTAGGATGTCCACATCTTTAGGAGTTTTGATTATGGCTCCTAGTTTGCAGTCATCTGCAAACTTTGTTAGCCAAAGACCTTTTGTGTTAGCCTGTACTTCAGAGAAGTAGATACTAAACAGGAGAGGACCTAGGACTGAACCCTGTGGTACTCCACTTGTCACTAGTCTGAAGTTGGATTTAGAGTCTGCTACTTTTATAATGTGGGTTCTGTCAGTGAGCCAGTTGGCAATCTATCTTGTGACATAGGGATTTATACCTAGTTTAGTGAGTTTGTCTATAATTCCAGAGTGGGGGATGGTCTCAAAAGCCTTGGTGAGATCTAGATAGGCTGTGTGAATCACCTTACCCTCATCTACAGCTTTGGTGACCGCTTCAAAGAAGTCTATCAGTTTAGGAGACATGATCTGCCTTTTACAAACTCAAACTGTGTATGGTCCAGAGTTTGGAGATTACCAATGTCATTGTTTATAAGTTCCATGATGATACACTCCATAGCCCTGCAGACCAGGCTCATCAGGCTAATGGTGCAGCAGTTACCAGGGTCTGTGGTGGCTTCCCCCTTGTGGGGTGGGATAACTGTTGCTGTGCACCATTCAGTGGGCACAAAGCCTGAGGTGAGGCTATGATTGAACATGGTACTCAGGTGGGGTGCCAGTTCGTTCTGTAGTTCATGTAGAATGCAGCCTGGGATGTTGTCAGGTCCAATGGATGCTGTGTTCTTGGCTTTGGAGACTGTGTTTTTTATCTGTGCAGCCATGATTACGGGTACTTTGCATTCTTCCGGAATAGAGATGGGCCCTTTAGGGGATGAGAGAGGGGTAAAGTTAGCACTGAACCTATCTGTCAGGATGTTGGCAATATCAGTTGGTTCTATATATTTAGTGCCATTGTGCTGTAACTCAGAACAGATCTGAGTGTTATAAGCAGCATACATGGCACAGTAGCAATGCAAGGCAGCAATATATAAGGCAAATAATTGCACAAAAAGGATTTCCACTGAATAAATGTTAGAAACACTGGTTTATTACAGCACAGAAAAAATGTGTCAAGAGCTATCACCTGAATAGGCTTCTTCAGACCATACAATTTAGTCCTCAGCACTCTTAATATACAAAAAAGGGTGCCAAAAAACATTGCAAAATCCTTAAAGATATATCACACTGATCAGATTAGGGTTTGTTCTACTGTTAATGCCCTTTCCAAGCATGTTTTGTCCACTGACCATACACATATGTTCCGTTTTAAAGTATTAGATGTTATACACACTAGTTTTAGGCGGGGTGATGTAAGGGGTAGGACGGAAAGTGCTGAGTCCAGGTGGATTGTCAGGCTTAGGACATAGGTATTCCCTGGACTGAATGAGAAGGTACCCCTGAGACCCTTCTTGAGATCTAGGAGATTGAAGTGAACATACTTTGCTGTGCTTGATTTTGTTTTTTTATATGTATGTTTATCTATGTTTAGGAGGATTTTATTGACAAGCTTTCACATTGTGTGATTGAAGCACTATGATCAGTGTGATGTATCTTTAAGGATTTTGCAATGTTTTTTGGTGACCTTTTTTGTATATTAAGAGTGCTGAGGACTCAATTGTGTGGTCTGAAGAAGCCTATTCAGGTGAAAGCGCTTACCACATTTTTTCTGTGCTGTAATAAACCAGTGTTTTTAACATTTATTCAGTGGAAATCCTTTCTGTGTGATTATTTGCCTTATATATTCCTGTCTTGCATCGCTACTGTGCCATGTATGCTGCTTATTATACTTGGATTGTGTTTGGCACAGGGAGCGTTTACCTTGTGGGGAGTGACTTATATTGGATTCTTTTTTATTACGTGCTGCTGTTTTCACTTCCCTGAGAGCATGGCAGGTACTGCAGAGAAGCAAGTGGAATTACCATATGTACCGGAACAGGGTGCTTCTTTAAATGTTGATTGGTTTTCTACGTGTGTATCATGTGCCGTGAATCACCTGATGTTGTTTGAGGAGGGAGGGGAGGAGGACACGGTAACTTCGGCTGTGCCATTTGATAGGGTTGAACTGCATGTGACTGTTGCTAGACTGGAGACTGACTTCCTGAAGTTGAAGCGGTTGCAGACCCAACGGCAGCATTTTGAAGTCTGCATTTTTCGGAGAATTGTACCGAGGGGATTGAAGGTACTGAAGATGCCCACTATGGGTAATTTGTATCCTGAATTACTTTTTAAGTGGCAGCAGGCTAACACAGAGGTAATCCTTAAATATATGTCTCTACTGAACAAATTTTTTCTACCGGAGGAATTAGAATTACGTGAGACAATTAGAGAGCAACAGAGGGAGTTATACCATCATTTCCCAGCTGATGTTGCTAACAGATTTATTGACTCTATGTTAGATACTGTACAACTCTATGAAAAGCACTTGCTGGCACTGAAGCAGCACAAGCTTAAGAGGGATATTGATGATTTTAGGTTAGGCCAAGTCTTTTCTTGGCCGAGGACATTTACCACGGGACATGGGTTTAGTGATTCTACTCCTGCTCAATGGCTGGATGTGCCTAATGGCTATAACAAGGACAATAATACTAACGTGAATGCTCCTGTGATTGAGAATGTCATTGATGGAAATGTGATTGTAAAAAATGGTTGTAGCAATGCTACTCCTGTTAATGTGGAACCATTGGGTTCGGATGTTTCTAGTAATGCTGTTTCTGTTAATATGGAACCTGTGGGTTCGATTGCAGTGTGGAGTGGCTTTGGTTCTTCCTCTGCTGATCTTTTTGACCAAGGTCTGAGTATGGCTGGGTGTTCTGTTCCTGCCAATCTGAATTTGAACCGGTAGTCAGAAGGAAGGAACCTGTTCATTCTGTGCATGCTACATCTTATCTTAGTTCCGACAAGGTCAGCGATGGGGTTGCCAATCGCCCTTTCCCCATCAATGTAGTTCACAGGAGAGGGGGGAGATCAAGGACCATGAGCAGGGGCAGGACCAAAAGGAAATCGTCAGCAGATTCCCGGTTGAACCACAACCTCAAGAGGATGTGGGAGAAAACTGGGAAATGCTAGTTCACAATATTTCTTCCCATTCTCTTACACCTGATGAGTTAGGTGTTTTATCGAAAGGATTGACCTTTATACCAAGTTGTAATAGCAATTATGTTGAAACCTTGGTACAGTTTAAACTATTTGCTAGGAACCTATGCCTTAAGTTGGAGTTTAAGGACATGATGCAGATGTCCGATGAGAAATCCTTTTAGAAGCCTAGTGTATATATGCCAGGGGTGCCACCATTAGTGGCTGCTTTTAGTAAATTGGTTGAAAATGATTTATATGACATGGAGAAATAGGTGGGTAGGTCCGGTGAAAGGAGAGGCAATTTTGACCTATGCACAGAGGAGAGCCTTGCAGCAGTTGAGGAGTGACACCTCCCTTGTCATCAGACCTGCCAACAAAGGGAGGGGTGCCATGGTGGTTATGGATACTGGATTTTATAATGATTCCATGACATCTATGTTGTAGAATCAGAATTTTTATTATTTGATAGAGCGCAATATGGTGGATGCACATGTACAGAGGATATGGGGGATGCTGGATGACTTAATTAAGACTAATGTTATTACGAGTGAGTTGTATGAATATCTTTTGGTTAGTGACCCCCATTTGCCAGTGATACAAGGCCTACCAAAGCTTCATAAGAATGGTAGGTGTCCACCCATGAGGCCCATTGTTGCAGGCAGAGGGTGGATCACTGAACCTTTTTCTTTATATGTGGAGAGGTTTCTATGTCCTGTGGTTGATGCTAATGTTTATATCCTAAGGGATATGAAACAGTTTCTATTGGATTTGTATGAATGTGTGAGACTAGTTCCTATTGATCTCCCTTATTTTTTGGTTATGATGGATGTTCATTCCCTTTTTACTGTAATTCTGAACAGGGAGGGGGTACAGTTGGTGTCTGATTATCTGAAGGTTAAGTCAGAGTTGAGCAGTGATGCTGTGGAACTGTTGGTCTTATTTCTGGAAGTTGTACTGGAGAACAACATCTTTTGTTTTGGTTCACAGTGTTTTTTTCAGAGGGATGGCATGGCTATGTGCACTTCATGTGCCAATAGCTACGCCGACCTTTTTATGGCTGCATGGGAGACCGAGTTTTTATTTAATGTAGAAGGGTTCTCTAGGACTGTTATGTTTTATAGGCGTTTCATTGATGATGTGTTTTTTTATCTGGAGAGGCACTAAGGATGATTTATTTTTGTTCATAGAGAGGGTTAATGGCTTGACACATTTTTTGAAGTTTAGTCATGAGGTTTCTGAGACATGGATTTCCTTTCTGGATGTTTATGTCCAGAGGTTGGAATGTGGTCTCTTAAATACAGGAGTTTATAGGAAGACTTGTCAGTGTAATGCCTTTCTTCACAGGCATAGCATGCACCCGGGGTACATGTTTGGTAACATAGTGAGAGGTCAAGTTTATGGGACATCTCAGTATAACCCCAGTCAGGAGGGTTTTGAGGCTGATGTTCGGGATTTGTGAGAAAGGTTTAAGGAAAGAGAGTATCAAACCTCTGATATAGAGAGGGGGTTAGAAGGACTCTCTGCTTTGAGAGAATGTGGTGCTGCACCCTATTTTTCAGAGAGTGCAGTACTTAATGAGGATTATGGACAGAGTGGTTTAGGTGCCATCAAGAGAAGAGATCATGGTTTTAGAGTACCATTATATTATACGAAGGATGTGGGTAGATGAAAAGATGTGATTAGATCACATTGGGATGTTTTGACAGTAGATCTGGATATGAGAGATGTTGTAGGCACCTCCCCACATTTTGTCTGTAAGAATAGATCGAATTTAAAGAAATTGCTGTGCTATCCCATCGCGGGTGGTAGAGTTGATGAAAGGATTGGTACTGTACCATGTTGTCATTGTAACCACTGTTGCCACATTGACACGGATGTTTGTTTCCATCACCCTATTTATGGCAACAGTTATGAGGTCAGAGTGTTTGCTGATTGTAATTCTTCCCATGTGGTTTATTTAGCCTCCTGTTGAGCCTGTACTGTGTTTTATGTGGGTAAGATGGACAGGAGGCAAAAGAACAGGATAAGGGAACATCTTTGTCCGATTAGGGTTTGTTCTGCTGTTAATGCCCTTTCCAAGCATGTTTTGTCCACTGACCATACACATATGTTCCGTTTTAAAGTATTAGATGTTATACACACTAGTTATAGGGGGGGTGATGTAAGGGGTAGGACAGAAGGTGCTGAGTCCAGGTGGATTGTCAGGCTTAGGGTGGATGTATTCCCTGGACTGAATGAGAAGGTACCCCTGAGACCCTTCTTGAGATCTAGGAGATTGAAGTGAACACAATATGCTGTGCTTGATTTTGCTTTTTTATATGTATGTTTATTTATTTTTAGGAGGATTTTACCGACAAGCTTTGACATTGTGTGATTGAAGCACTATGATCAGTGTGATGTATCTTTAAGGATTTTGCAATGTTTTTTGGTGCCCTTTTTATTATATTAAGAGTGTTGAGGACTCAATTGTATGGTCTGAAGAAGCCTATTCAGGTGACAGCACTTACCATGTTTTTTCTGTGCTGTAATAAACCAGTGTTTTTAACATTTATTCAGTGGAAATCCTTTCTGTGCGATTATTTGCCTTATATATTCCTGCCTTGCATCGCTACTGTGCCGTGTATGCTGCTTATTATACTTGGATTGTGTTTGGCACGGGGAGCGTTTACCTTGTGGGAAGTGACTTATATTGGATTCTTTTTTATTAAGATCTGAGTGTTGCCATTGAGATTCTTGACATAGCTATAGAATGCTTTGTGATTGTCTTTAGAATCAGTGGCAATGTTGTTTTCGTAACTAGCTTTGGAGGATTTTATGAGTGGTCTCAGCTTCTTATTGAGGCTGACCACAGAGTTCCTCCAATCATGGGATTTTACTCTTTTTTGCAACAGTTTCTTTCTTCTGTTGTAGAGTTTGTTTATAGCTGGGGACCACCAGATCAGCTTCCTTTTTTTGGAGGATAGCATCTTGGTTCTGTTAGGGATTGCATGATCCATGCACTCGTGTAAGTGCTTATAAAGTGCAATTGTGTAGGATTCAGCAGGCGTATCTCTATTGTCTGTCGGTATGGGTGTCGTGAAGTTTGCCACTTCTGTCTGAAGAAGAATGAAGTTGGCTTTGGAGAAATTTTTTTACGGTGGTTTCCCTAATTGGGGGGGGGGGGGTTTGGGATGTGGATGTCTAGGGTGATTTGCTAGTGGTCAGATCTGACCAACGAGGAATTGACCTCTGGTGTGGAACACCGGTTGCCCATGTTGGTAATGACCAGGTCTAGGATATTGCTGCCCCTGGTGGGGGTGTGGATAAGTTGATCCAAGGCATTGAAATTTATGAATTCCAGAAAACGTTGAGCACAAGAGTTGGTACATGAGTAGTTTTCCCAGTTAATAGTGGGGAAGTTGAAATTACCCATTATTAGGGTGTTAAGTTGTACCCTAATATTTTCCAGTGTATCGTGAAATAAGGACAAGGAGTCCTGGAGCATGGTGGGGGATCTATAGCAAGATACAATTTCCATTGCGGTCTTGCCCAGAGTTAGTTGCACTTGGATAATCTCAGATGCATTATGCTGAGCAACTAGCCTGGAGGTGTGGATATCCTTAATGAATATGGACACGGCTCCGCCTTTAGTGCTTTGGTCCAGGTTAGGTGGCCGAAAGGTGTGGTATGAATTATAGCCAAATAATGCAGGGGTTCTCTCTGGAGCCTTGCACCAGGTCTCTGTCACTGCACAGATGTCAATGTTCTCCATTTTAAGGAGTGCCTCGAGTGAGCGCATTTTGAGGTTTAGACCTCTAGCATTAAGTAGCATTACCCTCAGATTTTGCTTACTTGTACCTGTTACGGTGGCAAATCAGTCATTTGAATCTTGCCTAAAAAAGGCACTATAGGGGTGGCAAGAGCCTTATCCAGTATCCGGAATCCCAAGGGTGACAGGTGCAGACCATCTCTAGAAAAGCATTGTGGTGTATCTTTTCAGGCTTGCTAGTTGCTGCTGAAGCACCTACCAAGAGGAGAAAATGCTGAGAGAAGAAACGGAGCCACTTTTGTGATTTTAAGTATTTTCTTCTGATTTTTTGTTAAGTTTTACTGCTTTGCCGCCTACTTTTTGGCATTTTCTGGCTTGCTAAAGTTTATATCTGTAACAGTAACAGTACTTGGAACACATCTAGAGCCTGTTTACTGCATTTCCTGTGTTGCACTTAATTTAAAATTGTTTTTTCATCTAAAAACTGCATTTTACCTGATTTTGGCCTAGCACTCAAGTGTGGGGTCATTTATTGCACTGTTGTGATTATTTTGCTGCTTGCGTATCTCTGCTACCTTTAAACTACAACAAAAAGAAAAAAAAGCAAAAAAATCTTGCTTTTTTCCCACTTTCTGAAAGTTAAGAAAGTTCAGTTACAGATTTGCTGTTCTGAACTGTTTGGAAGTTTCTAGAAGGCCAGTGCTTGCTTGGGCTAAAGGGAAGTCTCTGTATTCACCAGTGGGAATGGTTAACACTGAACAGCCTGCCTGTCCCTGGAAGAGTGTTTACTACCTAGAAGCTGTAGTTTTATTGGCCATTTTGGGTCAATTCTAAACTCCTTGATCTCTCTCTCTTAAAACCAGGCTGCCTCATGGTTTTGGCGTCTTTTCAGGCTTGCTAGTTCTTGCTGAAGCACCTACCAATAGGAGAAAATGCTGAGATAAGAAAAGGAGCCACTTTTGTGATTTTAAGTATTTTCTTCTGATTTTTTGTTTTGCCACCTACTTTTTGGCATTTTCCGGCTTGCTAAAGTTTATATCTGTAACAGTAAAAGTACTTGGAACACATCTAGAGCCTGTTTACTGCATTTCCTGTGTTACACAATTTAAAATCGTTATTTTCTCTAAAAACTGCATTTTACCTGATTTTTGCCTAGCACTCAAGTGTGGGGTCATTTATTGCACTGTTGTGATTATTTTGCTGCTTGTGTATCTCTGCTATCTTTAAACTACAACAAAAAGAAAAGCAAAAACAAAAAATCTTGCTTTTTTCCCACTTTCTGAAAGTTAAGAAAGTTCAGTTACAGATTTGCTGTTCTGAACTGTTTGGAAGTTTCTAGAAGGCCAGTGCTTGCTTCGGCTAAAGGGAAGTCTCTGTGTTTACCAGTGGGAGTGGTTAACACTGAATAGCCTGCATGTCCCTGGAGGAGTGGTTACTACCTAGAAGCTGTAGTTTTATTGGCCATTTTGGGTCAATTCTAAACCCATTGATCTCTCTCTCTTAAAACCAGGCTGCCTCATGGTTTTGGCTTCTTTGCAGGCTTGCTAGTTGCTGCTGAAGCACCTACCAAGAGGAGAAAACGCTGAGAGAAGAAAAGGAGCCACTTTTGTGATTTTAAGTATTTTCTTCTGATTTTTTGTTAAGTTTTACTGCTTTGCCGCCTATTTTTTGGCATTTTCCGGCTTGCTAAAGTTTATATCTGTAACAGTAACAGTACTTGGAACACATCTAGAGCCTGTTTACTGCATTTCCTGTGTTACGCAATTTAAAATCGTTTTTTTCTCTAAAAACTACATTTCACCTGATTTTTGCCTAGCACTCAAGTGTGGGGTCATTTATTGCACTGTTGTGATTATTTTGCTGCTTGTGTATCTCTGCTACCTTTAAACTACAACAAAAAGAAAAAAAAAAATCTTGCTCTTTTCCCACTTTCTGAAAGTTAAGAAAGTTGAGTTACAGATTTGCTGTTCTGAACTGTTTGGAAGTTTCTAGAAGGCCAGTGCTTGCTTAGGCTAAAGGGAAGTCCCTGTGTTTACCAGTGGAGTGGTTAACACTGAACAGCCTGCCTGAGTGGTTACTACCTAGAAGCTGTAGTTTTATTGGCCATTTTGGGTTAATTTTAGACTCCTTGATCTCTCTCTCTTAAAACCAGGCTGCCTCATGGTTTTGGCATCTTTTCAGGCTTGCTAGTTGTTGCTGAAGCACCTACCAAGATGAGAAAACACTGAGAGAAGAAAAGGAGCCACTTTTGTGATTATAAGTATTTTCTTCTGATTTTTTGTTAAGTTTTACTGCTTTGCCGCCTACTTTTTGGCATTTTCCGGCTTGCTAAAGTTTATATCTGTAACAGTAACAGTACTTGGAACACATCTAGAGCCTGTTTACTGCATTTCCTGTGTTGCACTTAATTTAAAATCTTTTTTTTTTCTCTAAAAAATGCATTTTACCTGATTTTTGCCTAGCACTCAAGTGTGGGGTCATTTATTGCACTGTTGTGATTATTTTGCTGCTTGTGTATCTCTGCTACCTTTAAACTACAACAAAAAGAAAAAAAAAAAAAAAAAAGCATGCTTTTTTCCCACTTTCTGGCAGTTAAGAAAGTCCAGTTACAGATTTGCTGTTCTGAATTGTTTGGAAGTTTCTAGAAGGCCGGTGCTTGCTTGGGCTAAAGGGAAGTCTCTGTGTTCACCAGTGGGAGTGGTTAACACTGAACAGCCTGCCTGTCCCTGGAGGAGTGGTTACTACCTAGAAGCTGTAGTTTTATTGGCCATTTTGGGTCAATTCTAAACTCCTTGATTTCTCTCTCTTAAAACCCTACAACTCTCTTTTTACATGGTTTTGCGCACTGAGCAGCATCGGGCAGCGCCGTCTAAACAGGTTTAAACTATTTCAGGCTCCACAAAGTCTAATCTTCACTTTTTCCCTTAGAACTGTTCAAACTCTCAAAGTAATCACTCTATTCTGTTTCTAAAGCCCTGCACTTGCTCAGCTCTTATAAGGAAACACTAACTAACTAAAGCACTACACCCTCCTTGACTTCTCATAAGTATTAGACTCCAGATTGGCCCTTCCTGATCAAGTGAAAAATCAGTTCCCTTCCCTAATCTGATCAGTAAAAAACAGTTCCCTATACTAATCTGGTATGTCCAAGGGTCAGTTTCAAGGTTACTCTCCAGTCCAGCTGGTGAAGCTGGTAATTTTGAGGCAATGTTACAATTGCCTTATGTACACAGACAACCCTCTCCTCCTTCCAACAAACTCTAATACATGTGAGAGATGCAGTTACACAGCCAAACTGCAGGCAGAGCTCTCTCAACCCAAGACTGGCACAGTCAGTCAGGAGGAAAAGGTAACCACCCACACCACAAATCCAGTCTCACACAGACCTATTGCATCTGCATACCCAACACATAAACACACAAAAACATACTCGGAGGCTCTAAATAAAAATCTGCCTTAACAGCAAAGACCTCCTAAGCAGATATCCAAGCAACAGCCACCCCTCAACAATACCCACAAATCACATATCTCACAAAATCAGTGTGCCTCACAGTCACAGCCCATAAGGCCAAACAACACACCAAATACACTTGTTATAAGGGACTCTATTGTCCGGCACACTGATGTCACACTCACCAGACTGAACAAAGAGAAAGTCACTATAAGCTGCCTGTCGGGTGCCAGGATCCGCCACATAATGCAAGCACTCAGGTCACTCCAAAGCAAGTACAAGTATGACTCCGTCATTGTCCATGCTGGGGTGAATGACCTGAGACGTACCTTCCTGGACTACGTGAAAAGAGACATAGAGGAGCTCTCTGACCATGTAGCCCAGGCAGGTATGTCCCTGACCTTGAGTAGCATCTTGCCCTCACCAAGAATGATGCCATAGTATAAAGACAAAATGATCAGTTTCGAAAATAGGCTAAAGTATTGGTGTCATTCAAAGGGGATCCAGTGTCTGTCAGCCTGGGATGACATGCTCGACAAGCCAGGTTGCTTCGCTAGGGACGGCTTGCACCTGTCACCCTTAGGCTTTCGTATACTGGCCAAGGCTCTTGCCACCCCATAGTGCCTTTTTTAGGCAAGGCTCAAAGGACAAACCCACCTCCATAGACAACCCAAAAATAAAAAAACTAAAGGTAATGCTACTCAATGCCAGAAGTCTAAACCTCAAGATGCACGCACTCGAGACTCTCCTCAGTATGGGGAAAATCGATGTCTGTGCAGTAACAGAAACCTGGTTCAAGGCTCCTGAGAGCACCCCAGCACTACCAGGTTATAACTCACACCATGCGTTTCGGCCTCAAAACTCGGACCGAAGCACAAAAGGAGGGGGAGTATCTATATTCATCAAAGATACCTACACCTCCAGGTTAGTGGCACTGCACGAAGCATCGGAAACCATCCATATGCAACTAACAGCGGGCAAAACTGCCTTTCAGTTTATATCCTGCTACAGAACACCCTCCCTATTACAGGAACCCCACTTGGCATTCCTGAGAACACTGGAGAATATGAAGGTCTCTCCAAACACTATGTTATTGGGCGACTTCAACTACCCAAACATTGACTGGGAAAACTACTCAAGCCCAAACACCCTTGCCCAACGGTTCCTTGAATTTATAAACTCTAACACAATGGAACAACTGGTCACCACTCCCACAAGAGGGAACAACATATTGGACCTGGTCATCACCAACATGGGGACTCTATGTTCCACACCAGAGGTAAACCCCTCATTGGTAAGATCAGACCATAAACAAATTTCCCTGGACATCCATATCCCGTCCCCACCCCCAGCCAAGGAAATCACTGTAAAGAATTTCTCCAAAGCCAACTTTGCACTTCTCAAGACTGAGGTGGAATCCTTCAAAGCCCCTGGGCCAGAGGATAATACAGCCCAATCCGCAGAATCCTTTACAAATGCATTCTATGAGCACCTGCAGGAATGCATGTATCATGCTATCCCAAATAAAACCAAGACTCACTCCTCCAAAAACAGGACCACGGCCATAAATAAGCTATACAACAGAAGGAGGAAGCTACTACATGACAGAGCAAAATCCCAAAAAGGGAAGGCATCTCTGATCAGTATTAGCAAGAAACTTCGATCCCTCATAAAATCATCAAAGGCCAGTTTCGAAAGAAAAATTGCCCTAGACACTAAAGATAATCACAAGGCCTTCTTTAGTTATGTCAGAAACATGGGAAGAAACTCCCAGATATGCTCTGAATTGTTGCATAATGGTAAAAAATATACCGAACCTACAGACATAGCCAACATCCTGGCAGACAGATTCAGCTCAAACTTCTCCCCCCTTCCCCCCCAAAGGAGCAAACGCCTATCCCAACTGAATGTAACCTCCCTGACATCACAGATGCACAGGTGAAAGCTGCCCTCTCCAAAGCAAAAAACACAGCATCTATGGGACTGGACGATGTCCCATTCTGTGTCTTACACGAGCTCCAAGAAGAACTGAACCCTCACATTAAGTCACTGCTCAAACTTAGCCTTACTACAGGATATGTACCCAAAGAATGGCGTACAGCTACAGTGGTCCCACTCCACAAAGGTGGTGCCACAACGGACCATGGAAACTATCGCTCCATAAGCCTGACTAGTCTGGTCTGTAAAGCTATGGAGCGTATTATCATGGAACTCATAAACAAAGACATTGGGAGCCTCAAGACACTGGACCCTACCCAATTTGGCTTTGTTAAGGGCAGATCTTGCCTCTTAAACCTAGTTGATTTCTTTGAAACAGTTACCAAAGCCATAGATTAGGGCAAGGTAGTCCACACAGCCTACCTGGACCTCGCAAAAGCCTTCGACACAATACCCCACTCGGGCATCATAAATAAGCTTACCAGCTTAAATATCAACCCCTATATCACAAGATGGGTTGCAAACTGGCTCAGAGATAGAACCCACATAGTCAGAATTGCAGGTGCAATGTCCGAATCCAAACTAGTTACAAGTGGCGTCCCACAGGGCTCAGTTCTGGGACCTCTCTTGTTCGGTATATACTTCTCTGAGGTTCAGGCTAACACGGGGGGATTATGGATGACAAAGTTTGCAGATGACTGCAAACTGGGGGCCATAATCAAATCTCCAGTTGACACAAGCATCCTCCAAAAGGGTCTCACAGAGATGGATGCTTGGTGCCAGAGCCACGGCCTCAAGCTAAATGCTAAAAAGTGCATAGACATCCACTTTGGGAAAAATAAGGTGCCCACAATTTACCACATAGGTAGTAATCCATTAAGTACGGAAGAAGTAATTAGAGATTTGGGGACCAACGTAGATAGTAATCACTCCTTTGATAATCATGTTGCCAAAGTGGTTAGAAAGACCTTCTATATAGTCCACCTTATCACGAAAGGGTTAGCATCTAGATCAAGAGAGGTCATTGTGCCCCTCTACTCGTCACTCATCAGGCCCATAATTGAATACAATGCCCCTTTTGGGATGTACCTTACCCGACACCTGCAGCAACTGGAGAGACCCCAAAAGTACCTCACCAAGAGGATCATGGGCTACAAACAGATGTCCTATGCAGCTCGACTAAAGAAACTCCAGTTCTACTCAGTTGCTTACCACCTACTCAGAGGCGATCTATGCCTGACATACAAACCCATGTCAAACCCAAAATTAATGGACATGCTCCACCTCAAAAAATCCAAGTCCCTTAGAGCTACACGCTCCAGGGACCTAAACCTCAGCACAAAAATAAATAGGACATGCTGGAGGGACAGATTCATTTCCCAGAGGCTCCCCTCACTCTGGAATAGAATTCCAATTCATGTTAGACATAGCCCCTTGCTGACCCTCTTCAAGCGAAATTTGGGCACGTGGATGGGAAATCGCAAATTCACCCCTGGGATCTCTCCTGTGTCCCTGCTAGACAGAGGCACAGTAAACTAATCTTAAAAGGGTACCTTCTGTGACCTACTTTACAGAGGCACAGTAGGCTAATCTAATAGGGAGGCAGAAGCCAAATACACTCTGGCTAGGCTTATAAATGCCCTAGGGCAGATAGCCTAGTATCTACCTATGAACCTATGATCATGTCATCCCAGGCAGACAGATACTGGATCCCCTTAGAATAACACCAGAAGCTTAGCCAATGGTTGAAGTCAATCATTTTGACCTTGTACTGTGGTATAATTCTGAGTGATGGCAGGATGCTGCTCAAGGCTAGAGTCATACCTGCCTGGGCTACAAGATCAGAAAGCACCTCCATGTCTCTTTTCATGTAGTCCAAGGAGGTACTTCTCAGGTCATTCACACCAACATGGACAATGGCAGAGTCATATTTGTACTTGCTGTGGAGTGACCTGAGTGCATGCATTGTGGTGGATTGTGGCACCTGACAGGCAGCTGACAGTAACTTTCTCCTTGTTTAGCCTGGTGAGTGGAACATCAGTGTGCTTGACTATAGAGTCACCTATGACTAGAGTGTTGGGTACGTTGTTATGCCTTATGAGCTGTGGTTGAGTGTCACACTGAGTTTGTGGGCTATGTGTCATTTGGGTTGTGTTGGGGGTGGAGGTTGCTTGCTTTTATGCTTTGGAGGTCCCTGTTGCTTGGGTAGATTTTTTTGAGAGCCTCCGCGAATGTAGGTGTGTGTTTTGTGTTTCTAAGTGTGTGTTTTGGTGGTGTAGATTTTGAGGGACTATGTGATGAGTGTGATGTGCTGCAAGTGTTTATCTTCTCCTCTTGACTGTCTAGTCCAGTCTTGGGTGAAGAGAGCTTTGCTTCCAGTTTGGCAATATAAGTGCATCTCTCACAGGTTGTAGTGTTTGGTGGTAGGAGGAGAGGGTTGTCTGTGTACATGAGGCAATTGCTGCATTGCCCCAAGATGCCCAGATTCATCAGGTAGACAGGAGAAAACACCGGGAGCTGACCCTTAGACATGCCTGGATAGGTGCTTATTAAGTACTAAAAACTATTTTCCTCTAGACAAGTGAGGGAAGTTGAGTGCTGTAGTAATTTGTAGCTTATTTAGTGCTTACAATGAGTTCTGAACAAGTGCTGTGCTCAAAGAAACAAATTTGAGTACTGAAACTAGAAAACTGGCTAGTTCTAAGAAACAAAATTAAGCTAGAAGGCTTCTCTCCAACACAGAAAGGATTGGCGGCTCAGAAGCTTACAAACAGTCCTGGATACAGCAAATCTGTATCTGGACTAGTCAACTTATAGGAAAGGCAGCAAACAAGGTTAGAATTTTTTTTTATAAAGGGGAAAGGAGGAGCAGAAGCTAACTGGGTTGGCCTACTCAAATGTTCTCCCTGGAATAGGTAAAATGAGGTAATGACACTAAAGTGGGAGGAGTGTCCCAGATCAAATTTCCAGTAGGGGTGGGCAACTGCAAAGCCACTAAGTATAAAAACAGGATACAAAGAGGAATGAAGGGTGGGAAACAAAAATCAGAACAAACAAACCCAACCAGATGCTTAACAATTGTAGAAAATTCTACTTAATACCTCACACACAGTGAGTAAAATAAAAGTGTTATAAATAACTCAGAAATAAGCAAAAAACTGGATACTTAATGTTATATATCACAGATTAGTTAGCGCAGAGCCTTTCCTCCAACTTCCTCCAATTAGCTCAGTGTGAAATGGCAGAAACAGTCACAAGTTAACATCTTAAGTAACAAAGTTGAAACCTGAAGCAACTTTAAAAAAAGCTTGAAAGAACCAATAAGGTGCTTAGTCCAAGGCGTAGTCCAGCAATACCAGTCAGCCAATGACCACAAACAATTCACTCTCACTGAAATGCTATATTGGACTTGGCTAAGCTATGATGGCCTAGGTCATGTGCTTAGACACACAGCCTCTACTAACAAACAACTAGGCCCAAAACACAAGCCTGAATATGGACAATGCTACACTACCAACACTACTTAGGTAGAAAAAACTGCAGAAATGTTTAAACAGATAAAGGATCAAGGAGACTCTAGAAAATGCTTTTAAATGCAAACAAGTTATATGATACACTCCTAGCAGGAAATCAGAACAAACAAACTCAACCAGATGCTTAACAATTGTAGAAAATTCTACTTAATACCTCACACATAGTGAGTAAAATAAAAGTGCTATAAATAACTCAAAAATAAGCAAAAAACAGGATAGTTAATGTTATATATCACAGATTAGTTAGCTCAGAGCCCTTCGTCTGACTTCCTCCGATTAACTCAGTATGAAATTGCAGAAACAGTCTCAAGTTAACTTCTTAAGTAACAAAGTTGAAACCTGAAGCAACTTTATAAAAAGCTTGAAAGACCCAATGAGCTGCTTACTCCATGGTGTAGTCCAGGCAACCCCAGTCAGCCAATGACCACAAACAATTCACTCTCACTGAAATGCTATACCGGCCTTGGCTAAGCTAGGATGGCCTGGGACATGTGCTCAGACACACAGCCTCTACTAACAAACAACTAGGCCCAAAACACAAGCCTGAATATGGACAATGCTACACTACCAATACTACCTAGGTAGAAAAAACTGCAGACATGTTTAAACAGATAAAGGATCAAGGAGACTCTAGAGAATGCTTTTAAATGCAAACAAGTTATAAGATACACTCCTAGCAGGAAATCAGAACAAACAAACCCAACCAGATGCTTAACAATTGTAGAAAATTCTACTTAAAATCCTAAGTGAAAGATCTGCTTTGATAAAATGGGGAAATGAGTACAGCAGGGTTCATTCAGATTCTTGCACTAGGTATGAGCGATGCAGTTCATGGTACTGACTGGAATTAAAAATGATCTGCTGGGCTAATACTGACACAGAATTTAGAGGATTAGGAGCCTATGCTCTGAACAGAAGGACAGGTCCAGGTGTGTACTAGGCTAACAAACACTGGGGCCTTTTTTAAACTTATCCATGCATTCTAAATCTCTGAGAAGTTCTGGCAGTCCAAGCAGGATCTTGAAAGATGAGCCATGAGCCATTTATAGGATACCCATGCCACTTGGAATCCTGTTACTGACTTTTGAAGGACTGACTACAGAGTGAGTTAGTGCTAAAGCCACAAAGATGACACCTAGAGATAAATATTACTTAGCCAAGAGATGAAATTTTAGGTGATGATGCTCTGCAATATCATGCACTGATGACTCAGGTTTGAACATGATGGGTCATTAAACATGCCCTACTTAGCTTTGGACTGATCATTCTCTTTAACTTTTTTTTTTGTCCTTACCTTTTTGTTCTGTTTATGACTTTGTAAAATCTGGGCTGATCTTAACAGCTTTATAATCCATGTTTAAGGTTTCCTGCTCAATCTATAGCATTTATGAGACAGTGAAATTCTATAAAGTTTACTGTCATTTGGTAGCCTTGTTGAAGGACCCACAAAATTCGCAGACAACAATATCATATCTTGCCAAAGATAAAGGAGGCAGTGCTGCTTGCTTTCATTCAGTGTTTCTTTCTGCAGGTGCAGTCTGCAGCCTTGACACTTACAGCCTAAACATGAAAAATAAGCATATTTAGCTGAAATAAGAGGTTATACTGCCACTTCTTCCCTAGCCTTGTCCCCCCTGAACGGCAAAACAGTACTAAAAGCAAGATGGGGAAGGGGTTCCCTTTTACATTCAAAACCAGTATAAATGATGCTACAGCCCAGAAACTGTTGGAAGATTCAATCAATTTAAGTGCAATTATCTGTATAGCCCCATGTTGCAAATTATGAATTATCTAATTTCCATTGCCACTGGATTGTACAATGTGAAAGCTGGAATGCAGAGGTCTTGCCTTTGTCACTTACACAGATGTGGTGTAACCAGAACTGCATTTCAAAGGAACATGGTGTAGTCTCACCTAAAGCATTTCATGCTCAGTCTCATCCATTTATCTGTACTGTAAAACTTACCCTGTTCTGTATTATGGATGAATGGCTTAGCCATATTTAAGCACTATAAGATGCTAGAATGCAAATTGAGAAGCCAACTGCAACAGCACCTAAAATTAAAGCAAAATACTTTTACTTCTTCTTGAATGGTAGCTTCCATGCCACTGATATCTGTAGCTAGTTGCTGGACAAAGGCAGCAGTACACCTGCAAATACTCAGCAATATTTAGCAATTTAGAATTACATGTGGGAGGTTCACAGAATGTGTTTTGGAGAAGCCCACAGGCAAGAATTGAATTATATTATCCTAAATCATGAAGTACTTCAAAAGTGTCACACAAATAAGACCTTATATTTAATTTAGCCATTTTCTTTTATATGTTAGGATACTGTTTCTCACTGATTTGAATGGGTCGCATTTATTAAGTCTCTACTCTGTATGGTTTTATGTAGTTTAAATTTTTAAAAATGAGTGTCTCATGGGTGGCTTTGCATTCCAGGTTCTTAGATACTTTTCCTCACTTTGTCACAGTTTATTTTCAGATGTACTTTTTTAGTTTAGTGAGGGTTATGGTAGGATTTCTCAGTTTTATACTTCAATTATGACTTTTAACTTTTAAGCTATAGGCAGTGTTATCTTTCATTAGTTTTTTTTTCTTTGTACAAATATGAATGAATTTCATTTTTAGATAGTAAGATTAATTTGTAATGTTTCAAGCAGATGTGTATAGGTTTTCTCTGCACTGTATGAAGGGGGAATGTGTAGGAATTAACTGTGGAATAGAACATACCATATTTTTCCAGATGTAATTCTTTATATAGAAAATGCTTCCTACCCCTCACTCAACTTTTCCTGCTACCAAATTTCAAAATATTTATCCCTCAGCTTGGACAGAATATTCAGATGACAAATACCCTTGCTCCAGTTTTTTATACCTATAGTGATTAACATCACATAAAACAGATACTCTAGTAAATTATCTTCCTTGCCTGGCCAACGCAGCCCCCTATTCCCTAACCCTACTGAACATGGTTTGTTCTCAATGTAGCATATTCCCTTAAACTCTACCCCCCCCCACACACACACACACACACACACACACACACACTCTCTCTTCAGCCCTTTCTACAATATCCCTTGACTTCTTTCCAAAATTCAGCTCTCTTCTAAAAAAAAATCTGAGAGTTGTAAAATACAAACCTTTGATAGGTGTGCACTTACATCCATCTGCATTTTTCTCAATTGTCCATATTCATCTCATATTTTTGGTATGCTTCTCGCAAAATTTGTGATTTTCTAATAAATCATTGGGTATTCAGGTCACTAAAGAATGGCATACATTTCAGTTTCACACTTCATAGCTTTCATTAAATGCATGCTAATGCAAAACCTGTTATTGTGACAAAAAATGCTCTTGTATAAACTGAGATAGTTGATAGAATAACAGGTCTTACTTTAGCATGCATTTTTCTGAAGGTTATGAAGTCTGAAACTCAGTGTATCATTTAGTGACTTAATTCCTAAATAATTTGCCAAAAAACTACAAATTTTATGAGGAACAAACCAAAAATAAGAAGCAAAAATCTATTAATTCTTTGAAAATCTGGACAGTTGGCAGGTATAGTTCAGCTGGGCCTGTCTGAGTTTGCCGCCCTTCCCCCTCACAAAATCATGGTCGAATGAAGCCTCTGCAGCCATTCCAATGATCCATTACTTGGCTATTTCACTCCATTTACCATAAACACTAATGTGCATACTGCCTTACTTCTATGATGATTTGGACTTTATTTGAAAGTTTTATTTTGCATTTTATAGCACAAACACTAAGACATCTGCTAAACAAAGCAATGCAGTCTCACAATGAAAACAGACTTAGCATTAAAACTTCTCTTCCCTTGAAACTCACATTCATTGAAACAGCATTGAATCCCACATTCAAAGAAAATACATTTTGCCAGTGGCAGATAAAGATTAATTTTGGGCTGTTTTCAAATCATAGGCCCCTTGCATATGAAACATACATGTGCTATTTGATACACCTTCCTGTTTGTACTAAATTATATTCCCTGTACAATACAGTACAGTTGTTAGAGGGCATTTTAAATTTGTTTTGAACATTTTTTTCAGTAAGCAATGAAACAAAATGCATGCACCCATAATGACAAAACTGCCCAGTTCAGAACATTTCCATCATAAACGGTCTACTCAGAATTCTACAGTCCACCATTATCAGTAAATATGCACAATTCTGCAGTCCATTATTATCAGTAAATATGCACAATTCTACAGTCCATCATTATCAGTAAATATGCACAATTCTACAGTCCATTATCAGTAAATATGCACAATTCTACAGTCCATTATTAGTAAATATGCACAATCTCTGAAGATGTAAAAGTCATCTAAATAATTCCACATTAAAGAAATCTGTAACTAATGAAGAGGTTGCTGCTAGCAAACACCTTTATATTTCATGGTTTCATCGAAAAATAAAATGTCTGTTGCCCCTGAGGAATAAATTGCCTATATTACACTAAAAAATTATAAGCTAGTAATATTGCATAAGGAAATGGATGGCAAACTGATAACAGGTTCATAGTTAGTATCTTCACCAAGGAGGACATTCTCAGTACGGCAGCATCCACCTCTTGTGGGAGCAGAACCCACAGCCTTCTGCATCAAAAGCAAGTACACAACCTGTTGTGCTATTAACAATGCAAGCCAACTCAGCATAAGCAGCACTAAACTTCTCTTCCTCTGCAGCTCTCAGCTCCTTGTAAAATCTACTCAATACTCAACTGCATCGCAACTTCGCAGCACAAGAAATCTGGAAAAAGCCAAAATTTATTGGGGGGGGGCAAAAGCCCAAAAACCAGGGACACATTAAACATTGCTTGTATAATCTTGGAAAGTTGCTAGAATAAAAGCTGTATTACCACCATACATTTTACTGCCAAGGTCCCTGTGCAAAACAATCAGAGCAACATACCACTACACCAAATCAGCTGCTTTGTGAAAGAGAGGAAGACTGAAACTTAAATGGCTATCATTTAGTGAATTCAGTTCTCCCATAGCTGTCAACCTCTTAGCACAAAACACTTGGACAAACCCAGTAATGATGGAATACAGCCGTCAAACATATTCAGGGAATTCAGTTCTTGCCATAGCTGTCAACCTTAGCACAAAAAACCTGGACGAAGCCAATAATGGGGGAATACAGTCCTAAAAATAGGGACAAATTTCAAATATTCATCTTATAAACTTAGAAAATTGCTAGAATAAAAGGTTGTGTTACTATGTATTTTCTGAAGAATATGAAGTCTAAAATTCAAATGCCTATCAATTTTACTTCTGATGGAACAAAAACAATTTTCAGCAGAGGCCCAGGGAGAAATACTGCAGACACATGTCTTTGTAAAATGGCAGGACACCAGAGCAAATCCACACAAACACAGGGAGGAGATGCAGACCCCACACAGAAAGCACCCCAGCCAAGAATCAAACCTGAGAACTTACAGCTGTGAGGCAACAATGCTACCACTGCACCATCAAATATGTATGAAATTAAACATTCAGAAACATGAAGTCTGAAATTCAAATGCCTGTCAATTTTATTTAACATTTGTTAACCAGGACAGTCTGACTTGGGACAAAAAAACTATTTTCAGCAGAGGCCCAGGAAGAAATAATGCTTACATGTCTTTGTAACATGGGAGGACAAAAAAGCAAACCCACACAAACGCAGGGAGAAGATGCAGACTCCATACAGAAGGCACCCCAGCCAAGAATCAAACCTGAGAACTTACAGCTGTGAGGCAACAATGCTACCACTGCACCATCAAACATCAAGCATTTAAACATTTAGAAACCACAGATATTATGAGGAACAGAACAGATCAAATATGAGGCAGAAATCTGCAAATTTTTTTACAAATGGTGGTGGGTAGGCAATTCAGGCACTTAACACCTGCATACAAGGTACAGGGCTCAAGCTTGAGGTATTCCCTACCACACCACCATGAGTCTGCTCTAGCCACCAGTATATAGCAACTGGGGCATTTCACACACACACACACACACACACACGCACACACACACACACACACACACACACACACACACACACACACACACACACCACTTACCTTCACTTAGATATCTGAACAGTCCCACTGATGAGCTAAATAAATAACTGATCCCCTATCCACTTTGCCGATGAGCCAAATAACTGCTCCGTTGCTGCCAATATCCGAACAGCCAATATTCCTTGCGCGATTGGTCCATCCCAAAGTATTCCTTGCAGTCCAAATCCGTGATTGGTCCTGCCTGTGACTGCTGCAATCCAGAGTGCCTCCATTTCGTGATGTCACTGCCGCACAGACTGCTGGGCATCTTGGGGCTGAGATGCCTTTCCCCCTATCTAGACTGCTGAGAAAGCAGTCTGAGAGTGTGTGCACATGCGTGCAGTTCTGGGAATTTTACAGTTTTTGATTTTGTCTTTCTCAGTTCTATTTTTATTTTTTTTTTAGGTGGGAGGGCTGCAGTCCTGCAGTCCTATAGCATGAGCCACCCCTGCTAAAGGACTACCTCCTACCCTTCATTGCCAGCATAAGTTGTGAACTTATTGAATTTTGGAAATTTCCAATATAGATTTGGGAATGAAAGATCTCAAACTAGTCTCCAAGAAAGATCTTGTTTGGTATCAGATACATTCTAGAATATAAGCCTTTACTTCTCTGAATTAATGGCACTGTTTCTATCACTCTTTTGGTAAGTGCTGAAGAACATGAAGGGGAAAAAGACCTTTGGTTCAAGGGTTGGAAGGGGCTCCCCTGAAAGAAGGTATTTGTATTCAGTGCCAGATGTATTCCTACTGAATCCAAGAGTCTGAAGCAATCTGTTGCCAAAGGGGAAGTGTACAGACAGTTGATGGAACTGATTTTGAGAGATAGGGGCATGATGGAAAGAATGGTAGTCTACAACTTCAGAATCCGTATGCTGTCTCTTTTTAGAAAAGAATTGTTGTTCCCTTCCAGCCTTCTCTGTTTCCCTGTGCTGTTTGAGGAAGTAGAGATGCACTTTTGTCACTTAGATGTGAAAGGGGGTATATTAGATTAGTAAGAAGGGCGTGGAAGACCTTGGAAACTCTGAATTAATTTGTCACCAAATTCTATGAAGAACTGATTAGCAGATGGGCTGAATAAAATCTCCTTATCTAAGGCTGAATTCAGAATGTCAGACATTACCTCATCAGAAAACATTTACATATCCAGGCATACCCTCCTCAAGATTTTGGCACAAGCAGTGGCCCTAGACACATTATCTGCACAACCTGTGGTAAAGATACTTGATAAATGTTAAAACATAAGAACTAAATTGTTTCTACTTACTTGACTTACAAGTACTGTATTCTGAGTCCCAGGATTAACTAACAATTTCTTCACCAAGTTAAGAAAATCGTCTTTTTTAATAAACATGTCATTTGATGAACAATGATTTTTCTTTAAAGGTATTCCTGATAATCCACTAGAAGAAGGCAATTCTGCTCCAAGAGGAGGTGTTTTTATCTGGACAATGATCAGTATTTTCCAGTATGTTTCCATGTCCCGGTAGACAAAGTCCTCCTATGACTGGTTTAGACACTGGATATGGCTGACCTCCAGTTCATGAATGCTGAATGGGACTACAATTGAGAAAGCCAGAGAGGTAGGTAGGTGAGTGAGTGGTCTGACAAATGACTGCTGCCCACTGCAGAGTCACCCACCATTGGCTGAGGAAAATTGAGCCCATGTAGTCAGCAAGGACTTTTTTCCCAAAAAACTATAGAGCAGGAGGTGGGTTATACTTATTCATGCTGTGACCAAGGAGGATGCTTTGATTGTAGTAAGGAAGGGGAGAATGAGTTTGCTGGAAGGTAATTTGTGAAATAGCTGCGACCAAAATTAATGCATAAGCAGCACCATACATGCCTGTCAGAAACCCCATCCAAAGAAAATTGTCTGATAGAAAAAAATAACAGTTAAGTTGTCACAGCGTGAACACAAGAACTAAATAACCCATAACCATCCCTACCCAATTAAACACTTCCCCACACTAAAATTTTCCTTTATAAGAAAGTTTACACACTAAATTTTCTCACTAAATTAGCCAAAACAGAAAATAGCGATTCATGACAGGAAACATCCAATATTAGAAGAATTGTGTTTCTTAAAGGAACAGAACCAATAAAAATAAAAATAAAAAAATATATATGTATGTGTATGTATATATATATATATATATATATATATATATCAATTACAAATATAAAAATCATATATTTATATGTGGAATGGTTCCCCAAAGGAGGCCAGAAAGCAGTCTGCTGCTCTTATGAAACATCTGACCAACTTCTTCACAAGGTGGCAAAAAAGTACTAAAGATTTTTTACTGACTGATTAGTTTCCCTCCATAGGCGTGACCAATTAGCAGTCATAATGGAAGCATGGGTGTGAGTGAGAGCATTTGGAAGCTGGCAAGTTGTTGTGTCTTTGGCAAGACAAGACCCATATATCCTACAGACTGCTGTGGCAGTGGGCATGATGAACATCTACAATGAGTCACCCAGAGTTTTCAACATAAGCCACCAGAGTACTCAAGCTCTTCTACCTTCCAGTCATTAGCACCTCCATCAGGAAGGATAGATGCGTCTGCAGAGTTTGCATTGAAACAAAGCACTTAGTTTTATGGAGTGGTGTCATTTTTGTAACTGAGAATTTGTGGAAGTACTGCAATATGTTGATTAGATATATATGCATTTAATATGCACTTAATATATAAATGGAGTGTACAAAACTATTCTCACAGCAGTTAGATAGATCACAAGGTCTTAATCTGCACTTATTATGGTATAAAAGGAGGTAGACTTGAAGGCTAAACGTAGGCAGTTAATTCATCACATAGAGATTCATCTAAAAAGAAGACCAAGAAGGAAAGTGAGAAAGGACTCTGTCATGGCTAACCTGTGGATTATACTTGGAGGAAATAACTTTTTCAAGTCATACGTTGTACCTTGCATAGATCGATAGCCTTGATCTTTTTTTTTTTTTGATTAAAAGCCTGTATCCTGGAAGCCTCTCTGGACTGAACAATGTCATGATGGTATTGTGTCATATCTTGAAACTGCAAAGCTAAGTGTGGTAATACTTTAGTTTGTGGTGTATTGACTAAGCCTTTATTTTAACATATGTCCTACATGGAGTGACTTTTTAGAAGTTGCAACTAAACTTTCCCTCCCCCTGATATAAATGCAATGGCATTAGGCACAAGCTTCCACAATCTCTTTCTGGTTGGTATCCAAAGCCAGAATGCAAACTGCTTTATTCAGTGTTTTACTTGTGTGTTAGAGACAGATTTATAATTTTGGTCACAGTCCAGCTCTTGCTTG
Organism: Protopterus annectens; assembly: GCF_019279795.1. Classification (NCBI taxonomy): domain Eukaryota; kingdom Metazoa; phylum Chordata; order Ceratodontiformes; family Protopteridae; genus Protopterus; species Protopterus annectens. Next base: position 44,337,323 of record NC_056742.1, on the reverse strand, counting down.
CCACAGTAAGTTATGTAGCTGGGCTATATCAGTGCCTTTGCTGAGCATTTTCCCCTTTCTTATTTATGCTTACTAGATTAGTGCAGGGGGATGTGACCAGTAAAGCATTTTGAAGACATTAAATGTTTTGTCATAAAAATGATATAGCAGTATGAGTTTTTTGGTGCTCAGCTGCATTTAGAATGTCCAGCAGGAGTCTGCTACTCCTTTTTAGAGAAGCAAATAGTCAATATATGCTTTGGAGCCTCATTTGTATATGGTTGCAAGACATGGGTTTTATGATGTGTTTTAACATCAAGTATGATATTTTCAAGGATTTGGATTGTGCTAAAATTGCTGTTTTCAGTTTTCACTTTGGGATTAATGATATTTTTATATAATATTTATGGTTGTGATAGTATTTTATTACTTTTATGTTTTGAAATCTTGTCTATTAGTTTGGGCTTTCACATAATAGACGCTTTGTATTGTGAAGGATTTTATTTTAATGATAGGAACACTATTTTGTGTGTACATGTTTTGTATGCTTAATGGTAGAGGTACACAGTTGATTTTCATTTTGCTAGTTTAGACTTACCCCGGGATTCATGAAGCTCGGCGCAAGGCCGGCGTAAGGCTTGCACCGGCGGTGCATTGCATAGCCGGCGCAGTAGCGCCATATGCATATTAATGAGAGTGCACCGTAACCACAGGCATGTGCGTAGTGTACGTGAGCGAGCCCAAGTAGGATGCGTCAGTAGGCGTGTTTAAGCAGGCAGGCGAAGAGCAACCTAACGTGCTGTCTGCCATAGTCCGCCCAGAATAGAAATGGCTGCAGCCATGGCCCGTGCAGAATGAAATGTCCGCAGAGTATGCAACAAAGTACCCGTCCCAACTAAACAGAGAAGCAAATAAAACCCACGCAGCCCGAAATGTACCTGTCCAAGGAACAAAGGATACGCCAGTAATACCGTGTCCGTACAGCAATGTACTGTGAGTGTGCATAGTCAGAGAAGGTGTACAGCAGCATGTCAGCACGCCGCACCGACACAGGAGTAGCGACTAAGGTCACCAACCGTCCCACTTTGCGAGGGGCAGTCCCTGTATTGGCATACGTGTTCCGAAATAAAGCATTAAAACGGGAAGTGTGCGAAGAGTGTAGGTCATAATGATTTCCGTATTTAATGTAATTGTAGCCTGAATCGGTTATTTCCGTAACTGAAATACCTAAATGTCCCAAGAAACAGAATAAGCTACCAAACTGCCACAACAATAAGCTCATACTTAGGCAAATAAGTGAAGTTCTATGCTATATAGTGACCGTGTGTACGTGTCGGGCTGTGAAGTCAGATGTGACTCCCTGCACATACAGGTGGTCAATGTAGAAGTCCCACAGAACCACGATAGCAATGTGTGTGTTGAATGAAAGGCGACCGACAAACCCTGTCCCCTGATCCCTGGTAGTCGCCCCTGTGCTGTGTGGACAGCCACCTATACGTTGTACAGGGCTGACCTACTACCCTCGACAGGTATGACTTTGCATTATGTACCAGTTAGCTGTGGGACATGTCCCTGACAGCAGATATGCATATCCGGGAGGCCCCTGCGAAGGATATCTGTGTCAGATGTCCGTCCCAGTATGGCATCTGTTCTGCAAGCATCTACAAACAATGTTACCCATAACACCGCTGTGTGTGCCTGTACCGTGGAAATGTAGATGTATGACAGGGTGCACCCACGGAATGGCACCATGGGACACCACCTGTGACAGGCAGTTGGTCTGACATGCAGCCAGCAACTATGACCATGTGGGTTGTGTCACATAGACAGTTTACAACACATTCTGTGATGTACATGTTCACATCCCAGCCAATGGTTTCATTAACGTTACCTGAGGGGGTAATGTTATGAAGCCCTTTGCCAGGACGAGGTAGGCTGTATGGACTGCAACACCCCAGCAATGGGCTGGGTGTCCGCTCCCAAAATGTCAACCATGTCTTAAAGGCATGAACCGCCCCTGAACAAGACAAACCGTGTGGGATGCGAAGTATGTATGTCCCCTATGCAGTCATGTACGAACCGCAGTATGATCCCACCCCATGTCTATGCAGATAGGTCTCCTCAGGGTACTGGGACAGTAATAACCAGCCTCAGTGGAGGCATTGGCCCTGTGATGTGGGAATACAGTTGTCATGCGATACAACCTGGGCACCCTACCTGAGGTGAGGCTATAAAGAAATAGCTGTCCTAACTGTGGGTCCTAATCCCAAATGAGATAGTGGAGTACACAGCGGGCTCACCATCTGGTCTCATGGATGCTATTCACACTACCCTGGAGAGAGCATGTCCCACCTGTGTGTCACAGAACATTTGGTGACCACAAACCGCTGGTACAGACATCTCCACATGTGTGGTGGAGGGTGTGGAGATGTCCTCACTGGACCTGTCAGCCTGTATGTCGGCAATGTGTGTATGTTGAGTAAACCCCACCTCTATGTGAACCCAGTCAGAGCATATGTGGTAGTGACCTCACAGGTGTCGAGCATAGCAACTGAAGGTGGTATGATTGTCAGCCAGGTCCATGTAGGTATATCTGTGGAATGTGCCCTGGACAATCCCATGACATTGTGTAACTCTACACATATGATGACCAAGGGTGTCACACCTCACAAGGTGTCTGCTCCACCCTGTAGTAGCCACCTCCTCGTGTTGTACATCATGTGTATGGCTGGGGTACACCACACTGGACGCTTGGCATTGGTACAATGAACCACAGTTGGGTAAGTGAATGCCTGGTACATGCAGTCCTGTAGGTACTGGTAGATGGCAAATGTGATTGATGCAGTGGCTGCTGTACCATTGACCACTGGCTCAGGGTCCTTAAAGGAGACCACAGTACTGCGCAGTAGTGTGTAGTCTGCCTCTGAGCAAGCAATGTGTATGTTAACTGGCAACACTCACAGCAACGGATGCCAAAAGCAGAAGCCAATGTCCAAATAACATAGATCAACTTCTGCATGACAATATGTGTTATCATACATGTATTGACATGTGTCTGCCAATTACAATTGGAAATGGCGGTAAGCCTGGCCTAAAGTTCCCATGATGTACACAGTCTGGCGGTGTTGTTCCGATAATAAAGTGGCAATACCTCCCAATCGTGACCTCTGGGTATGGTATGAAAGTGGTTGTTAACCTGCAACAATGGATGTATAGCATTGGTTTCTGGTGTCGGAAGACATGTTTCCAGTAGCACAACACAGTATGGGTAGTCAAGCACACATACACAATTGCTGAACACACAGCATCAGTGAAACCCACTGCTCACAAGGACACAGTCCGACAAGCTCTACACTTTACATATGCACAGTGGTGTCCATTGTAGGACCCAAAATTGTGGAAAGAACCAAATTATGTCTTATTTCAATGCGTACCTGAACTCATTGTCGTCACAGGTACACATATGCACCGCCAGAGTGTTTAATGTTGCTGATAGCTGTGCATGTAATGCAGCACAGATGCACAGAAATACCCAGGGTACCGGGTCCATACAACTGCATCCACATCACACCTCCGCACACATGACGGATGTGTAATGGGTACTGTCAATTGTTGCAGTCAAGGGATTCTGGGTATGTAGACACTGTGCTCGGTGTTGTTTCGCAGGCAATCCTTCCTCCCGCCCTGTGGGAGGGATGTGTGCGTAGCACCTGCCTCACTCCCCGCTAATAATGCAAAACATACTCCGGAGAATGCTAAATGTAGGTGTGGAATGTGTACAGCCCTATACTAGTGTCCAGTAGGCAATTGTCATGGATGGACACCCGTATGTCCAGGATGGCACCCACAACTGCAAACCCGGGTAAATGACATAGCCGCGGTAAGGCATGATACAGGAAATACACATAGGGACCACAGTTGACATTCCACATACAGAGCCGGACCCTCGTGCCAACACCGGCGTACACAGCACTCAGTCTGCCAGCAACAGACTGAGGAGCACCCGCTACCGTACAGCGGAACAGATGTACGACCTGTGGAACACATACTAATGGCACACACACAACGTCAAGTAGGATATGTAAGCTATGGCATTCCCACCTATGAAGACAACATGGTTAAATGAATGCATAGGTAAGCAACATGTTCCGGTGGTGTTATATTGGAAATACAGTGACGGATATGTCCCATTGGGATGTCTGCGGTTTATATGAAGCAGTTGGTAACCAGCATCTTTGGATGTATGTCAATTGTTCACAGTACTAAATCAGCTGGTTATGTAGCACCATGTGGAATGGGTAGTCAAACAGACATCCGCGATACCTGAACACACAGTATCAGTGAAATCCAATGCTCACAAGGACACAGTCCGTCAAGCTCTACACTTTACATATGCACAGTGGTGTCCATTGTAGGACCCAAAATTTGTCTTCAGACACCTCTTCCGTCTTCTTTAATCACCTAACGGAGTTCGATGTAGTCACAGGTACACATATGCACGGCGAGCGTGTTTAATGTTGCTGATACCTCTCCATGTAATGGAGCACAGACCCAGAGACATACCCAGGCTACGGCGTCCATAGAACTGCATCCACATCACACTTCCGCACACATGACGGATGTGTAATGGGTACTGGCAATTGTTGCGGTCAAGGGATTCTGGGTATGTAGACTCTGTGCTCGGTGTTGTTTCGAGGCAATCATTCACCCGCCCTGTGGGAGGGATTTCTGCGTAGCACCTGCCTTACTCTCCGCTAATAATGCAAACCATACTCCGGAGAATGCTAAATGTAGGTGTGGAATGTGTACAGCCCTATAGTAGTGTCCAGTAGGCAATTGTCATGGATGGACACCGCTATGGCCAGAAGCGCACCCACACTTGCAGACACGGGTAAATGACATAGCCGCGGAAGGCATAACACAGGAAATACACATAGGGACTACAGTTGACATTCCACATACAAAGCAGGACCGTCGTGCCAACACCGGCGTACACAGCACTCAATCTGCCAGCAACAGACTGAGGAGCACCCGCTACCGTACAGCGTAACAGATGTGCGACCTGTGGAACACATACTAATGGCACACACACAACGTCAAGTAGGATATGTAAACTATGGCTTTCCCACCTATGAAGACAACATGGTTAAATGAATGCATAGGTAAGCAACATGTTCTGGTGGTGTTATAGTGGAAATACAGTGACGGATATGTCCCAGTGGGACGTCTGCGGTTTAAATTGAGTATTTGCTAACCAGCATCGTTGGATGTATGTAATTTGTCCACAGTACTACATCACCTGGTTATGTAGCACCATGTGGAATGGGTAGTCCAACAGACATCCGCGATTCCTGAACACACAGTCTCAGTGAAACCCACTTCTCACAAGGACACAGTCCGACAAGCTCTACACTTTACATATGCACAGTGGTGTCCAATGTAGGACCCAAAAATTTGTCTAAAGACAGGAATGCCGCATTCTTTCAACACTTAAGTGAACTCATTGACGTCACAGGTACACATATGCACCGCAAACGTGTTTAATGTTGCTGATAGCTGTCCATGTAATGCAGCACAGATGCACAGAATTACACAGGGTACCGGGTCCATAGCACTGCATCCACATCACACTTCCGCACACAGGACGGATGTGTAATGGGTACTGTCAATTGTCGCGTCAAGGGATTCTGGGTATGTAGACTCTGTGCTCGGTGTTGTTTCATGAGGCAATCCTTCCTCCCGCCCTGTGGGAGGGATGTGCGTAGCACCTGCCTTACTCCCGCTAATAATGCAAAACATACTCCGGAGAATGCTAAATGTAGGTGTGGAATGTGTACAGCCCTATACTAGTGTCCAGTAGGCAATTGTCATGGATGGACACCGTATGGCCAGGATGGCACCCACAACTGCAAACCCGGTAAATGACATAGCCGCGGTAAGGCATGACACAGGAAATACACATAGGGACCACAGTTGACATTCCACATACAGAGCTGGACTCTCGTGCCAACACCGGCGTACACAGCACTCAATCTGCCAGCAACAGACTGAGGAGCACCCGCTACCATACAGCGGAACAGATGTGCGACCTGTGGAACACATACTAATGGCACACACACAACGTCACGTAGGATGTGTAAACTATGGCATTCCCACCTACGAAGACAACATGGTTACATGAATGCATAGGTAAGCAACATGTTCTGGTGGTGTTATATTGGAAATATAGTGACGGATATGTCCCATTGGGATGTCTGAGGTTTATATGAAGCAGTTGGTAACCACCATCTTTGGATGTATGTCATTTGTTCACAGTACTAACGCAGCGGTTATGTAGCACCATGTGGAATGGGTAGTCAAACAGACATCCGCGATTGGGAACATACACCAGCAGTGAAAAGCACTGGGCAGGTGGACACAGTCCAGCAACATCTAACTTGACAAATGCACATCGGTGTCCATTGTAGGACCCAAAATTCTGTTCAGAGCATGCCTGCTAGCTTCCTGCATTACTCATGTGATCTAATTGTCGTCACCACGTCACAGGTACACATAGGCACGCAAGCGTGTTCAATGTTGATGATAGCTGTCCATGAACTACAGCACACATGCACAGAAATACCCAGGGTATCGGGTCCATACAGCTGCGTCCACATCACACTGCAGCACACATGAAGGATGTGTAATGGGTACTGTCCACTGTTGCAGTCAAGGGAGTCTGGGTATGTAGAATCAGGCCTCGGTGTTGTTTCAAAGGCAATCCTTTGTCCGCCCGTGGGAGGGACGTGTGCGTAGCACATGCGTCACTCTCCACTAATAATGCACACCATACTCCGGGGAATGCAAAATGCAGGTGTGAAATGTGTACAGCCCCATACCAGTGTATAGTAGGCAATTCACATGGATGGACAAGCGTATGACTAAGATGGCACACATAAATGCAAACCCGGTGGAATTACACTGCCGTAGTAAAGCATTACACAACTCATACACATAGGGACTACAGTTGACATTCTCCATACAAGAAACACAGACAACCAGCCGATGAAGTCCAAAGCAAAGACGAGGTACTGTAGGGACCGTCAGTGACCAACCAGAGCACACCAAGAATTAAAGGCAGTCACCATAGTGTATTGGAGCACACTCCGTCTGCTTCATAAGCAGACTTATTCAGACTACATACAATGTAGTTCAACCTACTAAATTTACAAGCATTAATTGGTTGGTACATTAGATGTGCTAGGTACTAATTACATGCCTTAAAGGCAGACAAGCGAACAAACCTTACATGGGTTACACATCCCACACAGTGAGGACAACAGACATTGCTCGAAGGTACAGTATTCACCGGAAAATGGAAATATATGTACATATATGAAACATGAACCAACATAAAATGTTTTCCAAATCTCTGACTGTGTAAGCTACATGTATATGTCCTACGGATTGTGCCAATATATTAACAGAACTGCAGACACCTAGTAATATGAATGAACCATAATATATACACATAAACCGTATGAATATGAGTACTGTAAAATAGACCAACGAAATGTAAAGATTCACAATGTGCTAATGTAACATTCATTTACAAGGTTACAGAAATAAATCAATGCAGACATCCATGTGTAAATACTAACAGAAGGCCAGCGAGGTGCTTGCCCTTACATGTACTGGGATGTCGTTCCACAGCATAGTGAGTGTCCGGGTGATGAATCCGTCCCAACAACACGTTCGATTAATGACAGTGTCAAGGTGTACGTCAGCTGCCCTTGTGGTTCTGAGGGATCTACCTTATTTACGTGAAGCAGAGTCATCAGATCTGGGTTCGACCTAGCCGTGCATGCCAGGCACGGGTCACCTCTGGGCAACTGGTATGCAACTGTATACAGCTGGAATACTTTCAGTCGGTCAGTATAACACATATACCTGAGACCCTGCATCCGTTTGTCGAAGAACTGTTGTTGCCTTTCCAGCTGCTGCAGGTGTTGGGTCAGATACATTCTGAACGGGGCATTGTACCCAATCATAGGTCTATTGAGTGATGAGTACAAGGGGACAATGACCTCCCTGATCTAGATGTGAATCCCTTCATGATGATGTGGCCAATGTGGAAGGTCTACCCAACTATGTTAGCAACATGTGTGTCTAACGAACGGTTAACAACAACACGTGTCCCCAGATCACTGGTAACCCCCTCCGTGTTCAGTGGACTGCCACCTATATGGTAGCTCGGGGTAACCTTGTTCATCCCGAAGGGTATGCCTATGCATTTCCTGGCATTTAGCTGTAGGACATGTCTCTGGTACCACTTATCCACATCTGTGAGGCACTCCTGAAGGATATCTGTGTCAGATGTGTGTCTGACCTTGGCATCCGGTTTGCAGTCGTATGCAAACATTGTCACTCATAACCCCTGTGTGTGCGTGTACAGTGGAAACGTAGATGCTGGAAATAGTGGACCCAGGACTGAGCCCCATGGGACACCACCTGTGACTGGCTGTGAGTATGACATGGCGCCAGCAACTATGGCCATGTGTGTTCTGTGACCTAGCCCGTTTGCAACCCATATGGCGATGTATGGATTTACATTCAAGATGACGGGTTTATCAAGTATACCTGAGGGGGGTATTGTGTCGACGGCCTCTGCGGGTTGAGGTAGGCTGTATGGACTGGTTTACCCTCAGCAATGGCCTTGGTGACTGATTCTACAAAGTGAAACACGTGTAAAGGGCATGATCTGACTATGACCAAGCTAAACTGGGTTGTATCCAAAGTATGCGGGTCCCCTATGTCCTCATCTATGTGTCCCATTATGATCCATCTCCATGGCTTTGCAGATAAGGCTTGTCAAACTAATGGTATGGTAATACCCAGGGTCAGTGGAGGCACCATCTATGTGGAGTGTGACTACAGTCGCCCTGTGCTACTACTCAGGTACGTATCCTGAGGTGAGGCTAGGATTACACAGCTGTCCGAAGTGTGGGTTAAATTCCCCATAGAGTTCCCGGAGTGCACAGCTGGGACACCATGTGGACCCATGGATGTTGTGTTAACTGCCTTGGGGCGGATGTGGGTAATGCTGGACATACCAACGGCAGGCGTGCCACGTTCCCGAGTCCGATGCCCAAGGGACCACACACATAGCCGGCCTTAGGCATAGGCCAAGTAGGTAGCCGTCTAGGGTGTTGCTATACCGGGGTCACCGTTCCAGACTCTATGTGGTGTAGGTAGACCAGGAGGGGGGTAGCGGGTGACGTATCGGTGGCAACCTCTGCCTAGGTCACCACTTCACCTAAGGCCACTCTTCTCGTGGGTAATACAGCAGTACCCACACCCAGACACGGGTCATCGCTAGGGTCATTGCTAGTATGGCACATCATCTACGTAAGGAAGGAAACCATATATCCCCAGACAGAATGGCACAGCATAATGCCTGTTCGCCGGCCAAAGGCAGACATACGTCAGCGTCGGTGCGGACGTACTGCGCGAGATGTCCGTTAACAATGCCGACAATGTGTCGCTTTGTGAAACAAACTCCACAGAGACATTCAATAATAGACAACGACGGACAACCCGATGTCCTCGTGTCTGAGCTGTTCAACCTGTTACGCCATGTTAAATGTGTGTAGCACAGCGGAACCGGGCCAAAAAAAGCAACGGACATGTCTGTGGCTCAGTGAACGTCGTCACGCAATGTCAAACCCTTGTAATATTGCGACACAGCCCATACATACGGAGGGTTAGTAATGGCAGTAGGTTACTTCGATCAGACCGTGTGCATTTAGTATAAGGAGAACTACAACGGATACACCGGACATCCGGCGCACACGGTTAAGACTAATTGGGGGGGGGGGGCCGTGACATAGTACCATGGACACGGACAAAACGTGCCCATGTGACTCATCTAACATTCGTACAGGGTCAGGGTGGTCCCGTACTGTGGGCGGACAAGACCAAACCCAAAGCACCACAGCAACACCCTGACAATCGAAGGCCTGTATGCATATGGGATATAAGCAGCTGTCATCTGAACAGCCCTGTGGTGACGACATATGCATCCTGGGCCATGAGCGAGGGGGAATTAGGAATGTTCAACATGCAGTACCGCACCTTTCCCAGCAGGGGAATGGATGCCTGTGACGTGCGTGTGTGCGGGGGGGTGATATGCAAATGTACATAGGTACCACGGGTATGCATATTAATGACAACGAACAGCTAACGTGCACTGGTCACAGTAAGTCTCAAACGTGACTGCAGTCACGTTGGAATCATGACTATAGAACATATAGATGTGCACGTGTACGTAAAGCGTCCATGCTGCAAACACCGTTACATATATAAAGCTGTCAGTGCTTTCTGCACACGTCCGTCAACCGGATCAGACATATGTTACCGGAATAGTCACAAGTAACGCAAAACACGTAACCACACAGACACTGTAAACATATATAAACGGAATACGGATATGCGTAATGCGGCGTCGCGTAACACACAATCCGGACATGCGAGTGTATGTGTGCGTGTGTGATCCAGTGGAACCAGAGAAGGTTACGGATGTCTCCTCCACACGTTTACATTCACAATTGTGAAATATATGCTTAAATAGTACCAATTGATTCCATGCTTTGTTATCGTAATGCTACTAATATACACATCGATATACAATAACCTGATCAACACACTACATCCTAAGGTGCACTCTCAACAATTATCAACTATGTGTCCGGATACTGATTGTATTTACCAATATTGTAGATATATTAACACATCGTTGGTGTATTATTGTTTCCATTAAGTAATGTATGCAACACTGATCAGTATATGTCACATTATCATCAAGACCTGGAGCACTGTCTACTTAACTATGAGCAGGTTTATTGATTAATTGACTTCGAACTGACTCTGAAGGAAGTGTATAAGGACGACTATCCAATGTATTTTGTACTCGACGATGCCTCATGTCAGTGGGTGAAAGAGCTCTGTATCATTTGACTGTGGAGTGTATCTTTAGTGTCATTGTCTGTTTTGGCCTGATATATATGCAATAATGTCTGTTATGAAGATGACCAGGACCCAAGGTTTGCTGTATTTCCACACCCCACCACAAAAAGGGAATAGTAAAGGGCAGTATGTTCGAGGTAGTTGGATGACCTCTAGGGACAGTGATTATGAGGAAGAGTGTATGAAACTAAGAGGGATGTTTTTAGATAGAGGCTACCCAAGGAAATTAATAGATGAAATTGAGAAGGAAGTAAGGAAGGAAGAGTGGACAAATATCGGCCTATTTTAGGACAGGAAGATGACCTTGAGAAGGTGACCAACCTCGACAAAAACAATTTTGAGTTAAGAAATAACTTTATAACAGATTATAGTGGGGAGGCTAAGGTCATACAAAGAATAGTGGAGGAAGAATGGGTACAGTTTGGTGAATTCTCTGATTTAAGAAGTCTGTTTATACAACCCTTGAAATGTACATATAGAAAAGGGAGAAATTTGAAAAATTTGTTTGAAAGAAAAATTAAGGAAAACAATACTTCCAGGAGAGAAAAGGCACATATAAATGTGGGAGGTGCTCCCAGTGCCCGAATATTTGCAATAAAGATATAAATTTATGTGAAAAGTAGGGACATATTAGTGCAGAGTAAGCAATATGTTAATTGTCAAACAAAAGGTATAATATACCTAAGTATTTGTAAGAAATGTGAGGCATTTTATGTGGGGAAGTCTGAAAGAAGACTAAGAGATAGAATCTACGAGCATAACTATGAGATGAAGACAAAAGATATGTGTAATGCTCTGTACAAGCATAAAATAAAATGTGAAGAAGCTGATTATACCTTCTTTGTGTTAGAGGTAGTAAACAAAGATATACGTGGTGGACAATGGGAGGAGACAATTGAGTACAAAGAGTTATTATGGCAACTTCATTTGGAAGCTTATAACCCACCAGGGTTGAATAATTATGTATCTTTGGCCCCAGTATTGAAAATAAGAGCAGCGAAGCTCTGAGTTGGAAAATTTATAACAGGGGATTAAAGATACTGAGACATTATTAAAGATAATTAAATATATAATTAATCAGCACTATTTTGTGGAAAAAAGGTAAAAAGAAGTGACAGGATAATTATGGGAAAGGGTATCTGTAAGAAATGAATTTGAACCTGGGTAAACTTTGAAGTGTATTAAGTTTGGGCATAACTGTGAAAACAGTGGTTGTAATGTGTTCATCCAGACACCAGAGGGCATTGGATGTTTTTTAGTTGTATGTTTGTATATATTATTGTAGATATATTTTATATGTTTAGATTTTTGTATATAAAATGTCAAATTTTAATGTTTTGAATATCATGAATAAAAGTTGATAATTAATTATAGAAAATGTTGTGAGCAGGAATGTAATAAATTGTAACATGATTTCAAGGGTAGACATGAAGGCACTTTGTAAATGTGATGTATAGTATAATATATGAAGAATATGGCAATTAAGTAATTATTGTATTATTAGGATTAATTATTCAATCAGCAATAGTATTTAAGCAGAAGGGGAAGAGCTTGTAGTATTGTGCATCTGAGGAAGTGTATTCAAAGAAGCAGGTGTGGAGACATAGCGTTAATGTGTTTGGAGTGTTTTGCTGAAACTACGTGTTGCTGCTTGGTTCGTTACTTTTGTTAATAAAGCTGCTAAAAAAAGAAAAAAAGGAGGCGTTTTCTTCCACTAGTACCTTTTGCTTTGTTTAGTTGTGACTGTTCTGGTACTAGGCTCCATTGTCGTGGTTTTGCTGTATTTCCGCTTACCGGCTCGTGGACATAGACAGGCCAAGTAATACATAATATGGGTAGTCAAACAGACATCCACGATTGGGGAACATACAGCAGCAGTCACAACCACTGGCCAGATGGTGACAGTCCAACACGTTCTACACTTTACATATGCACATCGGTGTCCATTGTAGGACTCCAAAAATTGATCCATTCGCAGCATCGACCAGCTGCCATCGACGCAAAAGAAGTGACAGCCGTGACTGCGGCACAGCTAGACATATGCACCACCAGCGTGTTTAAGGTTGGGGACAACTGTCCATGAAATGCAGGACATATGAACAGAAATCCCCAGATTGTCGTGTCCATAGAAGTGCGTCCACATCCCAGTCCCGCACATGACGGATGTGTAATGGGTACCGTGGAGGGTTGCAGCCATGGGATCCTGGGTATGCAAATATGGGGCTCGATGTTGTTTGGCAGATAATCCGTTGTCACGCCCCGTGGGAGGGATGCGGGTATAGCACGTGCCTTACTCCCCACTAATGATGCAAAGCATCCACCGGATAATGGTAAAAGCAGGTGTGAGTGTTGTACAGCCCTATATCAGTGTCCAGTAGGCAATTCCCATGGATGGACAAGTGTACGACCGAGATGGCACCTATAACTGGAAACCTGATGGAATTACACAGCTGCAGTAAGGCATAACACAGGAAATACAGATAGGGACTACAGTAGACACTCCCCATACAAAGACAGACTGCCGTGCGAATACCGGCGTACATGGCACTGGATCTGCCATCAACAACATGAGGATCACTCGCTTCCATACTGCGGAACAAATGGGCGACCTGTGGAACATATACTAATGGCACACAAACAACTTCAACTAGGAAGGTCATAGGATGTTTCAACACTGGCGTTCCCGCATATAACGAACATCCGTAAATGAATAAATAGGGTATACATGTTCCGGCTGTGTTATATTGACAATACAGTGGCGTATACGTCCTACTGGGCCTTTTGAGGATTACCTAAAGCAGTTGCCAACCTGCAGCATGACATCATTACCATTTGGGTTAATCGTAGTAGGACACGGGTTTCGTAGCACAACATAATATGTGTAGTCAAACACACATCCGTGATTGGGGAACATACAGCAGCGGTCACAACCACTGGCCAGATGGACACAGTCCAACATGTTCTACATTTTACATATGCACATTTGTGTCCATTGTAGGACCCAAAAATTTCTCCTTCTGCGAGGAGACCCAGATGAACTACAGCCGTGACTACGGCACAGCAGCAGAAATGCACCGCCAGCGTGTTCAAGGTTGATGACACCTGTCCATGAAATGAGGGACATATGCACAGACATCCACAGATTGTCGAGTCCACACATGTTCGTCCACATCCCATTCCCGCACACATGGAGGATTTGCAATGGCTACTGTCGAGGGTTGCAGCCATGGCATCTTGGGTATGCAGAAATGGGTGTCGGAGATGATTGGCAGAGGATCCATTGTCCCGCCCGTGGGAGGGATGTGGGTACAGAACATGGCTTACCCCACCAATAATGGCAATCATCCACCGGAGAATGCAACATGCAGGTGTGAAATGGGTACAGCCATACACCAGTGTCCAGTAGGCATTTCCCAAGGCTGGACAAACGTACGGACAAGATGGCACCCAGAATAGCAAACCTGGTGAAATAACACAGCTGTAGCAAGGCATAACACAGGAAATACAGCTGGAAACAACAGTAGACACACTCCATAGACATCCATCCAGCCGTGCGAATCCCGGCGTACACAGCAACCAAGCTGCTAGCAAGTCTATGGGGATCACCCGCTTCCACTCCGCGGAACATACGGGCGGCCTGTGGAACACATATTAATGGCACTCCAACAACGTCAACTAGGAAGGTCATAGCATGCTTAAAGTATGGCGTTCCCACTCATAAAGAACATCCTGTCATGAATAAATAGGTTCTACATGTACCGGCTGTGTTATTATGGCAATACAGTGGCGGATAGTTCACAATGGGACCTCTGAGGATTACATAAAGCAGTTGCCAACCTGCAGGACTACAGTAACACCATATGGGTTAATTGTGGAAGGACACGGGTTCCGTAGCACTACATAACATGGGTAGGCAAACAGACATCCGCGACTGGGAACATACAGTGGCAGTCAAAACCACTGGCGAATGGACACGGTCCAACATGTTCTACACTTTACATATGCACATCGGTGTCCATAGTAGGACCCACATATTTGTCCATAGGTGTTGGCGACAGGCTGCTATCGTGCGAACCAGAAGAAGTGACAGCCGTGACTACGGCACAGGTAGATATGGGCACCACAAGCGTGTACAAGGGTGATGACAAGTGTCCATGACATGCAGGACATATGAATAGGACTGCCCAGCTCGTCGTGTCAATAGACGTGCGTTCACATCCCATTCCCGCACATGAAGGATGTGCAATGGGTACTGTCGAGTGTTGCAGACATGGGATCGTGGGTATGCAAAAATGGGTCTCGGCGTGGATTGGCAGATGATTCGTTGTCCCGCCCCGTGTGAGGGACGTGGGCATGGCATATCCGTTACTCCGCACTAATAATGGCAATCATCCCGCCCAAAATGATGAATGCAGCTGTGTAATGTGTACAGCCCTATACTAGTGTCCAGTAGGCAGTTCCCATAGATGGACAAACGTATGGCCAAGATGGCACCCATAGCTGCAAACCTGGGGGAATCCCACAGCTGTTACAAGGCATAACCCAGGAAATACAGATAGGGACTACAGTAGACACTCCCCATACAAAGCCAGACCGCTGGGCAGATACCGGAGTATACGGCACTTAATCCGCCAGCACATTAATGGGGATCGCATGCTTCCATACAGCAGAACAGATGGGTGACCTGTAGAACCATACCAATGGCACAATATCAACGTCAGCTGGGAAAGACATACGATGGTCGAACCATGGCGTTCCCACCAATGAAAGACATCCTTCAGTGGATTAATAGGATTGATGTCAATTGACCATGGAAAACACATGCTCAACAATAAAGACACGCTGGCACCCTATGGCCACAAACCATGTCACACATAGGTAGATGGAACAGTCAACGTAAACATTTCGTGCACGGCAGGTCACACATGGTATCCAAAGGTTAGACATGTATGCGCTATCACCCGTAGGCCCCGTGAGACGTACACATAACATGGGAGCATCCAGGCTTTAAGTATCCACACGTACACTTCCATTTGTCACTTTCTATGCGAACAATGAACATGTAGCCACAGCATAGAAAGCACAGACGCACTGCTAACGACACACACGTATGTCAACAATTCAGAAGGCATCCTATGAACACACGTATTACATGATATTGTACTATGCCGACCCCACAACAATCAGAGACCTAACAATGTACATGGAAGATATGCATAGCATATCACTGTAATACAATGGTACAGAACTGACAGAGTAGACAAATGTATGTTAACCCTACATCTGCATCTACACTACATTCCCGTTACGGGTGTTTGCTCCACCTGCTTCACAAAGGATGCCTCAACAGTTATCCATCGGTCAGCCCTGGTGTGTGGCCAAACCTCCACCTACTAATCTATCTACATACGCATTCTTCAGCATAGCTGTGGAGGTCCCTCCTGTGGTGTAATACCCTAGACGTCGTAAAACACCGACTGTAGACATGTGCCTTGTGATGTGCCCATAGCCGGCCATAGGCATACGCCAATCCTGCGGCTGCCCAGGCCGCTGCCCTAGTAGGGACACCTGTCTAGTAGGCGTGTCACGTAGGTATATCAAGATGGGTGCACCATGTGTTGTGCTGGCGTGTGCCATGTAGCCCCACAGCCTAGGGCACCGGCCGATCTAAGGCCGCTGCCGTCGCAGGGGTAGTACAGTCTGCAGGTATGTGCAGACGTGCACATGTGACAGCGGGCCACAAAGATACCCATAGTGGCGACAGCTGCACACATGGCTATAGTGGGACACACACACGGCCATGCATACAGCACACATAGACATACACACACCATAAATAGGCAAGTACACACAAGGTGTATGTCATGTATGGGTAAAGTGTAAGGACAGCAAGGATAGCTGTCTGCCATGTAATCCAGCGATGTCTATGAGGTGTTCTGGAATACGGACAGTGCATGGACAATGTGTGGATATGCAAAGTACCACAGTTATATGTGTCAGCCGTGCAAATATGCGATACATGGGGAAGACGGCTGTCCATGGGAGAGCAGCGGTACGGCCACAACATAGGTACATAGATATACAAAGAAAGAGGTACACACGAGCACATCCGGCAGGCCCGTGAGTGTAATGTACACAGCAGCAACCCACAACACCATAGTAGGGTACACGTGGAGAACACGCTACGGAGGTCGCCGACCAGAAGAAGCACACAAGCAGTACACGATCTGCGTCCCACCATCCACAAACACAAGGATGGCGCCAGGATATGGGTGTTCCGCGTAAACCTCAAAGCCATACCGTATGAACCCATGCAGCTGGGAGCATGGACACACACACACATGTACGCATGGTGATTGACCACACCGCCACATACCCAACCGCACAAACGTACAACACAGGTATGGTATGCGCTACGTGGACCACCGAGCACACCACCAGCAGAGGCACATGTACAGGTGGGTGACAACAACCGTACAGGAATGGCCGCTGGTAGGCAAGGTATGTGTTGCGAAGCGTCTAAAAGCATGTACATCCGCAGAGGCAGCTGCAAAAACACACACACACAAACACACGCAAGGGCCGGGAGTCGAACCTACGCCTATCTACATGAACTCACTACAGTATGAAGCATTTACAGAACGCACTACCGAGTTTACTGAGCACAGCGCTGACAGAGGCATACTTCTAGGCTGGTGACATCACCCGCAAAACAATAGCTGGCAATAGGCAAGGTATGTGTTGCGAAGCGTATAATAGTATGTGTATCCGCAGAGGCAGCTGGAAACACACACACACACATGGAAGGGCCGGGAGTCGAACCTACGCCTATCTCCATAAACCCACTACAGTGTGAAGCATTTTCACAGAGCGCTACCGAGTTTGCTAAACAGAGCGCTGTCACAGGCATACTTGTAGGCTGCTGACATCACCGGGAAGACAATAGTTGGCAATAGCCAAGGCATGTGTTGCGGAGCGTCTAAAAGCATAATCAGTCGCAGAGACAGCTGGAAACACACACACACACGGAAGGGACGGGGTACGAACCCACGACTATCTACATGAACACACTACTGTATGAAGCATTTACAGAACGCTACCGAGTTTGCTAAACAGAGCGCTGTCACAGGCATACTTGTAGGCTGCTGACATCACCCGCAAGACAATAGTTGGCAATAGCCAAGGCATGTGTTGCGGAGCGTCTAAAAGCATAATCAGTCGCAGAGACAGCTGGAAACACACACACACACGGAAGGGACGGAGTGCGAACCCACTATCTACATGAACACACTACTGTATGAAGCATTTACAGAACGCGCTACCGAGTTTGCTAAACAGAGCGCTGTCACAGGCATACTTGTAGGCTGCTGACATCACCCACAAGACAATAGTTGGCAATAGCCAAGGCATGTGTTGCGGAGCGTCTAAAAGCATAATCAGTCGCAGAGACAGCTGGAAACACACACACACACGGAAGGGACGGGGTACGAACCCACGACTATCTACATGAACACACTACTGTATGAAGCATTTACAGAGCGCTACCGAGTTTGCTAAACAGAACGCTGTCACAGGCATACTTGTAGGCTGCTGACGTCAGCCGCAAGACAATAGGTGGCAATAGCCAAGGCATGTGTTGCGGAGCGTCTAAAAGCATATTCAGTCGCAGACGCAGCTGGAAACACACACACAGAGACACACACACACACACACACGGAAGGGCCGGGAGTCGAACCTACGCCTATCTACATGAACTCACTACAGTATGAAGCATTTACAGAACGCGCTACCGAGTTTGCTAAACAGAGCTGTCACAGGCATACTTGTAGGCTGCTGACATCACCCGCAAGACAATAGTTGGCAATAGCCAAGGCATGTGTTGCGGAGCGTCTAAAAGCATAATCAGTCGCAGAGACAGCTGGAAACACACACACACACGGAAGGGACGGGGTACGAACCCACGACTATCTACATGAACACACTACTGTATGAAGCATTTACAGAACGCGCTACCGAGTTTGCTAAACAGAGCGCTGTCACAGGCATACTTGTAGGCTGCTGACATCACCCGCAAGACAATAGTTGGCAATAGCCAAGGCATGTGTTGCGGAGCGTCTAAAAGCATAATCAGTCGCAGAGACAGCTGGAAACACACACACACACGGAAGGGCCGGGAGTCGAACCTACGCCTATCTACATGAACTCACTACAGTATGAAGCATTTACAGAATGCGCTACCGAGTTTGCTAAACAGAGCGCTGTCACAGGCATACTTGTAGGCTGCTGACATCACCCGCAAGACAATAGTTGGCAATAGCCAAGGCATGTGTTGCGGAGCGTCTAAAAGCATAATCAGTCGCAGAGACAGCTGGAAACACACACACACACGGAAGGGACGGGGTACGAACCCACGACTATCTACATGAACACACTACTGTATGAAGCATTTACAGAACGCGCTACCGAGTTTGCTAAACAGAACGCTGTCACAGGCATACTTGTAGGCTGCTGACGTCAGCCGCAAGACAATAGGTGGCAATAGCCAAGGCATGTGTTGCGGAGCGTCTAAAAGCATATTCAGTCGCAGCTGGAAACACACACACACACAGAGACACACACACACACACACACACGGAAGGGCCGGGAGTCGAACCTACGCCTATCTACATGAACTCACTACAGTATGAAGCATTTACAGAACGCGCTACCGAGTTTGCTAAACAGAGCGCTGTCACAGGCATACTTGTAGGCTGCTGACGTCAGCCGCAAGACAATAGGTGGCAATAGCCAAGGCATGTGTTGCGGAGCGTCTAAAAGCATATTCAGTCGCAGACGCAGCTGGAAACACACACACACACAGAGACACACACACACACACACACGGAAGGGCCGGGAGTCGAACCTACGCCTATCTACATGAACTCACTACAGTATGAAGCATTTACAGAACACGCTACCGAGTTTGCTAAACAGAGCGCTGTCACAGGCATACTTGTAGGCTGCTGACGTCAGCCGCAAGACAATAGGTGGCAATAGCCAAGGCATGTGTTGCGGGCGTCTAAAAGCATATTCAGTCGCAGACGCAGCTGGAAACACACACACACACAGAGACACACACACACACACACGGAAGGGCGGAGTCGAACCTCGCCTATCTACATGAACTCACTACAGTATGAAGCATTTACAGAGCAGCTACCGAGTTTGCTAAACAGAGCGCTGTCACAGGCATACTTGTAGGCTGCTGACGTCAGCCAAGACAATAGGTGGCAATAGCCAAGGCATGTGTTGCGGGCGTCTAAAAGCATATTCAGTCGCAGACGAGCTGGAAAACACACACACACACAGAGACACACACACACACACACACACACACACACACGGAAAGGACGGACGAACCTCGCCTATCTACATGAACACACTACAGTATGAAGCATTTACAGAGCGCTACCGAGTTTACTGAGCAGAGCGCTGTCAGGAGGCATCCGCCGACGCGAGTGGCATCATTTGCAAAGGCGCTGGCCCCCCTCGGGTGTTCGGACAGCGTGCGCCGTCACGCCGTCTGTTACCATCCCAAGGTCGCCAGACACTAACACGTTAGTGCTGCAGTCCAGAATAACAAGTAACTACTGATCAGTACATCACTGCATACTGGGCATGCTCAGACACTTAGACTCGGCACAGGGCAGACATGCATACACATGTTGCGGCGGCATGGGTGGCGTAATGTGGACCGTCGTGTGTGTCCAGCCACACAACAGAAACCTGGCCATGCCACAGGCGTGGCCGTTGCGTAGGGATAGAGGCATGCACCGGGTATTACTGCAGACGGCTGCGGTGTGCACTGTGCTGTGTGTCTATCTACACAGCTGCCTACTGGGCATGCTCAGACACTTAGAGTCGGCACAGATCAGACATGCATACACATGGTGCGTCGGCATGGGTGGCGGAATGCGGACCATCCTGTGTTTCCGCCACACAACAGTAACCGGTCATGCCACAGGCGTTGTTGTTGCTGCGGGGAATATGTAGGTACAATTAACCATGTGTAGGACTGGTCTACAGTTTGTTGCATGCTACAGACAACCCTCACATACACAGGATACCTTCACAGATGTCCTGAGGACACTGGTGAGTGGGCATGCTCTCACAACAGCACCGTTTGTGTGACATGAACCACCCATGCATAGCCTGGGAACATTACCCATGGCGCAACACAGTACGCCAGCAGTCCCAGGTGTTCACACACCTGGCCACTGTTAAACAGCCATGCACCATACATACCAGGGGGGGGGATGTCTGACAGTTCTGCCCATCACGCATGGTGAGGATAGGCCCCACACAGGATGTACAGCCCTCAATGGTGATGCAAGAACGTATAGTGGATCCACTGGTCATCCACTCACTGTAACCAACACCAGCATGGGGGACCTCAGTGATGACCTCTCCACAGAAAACCACACACATCATATGACCGGTGTGGTACCCTACATGTCCTCCATGCCAATGTTGAACAGAGGCCAGACCAGAAAACACCTACCGAATGCCTTCCCCGACCACCCACATGCATGTCTGCAACAGGCAAACATGATGACATCAGGACCTTGTCCACCACAGGTAGGCACATGGTGTGGTGGACCGCAGCCACTGACTACCTGTACATCAACAGTTGGAGCTACTACATGGCAGGGCAATGACAGTACCAGGGAAACCATCACCCATTCATACCGGCGTCACCATACGGCCCCACATACCAACATCCAGGTCCGCTCGTGGGAGTGGTACTGCAGACGGCACATGAGACAACCACAGGGCCTTCCCTAACTGTGGTAAGGACATGGTTGGGGCACACTGACATGCCTGGAAATGGTCCAGAATGGTACAACAGTCACTGCACCCACAGACATTGTCTGCATACCACAGGACATGTTCCATGCATACATCCCCCCCCCAACAGGGAACATATCCATCCCACCAGAGTGTATCCTCCAAAACATGTCATATGGCCTGGGGTGATCCCATATCTCTATGGCGTTTGACACGTCAGCAATGGGCACCGATGGTTTCCCTGGCTGTGTGCTACCCATCCTCTTTGAGGCCCTCGGCCCACATGCGGCCACTGTGTCATGTTAGCCTTACTATGGGCTATGTCCCCAATGGATGCCATATGGCATCTGTGGTCCCACTATGCCAGGGTAGTGCTCCTATGGACTGTCAACAGCCACACCCTATACGCTTGACAAATGTTGTCTGCAAAGCTGTGTGGAGGTCCATACAGGTGGTCATGGTTACAGATAGCGTGTACAGCCAATACCGAACATACCCACAACTACATAGTCAAGGCGGATCCTGCCTCCCGAACCTGCTCGTCCAGTCTGGAGTGTTCACCAAGGCCATTGATGGGGATATGTGGGTTTGCACACAGTACCATGACCTGGTGGGAGCGTTCAGAGCACACTACACATGGGACCCATGTAAAGGCTCGCCAGCATACATGTGGGGACATATGTCACCCGATGCTTCTCACACAGGTTGGAGGTCACACCACACAGGGTTGGTGCTGAAGGTTCTTTGTCACACTCATATCTGGACCCAGTGGAAGGCCACAGGGCTCACTCCTGTGCACCCTGCCAGATAGCATCCGACCTTCCAATGTGCATGCAATCATAGGGGGATTGTAGCAGACAAGGTATGCAGATGACTACGCACCGGCCGACATACCCAGCACCCCATGTTACACGTACATCCACCTAGGGCGTCATAGACATGGCTGACTGGTGCCAGAGCCATGGCCTGCTAACAAATGCCAGAGAAGGTGCAGCCCTACCCAGTGTGAAGAACATGTTCGTCCCAATTTCACATGTAGGTGGTGCGCCATTAAAGATGGTGGACATGTTCAGGGTAATGGCTACCACACCTGTTGGCAACCTCTGTCAACACACACAATGGCAATGTGGGTGTGAAGACATTCCATTGTGGCCTCCTGGTCTGGATGGAATGGCAACCACATCAGGGGTGTTCATTGTATCCCTGTACACATCACACACCAGTGCAATGACTGCGTACAATGGCACATGTGGCCTGTAGCTAACCTGATGCCTGCAGCACTCGGAAGGACCGCAAACGTTCCACAAGACGGGGATGACGCTGCTAGGACATGTGTCACAAGGTGCACGGCCAAGGGGACACTGGCTGTGGATCTCCACAGCACAGCTGCTCCGTGGTGATCTGTGCCCGACATACACGGCCATGTCTGACCTGGGTGACATGGGCACATTCCACCTCCCAGGCCCCATGCGAACACGGGCACAGAAGCGACTGTCAGACACCTCAACCCAACGATGAGTGGGACGTGCTGGGGGAACAGGGTAACGGCCAGACACACACTACAACACGGGGAGGGGTGCCAGGCCATGTGAAGGAAAGGCCCTGACTGCCTTTGTCCAGGACTGCTACTGACGTGTGGATGTGTGACTATAGTTATGCGCCAGTCAACCTCTGTGTGTCACTGCTAGACCAGGGACTGGGGACTGATGGATATGGCATCACCATCCTGAGGGGTGTTAGATGCCACACACAGTCATGCTAGGTCCACACATGTCGTAGGGCACATATCCTGTCACGTTCATGTGTGCCTATGTACCTATGTAGGGGTCCATGCCAGATGTGGGTAACTGTGCTATGCTGATTTTGCCAGACATGCCTGTGGGTACACCACGACTACACGTGGGGAACTAATTACAGTGCTCCCAGTAGGCACGTGCAAGTACACCATCAGTATCATACGGGTTAACTGCACCGACATGGTGCTACACATGTAACCACCACACATACTGTGTACACATATCAATGAATGCTGCACCTGTCCTGCATGGTATGTCTGCTGCATGATGTCCGTGCAGAACACACATCACATACACACCTGTCACCAGCCATACACACACACCACAACATACACAGCGCATTACTATGCGGACACAGGTATCACATACACCTCTCACTATCGTGTCCACCCTGTGCATCATAATATGTCAGCTTAACCGTGCATTGATGGTGTGGCTCACAGTTATGCGGCAGAGACTTAATCATTTGCACAGGGTGATATGTGTGCCACAGGCATGGGCTGTACCAATGGATGACATCATGTGTGTGTGTAAGGGCCAGTGCATTGAGTGGGCATGACTATGTAGATTGCATGTGGGTGTGGTGGAGCCCTACAGTTGTGTCTGCTGTGTGTGGGTGTGTGTGTACACAGTTCAGTCATCTGTGATGCCTACACGGGGTATGCTTGGCAGCCCCTGACTGTACAGTGCAGGTGTTATGGCTCACTGTGTCTGCCGGTGGCGAAGTGACCTGCGCCTGCCTGGGGTCGCACGGGCACGACCGGGTGGAGGTACAGACTGTCCACTCTCCGATGTCACATGTCCGCTGGAAGCGTGCCTGACGACGGGGCGTCAGGGCCACGTCCACGTGGCCTGCTCTGTCCAGGTGTGGATGGTGTGGTAGCAGCTGCAGTGCTACTGCTACCATCACTGTCTGTGTGGGCATGGGAGGTGGCACGCACGCTGACCTGCAGCAGGTGGTGTTGCTGGCACACGCCACGTGCCCTATGCCTCACCCCTACCTGGTGTTCCTGCACGTGCTGCGCTCAAGGATGGCCAAGCCTCGGTCGATGAGACCAGCCATATCGCCAATCTCCTATCCAGAACATCGGCAAGATGCTGTTGTGCATTCGCCAATGCCTGGATGCTGTCATTTAGGTACGGATTGCAGACCTCTGCAGCCTCTGCCCCTCCTGGTTCTGCCGTTGCGCACGTGCCTGCGCCGCCATTACAGTCTGGAACATGCGTCTGGTTACACCAGCTGCTGCACCTGGACGGCAGGTGTATGTCTAGCGGTGCTCCCCACGGGCAGCACCTGCCACATGCCTGCGTGGCACTGCACCAGTCCTTACACTGGCAACATCGTGTGTCCCCACACCTTCTGCAGCCACCACACATTCCTGCTCGGGGACAACAGACGCTGACTGACCATCATCTATGGGCAATGGTGTTGGGGTATGTGTCGGCATCTGAACTGTGTGCAGGGATGAAAGGGACGTATGTGTGATGTTCTCCAGTGGCACAGTCTCTGCCTGTGACGACCCTGCCTGTGCCTCATGCACATGCTCATCACCACTAGTATCTGTGGGGACACTAGCATCAGATTGACCGCAGGAGGGTAACGCACCAACAGCACCTGTCAATACAAAGACATACCATCGGTTACAATACAGACACACACACACACACACACACACACACACACACACACACACACACACACACACACACACAAACACACACACAGACACACAGACACACACACAGACACACACACAGCATGCATGTGATTATGCAGGTGGCATGCAGCATTCACACAACACAGACCAGTGAATGCAGACCAGACATTCTTAGTGGCAGTATGTACACTGCCCTGGTGGGGACAGTACAACAGGCAGGTGTCATTTAGTAGGCATGCAGTACACACATTCATGGTAGTTTGCATGCATCAGCGTGATACACCGTGTGGCCACGGGCAAGTTGGGAGTACACATGGCTGGCAACAGTATGTAATGTACAGCGCAAACATGTGCGGTATCATGTGGACGTGTGAAGATGGTGTCCCACCGCATGCACCACATCATGATGGCTGTCATGGTGCAGTGTTATGTGTACAGTGTACAGATACAATGTATGTGTAACAGTGATGTCTGTGTAGGTACGTTGCTGTGAGCTGTGTGCATAGCTGTACGGTGTGTGGTGCGGGCTCTGTGCCACTGCACAGTAGCAGGACACAGCTATGTGTCTGTGCGATGCGTGACCTGGACGCATTACATTGCCATGTCTGTAAGCCAGTTCAGCTGCTCAGCAGCACATATATGGTGAACATTGGAGGCACCTGTAGTAGCTGTGGAGAGGAATGTCATGTCACTGGTGTACTACATCAGATGTCCAGGGGGTCCACTACATTGATGAACCCACTATGTGTGTACAGGGTGCAATGGTGAGTACCCACTGTGGATGTGCTGTGTGGCAACATGCCTGTAGGTATCACCATGGCCTTGTCTGTCTGACTCATTGACAATTGTGTGTGGTAGACATTGTGCACACGGCCCTGTGGTGGCCCATGTGACATACACCCATACTAGTGTGACGTGTCACATTCTCTACGGATATGCTGACAGTGTGTATGTCTGCTATGTTGTGCATAGGTCATATCATGGTGTGACAATGCTGCAGCCAGACATCCACGTGCATGGGACATGGCATGCGCCATGTCACAACATGTGCACCCGATGCAGGGGCATGGGTCACATTGGTAACACCTGTGCTCTGGCCAGATCACAGCTCACTCTGTGGTACTGTGTCCATACTGCACTGGCATACCAATGCATACTACACATGCAGCCATTGTGTAACACCTACACCATTGTATGCATAGCTGAATGCACGTAACACACCAATTGGTTGTGTGGTGTCATACCACTCTACGGTAACGGGTGTATCTACTGTACATGGGTGGTGTGTATGTCGGGTGGTGCGAGCTGTATACCGTGACGGGGCACACACAGGTGAGCATGTCATGCCTAGACACATGGGGAATATCAATACAGCAGAACATGCGTTTGACTGGCAACAGACTTACCTGCAACAGACCCTTGGCCTTGCGACACGCCAGACGTACCTGTAAAGGCATTACACAAAGGTATACACATTAGCCATTACTATCTCCACGGTCAGCACTGTGCATGACACATCATGCATGTGTGTGGTTGCATGTGCTATGCACATGTCTCTAACACAACATAGCATACAATGGTTTGCATCTTGTGTGGCCATATACCTGGCATGTATTGCTATATCATGTGTTGTACTATGACACCCACACCCACGTCGCCTATCATACAAACATGCAACACTGACTTACCAGGCAGCTCCAGGCTCATAGCTCGGGAGACACCCACCTCCACGATGGACGCAGGTGTTTCTGCGTGTTGTTCCGTGGGTGTCCCCAGACTAGCCAGGAGCTCCTCTGTAGCTGTGAGTGGGGGCTGTGTTGGTGGCCCACCACCTGTCCCACGTTGTTGCCTGGCGATTGCAGCGGCACGCTGTCTTGCATGCCGGATCAGGTCTGTGCAGTGCCTGCGGATCTGTTGGTAGCTGCGGTTGTTTCCGCCCACGCTGTTCACCCTCCTGCACAACTCCTCCCACATCTCCTGCCGTTCTTGTGCCTGCTGTGGCACATGGCTGAACAGGGCGTTGTAGTTACTCTGGAGGTATGGGATGATGACCTCCTCCTCCTGTCGGCTAAATGGTGGAAGCCGGGAACGTGGCATTATCTGGAAGACATAATGATGGTGGCAGGTCACATTCACACTGCTGTGCTGGCATACTGTTGGAAATGCATTGCTATGACATGTACGACATCTGCACAGTGATCTGTGAAGGGCATCGTGGCGGTGACACAGCCGATGTTGTGGCTTCACACCATTGAGCACTGGGTGTCACATCATATCTGTGTGCCACCCCATCACACTGTGCACGCACCATGTAGATGTTAGCCTGCCATGGACATGTGTACCTGGCTGCACCTATGTCCATATCAGTTGGCATATGTCCCCATGTGACGTCTGTGCTACTGTTCACCTGTACACTGTGTATATGTCAGTACACATCATGTCTGTGTCCATTGTGAACGTCAGCAGCGGCACTGTACACATACACATGGACACCTGCACATGCATGTGTTGTGCCATGTACTTCCACACAGCACTGTACGGTGCTGGACAACTTGCCCCAGCTCACCTGTGTTGCATATGTGATACACATGGAGCAATGTGTAACCATGACACATTGGCAGGAAAGGTCATGCATAGCATGTACACGCACACATTGTGCAGAGCATCACACAGCACCTGTAACGTGACAGGGTGCATCGCCACCACATTACTACTGTGTATGGTTGATAGTGAGAGTGCCTTTTGTCCATTGCACCATGTGGGACCGTGATAGCTCATGCAGCCTTGCTGGTCATCTCTGCATGATATGGCAGGGTATGCCACATACATGGCAATGGGTGTGACCCACTCAGGGGCTGACGGTATTGGCAGGGTGGCTGTCCATTGCTTTTGTCATAGCTGTGTGAAAATGGACATTCCACATGTTTATCACCATGGTGTGGACACTGTCCTCCAGCGAGGTATGCTGTACGCTGCTTGTTGAGGGTGTGTGTGGTGCATGCAGGTATCACACATCCATGCATACACTGTAGCCCTGGCAGGTGCTATGTGCTGGGATGTTGATCGACACAATGCTGTATGTGTACACACACCGCTATCCCATGCACATGGATATCTGCCTGAACTGATGTGGGTAACACATATGTGTACATACATTGCCCGCTGCCACCCACATGTCTGCTGCTGCACTACACCGCCATCGCCGCCTGTGTGAATGTGGTGTTGGCCTCAGCAGAGGTATCCGTGTATGGGGACATGGATGTTCACATAGCAGGCCCACTGATGGTATCGTCCATCTGACCATACACATATGATGCACCCCTCACACATACGACCCATTCATATTGTTGTTCACAATGGTGACACGGCTATATTGCTATGCCGGAGCCATTCACAGACATACATACACAGAGGCATGCACGCCCATCTGTGTCATTGGCCGGACTATTGGTGTTGTTTGGCACCTAATGTGTTTGACTGCAGGTGGCGCAGACCTACTGTGCACATGTCTACATGGTAGGCCTGTTCTACGGTAGGCATCTGTGATGTGCTGTGCACATCTCATACCTGCACATTTGCTTGTTGTCCATCGGTCCACAGGCCAGTGGTGGGACATACAGGGATGTTGCGGAACATATGTACATGCAACCCTGTACAACTGTGACGCTAGCCTCTCAGATGCTCATGTGTCGTGGACGTGAACACCGTACACACACATGTGGTTGTGGGCCGTCGTCCATAACCATCTCCACCTGTGGGTTGCTATCATCCCACACACTCCTTGTACTGTATGTTCAGGCTATGCAGCTATGTGGGGCTTGTGTGCATACAATACGATACTATGTGCCTTTGCACCCATCACAGACATTGTCACACAGGTACACCGGCAGCCATACACATCGCAGATTGTTGTCAGCATGTCACATGTGGTACACACCTAACACATCTCCTGCGGGACATGGTACTCTGTATGGGCATGTCCAGTAGTGACATACCACAGCTACCCCTACATGACGGCTATGCAGGACATGTCTGTGTACATCTACTGTGACATATACACAAGCAATGCCCCCTACCGACATCACATGGTACTACCTGTGGAGTATGTGTGTCTGCATCCATGCTATGGCCATAGATGACAATTGTACATCTATATGTGCAACATACCTCAGTGGGGTTGTCATGAGCACATGTTCCATGTGTCAATGCATTGTTCATGTCTGTTTGGCAGTCATTGTTGTGCATGGTTTACATGGCTGACATAGTGTACTGTGTCTGATTCCAGGTACTTCATTGGGCTACCAGCATTGTACATTTCTACAGCACATTCCAGCCATCATGTAGACAGCTTAGATGACAGTGGGAGGTGTTCCGCCATGTGCACATATGTCACACGGTGCAAGGGTGACTGACACACATTGTCGGGACTGGGTTCTGACTGCTGTGGATGTGTGTACTGGTGTTGACAACCATGACTGCACCAGATGGTGTCTTCTGGATGTGTGACATTCACAACAAACACCCACATTCACATAGCAGCACATCGTCCACGACAATTGACATTCCTGCCTGAACACTGTGTACAGTATGTTTGTATGACCACTGCATATATCACTGGTGGCCACCAGCATGGCTGCCTACAACAGCAGTGTGTATCCTGTGCAAACATGGGTTACACCAGTCACACCACACCTGTGCCAGCTGGCCCTGTAGTGGGTGACAGTGCAGTTCCATTCATCATGTAACAGTATACATCATGCACCAGTATGTTGCAGACATGTGAACGGCTGTGCTACTCAACATATGCAGACATGACACATCACCTGGTACACCGTGTCTGCCTTGCCACCTGCTATTGTGACCACCCTGTGATGACATTGTACGGCCCACATGGACGTGGACATGTGATGGCTCAATGGTGAATTAACCGTCCAGGTGTGTGTCTAGCCAGGTGTCCAGTAGCCACTGGTCTGCATGCAGGGATAGTCTACATTGGCCTACTCTGTCACTGGGACTGTTGACTATGGTCATACTGTTGTTATGCAGGCATGTGCTGTTTGTCCAGTCTGATAGTCGTGTTGAACCACACTACCGTGGCACACATGACGTGTGGACATCTGGCTAAGGTGTGCAGCCCACATGTACATCTTCTCATGCTGTGCTGCCTGTGCAGCGGTGTCACATGTCTGCCTCTGGCAGGGCTGTCACAGGTGGGCACAGCATGCAGTGATGTGTGACAATGCTTACACCCTCCACTGTGCTGTACAGTAGCACTGCACACACAGTACAGCACACATGTCATTTATCTACGGTGCCTGGGACATGCCTCCATGCCCTACACGGCACACCTGCCAGTCCAGATTGTACACAGATCATACCTCCCAGTCACATACCTGGACTGCAACACACACAGGTGGGTGGTTCCCAAACCACACCGTGATTTACACACATACTGTATTTTCCCATGACACATTGCATCATAGGTAGTCCATGTTCAGATACCCATGTTTGTGACCAGTACACACATTGTGACACGCGACAGTGCAGACACTGTACACCACAGGTTACATGCCAGTCGGGTTGGCATGCTGTACATTGCACCTGGGACAGTTGCTACTGCTATGTATTGCGGGCAACAGGACCTTCCCTAGTATGGACTCCCACGTACCCACACATGCTTGGCCATGCAGTACGCATAGCTGGGTGACACATTACACGACACATACCATACCTGCAATACCCTCAGCATGCACCAAACCTCCATGTGTCTGTATGCTAGGCCTACACACCTCCCCCCTCTGTTTGCTGAACATCCATGCTTACCATCCCTGCTAGCCACACCCTAAGCACACAACCATAGCAGCATGCATGGTACATACACACTACAGCCGGTATTACTGACATCCACTGACAGAGGTAGTTGAGGGCATGGCACCCCATCCGATGGACAGTCTATGTGCCTATGCCAACAGTGATCACAGTGCACTTCTGCTACATTTACACACCGGTAGGGACCATGCTATCCCACACTGAGACATGGTGGTGCTGGCACTTTCACAGATGCCACAGTGGTATTCCTGTTCCATGCACACGTGCTGTATGGGCACATGTGCAGGCTGTTGCACGGTAGTTTTGTTCACCTGTGTGTTGTGTGTCACTTGACAGTCATGGTGTGTCCTGCTGGTACATGACATACTCCACAGCTAGCTACCTACACATGACTGCCAGACATTGCAGTGTGGGCCCTCACGCAGTGTGGTGGTATGTCTCTGCTGTTTGACTACATCCACATTCAATGCAGCATACCACGGTCATGCAGGCATTGACGACACAGATGTTGCTGGCATCCTGCCTGCCAATGGGGTACCTACCAACAATACACACTCTCACTCACTACAGGGTTCCAATCCTTGGCTGGACATTGTATTAACCCTGTGGACACATACATAGTACTGTCATGCACATGTTATGTCTGGGAACACAGTCCCAATGTCACCTCCAACCGCCGTAGTTGTTGTATCCGACCAACCTGGCTGTTACATGTCTCTGCAGCAGCACACGCCAGTGACTGCTAGCCCATTCATGTACGTTGTGCACCCTGACCACCACACTACCACATCTATCACACTACACATGGATGGTACTGCATTGCACGTATGGGGCTGCATCTCTACACCCATGACTGGGCCATTCAGTATGGCACTGGGCCACATCTTGACATACATGCTTCACACACTCAATGACTACCTGCATGCCTTTCCTGGCACCCTTGTTGGGCTTCTGTGCACCACAGCACACCACATCCCATGCTGGCCACCTGTCATATTATTGCATGGGTGGTTGGGGTGCTACAGAGGGTATCACATCAGACATGATCCGCTCTTTGCCCTTCAGCACCATTCCACTTTATGCTATTGACAGTGTACACATCCTGCATCACATCATACCGTATGTTTCGGCATGTTACGCCATGTGCCTTCTGTACAGTTCACACAGTGGTGCAGGCATATCATGCTGACTCCGACATTTCAGGGACATGTGGCATTGCACATTCCTCAGACATGTGGCCCCTCATGCTCAATATTTGCATACGTACACTACCTGCTGTCACACAGTACTGTACATGCCTACATGTACCACTTCTACATACCTGGCAGCATTCTAGGTCATCCTGCTCATGTTGCTGACACCCATACAGGTGTCAGTGTGGCAGATATATCATGTAGATATCATTGCATCAGTTACATCACACATACTGCATACACATCACATTTGCATACTGACAGTCATGCGGTGTGTATCACATGGATACTGTCCGTATACAGGCATATCACGTTGTACATGGTTGATGTACACACACATGGCCCACATGGTGCTGTGGTTGCCATATTACACCATAGCGTGGGTACACATGTGCAGGACTACACATTTCTGGACCGTATGTCTAGCTGATACCTTGGGTGCCCTTGTACCTGTGCCATACACACATGTACACGCAGGCCGTGTTACAATGACACATGTGTGGTGTACCTTACACAATGGATACAACGTTACATGTCTCAGTATAGTCATGCTGTGCTGTCTACCCAGCTCAGACAGTTGACATATGCAAATGACAGTCATGTAACACATCTGTGCTCACCTGCATGCCACGAACACAGGGGTGTAATGTACTCTGCCATGGGCCATGTTCTCCACAGTACT
Organism: Protopterus annectens; assembly: GCF_019279795.1. NCBI lineage: Eukaryota > Metazoa > Chordata > Ceratodontiformes > Protopteridae > Protopterus > Protopterus annectens. Next base: position 44,304,355 of record NC_056742.1, on the reverse strand, counting down.
GATGCATGTAGTACTCCTACATGGCGTTTGCTGTGGGTAGGGGGGGAGTAGCAGTCCTGCATGTGTGCACACATCCCACATTGCCCAGCCGGGGCGTCTGTGTGACATCCACAGACTGGACACACACCATGCTGTGGGACATAGGTCCTGTGCACATCCCACAGGGGCACACTGTGTCACTAGTCGTGTGATAGCTGCCTTGCTGGTGGGTGACACACACCCATGGTACCACCACAGCGGACGTATTGTATAGACATGACAGTTGACATCCAGTTCTGCCGTTCAGTGGACACTACCATGGGGGTGTCAGTACTGTGTACATTGCACATGTGTTTACACACGGCCCTGCTGGACATCATTGTGGCACACATTGCACCTGCTATGGAACGTTTGGACATGGTCACTTGCTGTTACCTCCATTTTGGGTACCTCTTCTGCTACTACATTGTCCCATATGTGCAGGCCATACATATCTTGTGTATGTATATAACATTAGCCCATCGCTCCATCATGCATGCTATGCCTGTGATACTGTCTATGATTTGTGAACATATCCATCATGCCAGCTTTGCATTACACATAATTGACATAGTCGCCCTACTGCGTGGGATAGGTGCACGTCGCGCACATTCCGTATGACATCGACGGTATATGCCCATGCACATGTGTGCTGTGACACTATACATAAATGTCCTATCCCCTGCTGTGGCACTTCAGTGTTGGATATCCACTGCCAACATCGGCGTGGGTGGTGGCATTGTTCTGTGTTTGCAACCCCTATGGCAGACCTGGGGTAGGGTTACCACCTGTGCCTCTTTGCAAGGGACAGTCCCTCCTTGGGCAGTTGTGTCCTGACAAATGTATCACAAATGGCAAATGTCCTGAGATTGTGGGACATCACTATATCCCATTCTTATGTAGGAGTTGCATAACATACTTGTTTATGTATGTACATTCCTAACTGTTACAAGACACACAATAAGCAACTGACCTGCTACAAGACTACACATTTCATTATGCAAAAGAGTAGAGTTCTAACCTTTGTACTGACCATGGGTATGTGTCCACCTGTAACATCTGAAGTGTGTCCCGACGATTTCCCACTTTGGCCTTTTGAAAGGGTGGCAAGCCGTCCTGGGGTTATCGCGGCTGTTTACATGTTGTCCCACTGCTGTGCACACGTTGTCCACAGTTGTTGGTATGCTGCGCGTTTTAGCATTACATATCCAACCTTCGCCTCTCTCTGCCTGATGGACAGGTATCTTTACCTACACACACCGTTCACATACTGTACAGATTCGTCATACGTATCGTGCGTTACACACCAGTACATGTCGTGGGTTCGACATACCTTTCCGGCCTTTTGTTCGGAGTTCGTCTCTATTCCCTTGTTTCTCTTGTTTCTCTTTCTCTGTTTGGATTAGTTCGGTATGAACATACGGTTTGAATATCCAGGAGGTCTTCCTTATATTCGCCGCCTGATGCATGTGGGTTAATCAGGCCAATAGCTGTTCCTCGGTGTGTACTTATGCGCATATCAGCGGTGATCCCCCTTCCTTTCGTTCGTTACGCGTCGGCACTAGGCCATGGTTCTTTCCTCGTGTGGCCGTTGGTTATTTGCAATACCTTCGTGAGGATGGTATGTATTGTATCATGTTTGTGTGACTGCATCCGCTATGTGTGTTGTCGGGTACATTTCGCTGTGGTGTTAGCCGTGGATTGTGTGTGTTGGGTATGGTATTGTGTTCGACATGTGGGTCCCCGTGTCCTGGCGGCGTCTGTCGATGGCATTGTGCATTCAAATGTGTTACCTGGCTGTTATTTTCCTGTACATAGCGAATGCATGGATGCATGAGCCGCTGCTAGTGTTTCCCAGGAGCTTGTTGTGGGTATGCCGCTGTCATTCACTGCCTGTATGTGTTTGCTACTGTTTTAGCTGTTATCCCTTTGATATGTGCAATGGGGTATATCTGCGGATGTGGTTGACGGGGACGGTGTGTGAGTCTTGCATTTATACATACCAGATATGCTTGTGTGTGTGCTCCATCCGTGCTTAGGCAGCTGCGGGTTACCTGTGTGTCGTACGCGGAATATTTGTTTTGTTGATGTCGTCTGCTGTCGGTGTCGCCTGCATGTGTGCTTCCTGCACGTATTCCTCCTTCACATCGGTTATATATCTGCGGATGTTCGTCCGTGCCTACCATCCATTGGCATTTTGTCGCTGATAGTTACGGTGATTGTGGTCCTATACTTGGGGCGGACTGTATGCTACCGGTAGCCTCCTATTCGTGCCGCTTGCTTACGTCACGGTCGTGGAACACACCGCGGTATTTACCGGACCGTGACTGTTCACGATCGGTGCCGGGATGGCACATTCGTATTTTCGCCGTACATGCCTGATGCTGTGTAACGTTGCCGACGGACCGTGTGGAGTGTACGTTATGGCCGCCATACCTACGGTCGTGGTTTGTACATCGTCCTTTGCATCTCCTGTTTGCTATGGCCCTGTGGTACAGTTTGGGACATTTGCGCTTTGCATCATTTTACGTCGCCACGTGCATAGCCACTGAGGAGATGTCGGTACTACTTTGTGGGTACTGCTGTACATACGCCTATGGTTCCTGTACTGTATGCCTACGCCTATTATTACACTCCGGCTGTGACATGTCACCTTCATACACAGTTTACAGTGGCACACACATTACACACACACAGCGGAACACACGACAACCTCACCTCACACATACACATATTGCCGCCATGGCTGTCAACCTTCTATTGCGGAGTGGGGAACACACACAGTAGTAATGTGAAACACATGGGCATAATGTGGAACACATAGTAATGGCATAGTGACAACTTCAGCTAAGTAGGTCATAGGTTGATTATGATATGATGATTTACTTACAGTGAAGAACCTTTAATGACTTACTATGAGTACATTGTATTTACCAGGATGTCATTTATATACATTCCTAACAATGGTTGTTTGAGAGACATTTTCAATGTGGAACTTGGAGGAACTGCGAGGAACATGCACTGTTTTACACCCCAGATGAGGTACGTTCCTCATAATGTCGTACACTTCACTGGTATGCTTTCCGCTTAGGCACCGACGGCTGGACACAATACCTCGTTGGCGCATCGCCGGTGGCGGCGTGTATCTCCGCACTCATGTCCTATGGATATGACACGCACATATGTAGGGTTGCCACCTTTTCAAATGGCCAAGGTGGGACATTTTTAGTACAACGTCAGGTTTTGCATGCCAACACATACCCACGGCCACGACAAAGGACAGCGATTCACTTTTGACGGAATACAAAGCTGTAGCATTACAGTTGCTTATTCTGTTTATTATCATATTTAGATGTTTCTTCTACAAAATAACTGTTTTCTGCAACTGATAGCGTAATTATGGGGAATGGTTTTGTCCTACAATCTCAGGACATTTGCCATTTTGTCATTGTTTTTGCAGGACACAACTGCCCAAAGGTGGACTGTCCCTCACAACGTGGGACAGGTGGTGACCCTACACATATCCCGTTACTGTACCGTGGACCGGTGACCATCCCGACACGCGGATATGTATTGCTGCAGGTTAACATTTCCATGGCTGGCGTTACCTGCCCTGCCCACCCTCCAGGATGATCGGGTTGTCGGTCACTATGTTTAATATGTGGTGATTTCGCGTCTTACTTATCTGTGACCTTGCATCCCTGGGTTCCATATTACCCTGTTGTCCTTTCTATCTGTGTATGCGTGCATATATTTCTACATGTGTACTGATATGTATTTCGGTATCTGTGTATGCAAATGCGTACATGTGTGGTCGACTTGCGCCGATAGTGGCAGCATATGGCTACGCCGTGTGCTGTTGAACCGGCGTGCGTTGAGGTGTTGGCGTTCCATGCTCTGCTGACTATTGGGTGTGCAGTGTTTGGCGGTGCCTTTGTTGGAGTCACACATACGTCCGCACATACGGTACACATTACGGGCGGACATGTTTGTGTGGCGTCCATTTTACTGTGTGTGCAGGTCAGGAGGTGTCAGTCCATGGGGCCTACACTGTCAAAGTATGTGCTATGCGTTCCCTCTTTGCCAGGGCGTAGGCATATTGGGTACGCCTCTGTCTACCTACTGGGGCTGGCTCAGTGTGTCCGTGGCGCCGCACGCCCTGTGCCTGTGCTTGCCCTGGCAGTTGTGGCGGGCTTGGTGGCCCTCCGGCATTATGTCCCTGCAGCAGCTGTTTCCGCAGAATCATATTGTGTAGCATACAACATACTATGAATATGTGGGCACTTGTGCCTGGAGAGTACTGCAAGGCTCCAGAGGATGTATCCAAGCACCGGAACCGTGATTTCAAGATCCCGAACACACGCTCTATGATTATTCTCGTTTGTGCGTGTGCCTCATTATGGCGTTCTTGCATGTGTGTGTGTGCATTTCTGATGGGTGTCATCAACCACGGCTCCAGTGCGTAGCCAGCATGCCCACAAGGTGACCTTGTGTGATGTCCCCACTGGCGAATACCTGATACAGCTGTGAGGCATGCCAGATATGGGAGTCGTGGTAGCTTCCAGGGCTGCCAGCACACACATCCATGATAATGCCCTGCGCATTGCACACGACCTGGCAATTGATGGAGGGGTATCCCTTGCGGTTTATGTAGCGTCTACCCTGCTCCCCAGGTGGTGACTTGATTTCTATGTGCGTACAGTCTATCGCACCCAGGACCTCCGGTATTGTGCCACACGGTGGAAGCGGCGCATATTGCTAGCCAACTCCTCCTGAGATGTGGGGAACTTTATGTGCTCATGGGCATGTGGTAACATGGCATCCAGGAACTGGTGTAGTACCCTGGATGCTGATGCCTGTGAGATGCCCATTATGTTCCCGGTGGGCCTTTGGAAGGTACCTGTAGCCAGTATTCGCAAGCTCACACATACCTTTGTGTCCACTGGGATGGGCTCCCCTCTGTTGTCTCTTGTTCTCAGGCGGCGGCACAGCTCCACTATTTGCTGTAACGTGTCCCTGTCCACCCTGTAGCGCTCTACTATCTCCAGGTCTCGCAGCCCCTGGTAGGTCACCCTTGGTCTGAACACTCTCCTTCTCCTGTGAGGCCTACGGTAGTTGTCGGCACCACCCTCCGCAACTCCGTCTGTCTCTGCCACATACCTATGCATCACGGCCACGGCGGCACCCAGCATATACATGTTAAAAGTTCCCCGTCTGTTTACACCCTACGGTGCGGCGTTGTGCGCATTCACATTTATTACTGTTGTGCTGTATACCCGGTGATGTCATTGGGTGTGTCTGTGCAGCCCTATCCATGGATTATTTCCGTGGTTTTACGCTTGCAGCTGCAACGGTACTGCCTGTAGTGTAACATTACAGTTGCCTGCATTGCCTTCGCCTGGCATCTTACATTACTGCATCCTGCACGCACATGGCATATGATGCATTTTATCTGCGGCCGCAGTTATGCTACATCTGTACTTGGGTGTGCTATTTCGTTTCTTTGCTCTTTCCATTTCTACTACTTCCCTGATTATCTTTGCTCTCATATGCCTCCCTTTCCCGTTCTGCAGGAGTCTGCATGCAGACTTATCAGCTGCCGGCGTTTGCCCTTCCTGCATTGATTGGTGTTAATTGCTCGTTACGGATACATTTACACTGCTTCCGCATTTCCTCGTATTCTCAGCATTACCTTCCTATATCCCTGGTTGTTGCCGGTGAGGCCGTCACATGACTGGTTTCGGGAACGTAGTCGTCCTCGTGCACATGCATTTGTACGCGCATTCTGTACTGTCAGCGCATCTATTTCCTAACACGCCAGTCATGATGCTGTGATGTGCATTGTACAGCCCAGATTTGCTGTCCTCCAATATCCTTCCTCCTACGGTGGCACACCCTGTGTGGTTGACATGTATCTGGTGTAGGCCACTCCTCGGTGTAGTACCGCTACGCCGTTTGCTCCATCCTTACGCTGGCGCCGTTTTTGCGATTCACTATTATCTGCCTCATTTGCATGGAATTGACTACTAATACCTGGTTATGGCGCCGGACACCGCCTCCACTCCTTGACAACCATTGCGCTGGGGTTGCAGCTTTACATACATACTATGGTGTGTGGTGGCTGTGCAGCTGATTTGTGTTCTAATGCTCTTTTCGGACATTATCATATTATTTCATTGCTTTACAACTTCTGTGCACACATCCCGGGGGTCTGCTGTTCTTTCTACGTACGTGCCATTTATGTCATTTTTTACATTTTGTGCATATTTTCTTTGGACATTCTCGGTGCCTTTCCACATTGGCATATTGCACCTATATGATACCTGACTTTGACAGCCTTCCGTTACTCCTCCGGTATGTTTGGGTAAATGTAAACCGTTTTTTTTGGTTTACATTTCCGTGCCCTTATGCTACGCCTGCGCCACTTCGTGGATCGCTATTGCCCTCATTTGCATGGTGCAATACCGCACACAGTGTGTTTTGCATACCTACGCCGGGGGGCGGAGACGGTCCGGCGCACGCCGGTAGTGCACGTGGAATTCATTCATACCTGAATCGCTCAGCAGCCATATTTGGTGTTATAACGCCAACGCTATGCGGGCGCCTGGCGCAAGGTTCATGAATCCCGGGGTTAGTCTTTGTTTTGGTACTTACTCATATTTCAAAATAATTAGCCAATTGCACACAAAACAGGTCACGCACTTCTTAACTGTCAGGAACTGTGCCATTTTGTCATCACATTTTATGTTTTTTTTTTTTTCATTTTTGGTATTTGTAGATTTTTAGATAAGTATGTGTACAGCTAATTTCAAACTAATGTTTTATTAGACAGTATATCTTGCCTGTGGCTTTGAAACATTAATGAGACATTCCAAGTATTTTTATACAGGTCTGTGGATAAGTTACCTAAATTATGATTCAGATATATACTTTGAATACAAAATTACATCTAGTGGGGTACTAGTGCTAGGCCTTCTTGTATGTCTTTAAAATGTTGATGAGAAGTGTGGTTGACCAGCTATGCTGATGACTGCGAGCTGGGTAATATTACCCCATGCTAAACAGGTTTGAAAGCCCAAAGATATGCGCAATTTTGGTGTATCAAAAGTTTCCAGCTAAATGCAAAGTATAGCATTAAAAAAAAAAAAAAACTGCTCCCCACCTCATGAATTAATGGTGCTCTTCTTCAGGCAAATAAGTCATAAGTGACTTGGGTGTTTATGTAAACAATTCTCTCTCATTGGACCCTAACATTTCAACCATTTAATTATTTGAAGTTTGATGACAGTCTTAGTGGGCTAGTGAAAGCCCTTGTTCAGACACCCTGCAATCCATATGGTAACACTACAAACATACTGAGGAAAGTGTCTCAATTGTTTTGCAAAATAAAAAAGTTGAGACGTAAAAGCAGAAATCTCAAATACATATAGTATAGTATAGCAATGTCTGGAATCAGCAGCAAGTCAGAGTTCAGTGTCAGTACACATTTGTTTACTTTTTGACTGTAAATTGCAACTAAGAAATCCAGATTAACCAATCTGAAAATCAAAGTCAACCACTGCAATGAAAGTTGAGCATTTTTAAAACAGCAGCATTTATATTTCTAAATTTGGCATTCCTTTTTTAAAATTGACAGAGTGCTCTTACAATGCAATAATGTGAGTAAGACCATTTTTTTGATGGGGGGGGGCAAGGTCGAATAAAGACTTTTCAATGTTGGTCAGCAATTATTAAGGCCTGTTTGGCATGATAGCTGTGGTATTTTGAAGTGCATAGGAGGAAACAGACACTTGATTTTTTTTGCTAAAGGAGAGCAAAGCATATCACTCACATACCTTTCAATGGTCCAGATTTTCCCAAAATGTCCAGATTTTTGCCTCATATGTTTCATTTATTAATCAGTTTTTAGTTTTCTGGCGAATCACTGAAGATTGAAGTCACTAAATAATGGCATATATTTGAGTTTCAGAAAATGTGTGTTAAAGTTGCTAGAAAAGTATTTATAATAAGTTGCTAATAGTAACATAGAGTGACTGGATGGTGCAGTGGTGAAGTGGTAGCACTGTTGCCTGACAGCAAGAGGTTCTCCAGTTTAATTCTCAGCTGGAGTGCCTTCTGTGTGGAGTCTGCATGTCCTCCCTGCATTTGTCTGGGTTTCCTCCGGGTGCTCCGGTTTCCTCCCACATAACAAAGCCATGCATCTTTTCTACCTGGGCCACTGATGAAAGTTGGCTACATTCCAAGCTGAACTTTCCCAGTAAACAAATATTAAATAAAATAAATAATATTTAAAATCTGTCCCTCTTTTTTGCTCCTGTGTCTCACCATTAATTTAGGCTTTGTCCAGGTTTCTCTAAGAGGTACGATCACTCAGTAGTTCAAAGTTGAGTACTGAGCAAGTAGAACAGCCTGCTGACCATTAGGAGCCATTTAACATTGCAAATTGTGGTGCAGTGGTGCTCAGTATGGCAGGCAAATGAATGTGTCACTCTTTTCAGCTGTTCTGAGACCTAAGGTGTTGTGACTTGGAAACAGGCAACAGCTCAGGCATATTCATACTTTTCAAATACATTAATGGCAATGACACAGAATGCCTCACAAGTTAGTAGGCTAAAAAATTATAGGCAGTCTCAAGTGGAGTTATTTTTGATATAATAAAGTCCATTTTTAAAGGAAATAATAGCTAATCTAATACACACAAAGGTCTTTTTGCTGTTTTGCAAAACAGATTACTTTACCTGACATTTCAAAGATGAGAGGATGAAATTTTTGGTTAGCAATTTGGCTTTACTAATCTCAATGACTGAAGATTTTGTTGTATTTATGGATAGTTTGTTGAAGGTGATCCAGTTCCTGACCAGTGTGATGGCTACGCTTTTGAGCAAAGGAAAACACTATCACCTGCTTAAAGATCATTATGATTTGGTAAGACCCATGGAGGCCCATTGATGAATGGAGAGAAAGCTTATCACAGATACCAGAGGGACTGTCAATTGAAACTGAAGGGTAGTGGTCAGTTTGATCAGCAATAGAGAAATTTCAATTATATATTTCTTAAACAATTGTGATAAATTAGTTGAAAAACCACAGTCATTTTTTTTTTCAGTAGAAGTTTATACCCGATTGTATCAAAAGCAAAAATGCCCCAATTAACATTTCTCCATATCAGATTAAATTTCAGAAGTAAGGGCAAAGATTGCAATTTTGGTGCTAAACTTTGGTTAGAAGTCATGCTGTTACAGTTACAAAACTGAATAGGTTGCATGTCTGAATTTATTTACAAATTTATTTCTAATATTTTTCCTATAGGACACATACTTGCCATAGGCCATGATGAGTAGTATTTAAATCAGGAGCTTTAGGTAAAGGGTGCTTGAAATCTGAAAGATTAATACCAGTAAGAATGGTTGAAAATATGTGATAAATGTTGGGAGAGTTATCATATTTGGTATACAGTAATTTAAGATGCTAAAATAAAGAGTATAGGAAACTGTATACTGCAAAGGGAGAATAACTTAATCAGGAAATTATGACAGTTAATTTCTATTGGGTTATCATGATTCAGAGAAGTCATTATAAATCCATACTTTCCCTTATCAGACCCATCATCAAATACACTGTCTACTTTAGCATGTATAAATCCAAGCATATTCTTTAATTGGAAGGACTCCAAGACAGTTCCAACCACCAATTAATTCCTTTGTTCATTGTTTCAGCTATATTGACATTAGCACAATGCTCCTTATGCTTGGTAGCTACTTCAAGGTGACCTAAGACTTGCTTTTTGAGGAATAAAAGACCCAATCCTTTGACATCTTTCTTGGAGAAAATACCCATACTAGGGATCAAACTCTTCAAAGACAACTGGCCTGAGGGATAAGCTTCATAACCCAGCATATTCTAGGCCCATGGGATCATTTATCACTACACTTCAAACAAGATATACATTGGCTTCCTTTAAAGCTATCCAAGGCAGGACTGGTAGACAAAGTTAACCCAGGTTTATCTATAGCCCTACTTGATTCGGAAGCTAAACACAAAGTTCTTGCCCAATTTCAGAGCACTTCTGTATACTTAAAGGTGCATATAGCCAAGCATCTTACAATTTCTGTGATCAGTTGAATAGTACTGTTACTGCATTCCTACATATTTTGACAGTATTTTTCAGATGCTGTTAGAACACTTTCTCAAAGTATTTATGACCACTGTGCTGCTGTTAAGAAAAGGGATTTAACCAATACATTAGCCAAGCAAGCTTCTGATTGTAATTCCTTAAAAAAATGTTTTTTGTTTTATATAGTGTTAAGCAAAGGTCTTGTATTGGTAATTTTAATGTGTTGGCAAATTGCACTAAGAGCAGATAAAGCTGGATTTTAATAATGTTATTAATATTAAATGTTTACTGAAGAATAAATTATTAAATTATTTAAATTATTTATCCCTTTAAATTACCTAGGGTTTGGTTTATTTAAAAAAATGTGTAAGTAATTTTATTGGATAATTGATTTGAATGGATTGTATGAATTAAATAGTCCACAGTAGTTAGTCAGTTTTGAAGAAGTTCTTGTATTAACTGAACGTAAGCAATTAACCGTTATTTGTGTCCCCAGTGGCTTATTCTGAGTTAACAGCATTTTGTTTTGGTTTTAAGTTATTTGTTACTTGGTTTTTGGTTTTAACACTTCAGATTTGGGATGGTCACTCAGGTATCTAACAGCAGTGGTTTTATCAGACCGTTTTCCATTGTGATTTGGCTGGATTCCAGTGAACGTGATGAGAACTTAAATGTCATTATGTTTAGTTTACTTGACGAGCTTGTTTCTTTGTCTCAGACTCTAACCAGCATTATTGGTAAGGCACAGAGTTTGTTACAGAAGATTGAGACTGTCAATGGAACATTTGGGTGTGAATGAAACATTTGGAGCCATTGGTGGTTTTTCTGATTCTGGAGGGGATTTCACACTTGACATCAGCAATTTTAAGAGGTGATGCAGTGATTTTGTCAATACACCTTTAGACAATTCATTTGATGGATTGTGGACTGAAATCAACAAAAATTTTAAATGATGACTCTTCATTGTAAGGCCAGGATTTCTGACCTGGAAAGAAAGCTATTTAAATTAAGGGCATTAGAATATGATATTTTTTTTATTTAAAAAAGTTGTATAGAGCTTGAGTAAGTTCCACTGGGGCTTAGATTTTATAAGCTTCCCAACATTATTTCTTTTTTTTAATCATGGAATCAGAACTCTTACAACTAAACTTCAAAAAATAAGTAGTAACTTGTAAATAAACTAAAAACCTATAAAAGCATTCAATGGTTCTACACCAAAAAATAAATATATAATTGACAAAATGCTTATAATAAACTAAACTGCCTATAAAAGGGTTATTGTTATATACAAAATCAAACTCTCACTGTGCAAGGGCAATATTAGCATATGAATTCACACATGCTGTCCCCCATTGCAATGCCAACCTTCTGTAAATAAAATACATCTTCAAAAGTAAAAACATTATTCTCTAAAATCAACTCTTAATAGTGAGCAAATTAGGGTAATCCTATTGTTACTCATATTCCCTGATCTAGATAAAAACAGACTGACAATGTTCTGTAGTCCTATCTCACCTTCATTCTTACATATGGTATCGGAGCCAATCCTTGGCTCTGACTCAGCCTATTTAAAAGCTGGAAGTTTTCTAGTTGGCTCGTGGCTAGGTAGGTATCCAATGGTGCACCAGTACAATCCCCAGATCTTGTTTGCCGCGTCGAGTTCGGTTGTGCTTCTCTTTGGCTCTGGTTAAGTTTTGCATTTACTTAAACTTATTCAAAATTTTTTGGGACTGTTTTAGTTTAAAATAGAAAAGCTGTCACTGTATTATTGTTTAGTCACAGAGTAGTTTGCTATTAGAATAGTTAGTTTTATAATTGTGCCGTTTTGTACAATCTTTGACCTTTTGTACTTCTTAGTATTGGTATTCTGTGTGCTGGTTTTCATTTCTTAATATACCTAGTATTTGTAGGCACCTTTTGCACTCTTTTAGACTTTGTATTGTTAGGCATAACTCAAGTTTTTGGCGGATTCCCGCTTGTTGAATTGTTATCATTAACAGAACTAGGTTCTGTTATTCCTTAATCATAAGTCTGTGTTTTTTGCGGATTCCCGCTTGTTTCATTGATTACTGTTAACAGAACTAGGTTCTGTTTCCCTTGTTAATATTCCTGTTAGAATGTGTGAAATTCTCGGCTTACTGTAACTCTAGGTCAGTTATAGTTAAAAGAACTTGTTTCTCCCTTTTCCTTCCTGCCCAGGCTAGGCCCGTTTAAGTGAGAGGACCTAGTTCTCATGGTGTCCCTCTCTTTCCTGCAAGGCTAGGCCCATTTAAATTTAGAGGACCTAGTCCTCCCTCTCCTCCTTTCTGTGTGTGTGTGTGTGTGTGTGTGTGTGTGTGTGCATGTGCGTGTGCATGTGCGTGTGCATGTGCGTGTGCATGTGCGTGTGCGTGTGCGTGTGCGTGTGTGTGTGTGTGTGTGTGTGTGTGTGTGTGTGTGTGTGTGCGCGCGTGTGTGTGCTCATCTCTGTGAGAATATCTAAAGAGAGTAAGGATCATAAGCCATCTGGCTTTAAGAAATGTATTAAATGCTCACAGAAGATGTCCATAATGGATGGCCACAGTAATTGTGCTTACTGTATGTGGGGCATCCATTTACAGGAGACTTGCTTATTTTGCCACACTTTCAGTCCTAGGGTGTTGCAAGAGAGGAAAACAAGCTCATCCTAAAAGGTCCTCTTAAACATTCCTTTGAGAAAGATCTGTCTAGCTCTTCCTCCTGTCAAAGGAAAAATATACTTTAAAAATGATCAAAACACGGTAGGTTCAGGGTAAGGCACTTTAATCTTGCAGCAAGGAGACAAAAATGTGCTAATACAGAGTTTGTCTAACTAGAAACAGGAAATGCTTACATTTTTATACACTTTCTAATAAGACATTGCCTACCAAGCTGACGTAGTGAATCACAAGTTTTGTCATCATCACTTAGTAATAATTACTCCCACAATATTCTGCTGATTTATCAATTTTTGTGAGAAATTTCCTAAGGAAAACAACATGGCCTTGGCTACCACCGGTTAGATATATGCAATGTTACCATTCAAGGTACTATGGCTAATTTGAGCACAAAGCAGGTAGTTCATTTCTATAACAATCCTTTGTCTATATTATTTCTAAACTTCTGCAGCTGCACATGTTCTCATACTTCGAACAGAGCTGATTGTTTAAAATCATTACATTTACCGGATATAGCATTGTTTATTCATTCTCTCCTGACCTAGCAGATAACCACCTGCTTCTCAAGTACATTTCCAAAAGACATAAACATGAATATTGCTGTGCTAGCAATTACTAGGTCAGAGGGCATCTTGCAAGTTTCAGAAAGCACACTTAAGTTTCAAAAAGCATCTTTTCAGTCTCATATGAAACTCAACTATATATAAAACAGTGCATATAAAATAGAATGAAAAACGTGTTAACTTATTTGGTTTCTAATTAGCATTTAAGCATACACACATTAATACATATTCTTCTGACATTTCCCCCGTTAATACTTTTTAATTCTATTTTCAAAAGAATAAACAGTTTGCTTCTTTTCCTAACCTCTTCCATTCAGGATTTGCAGTTAAGAAAGTCATTCAGTTTAAACATATGAAAGTGTTTCACATTCTAACAATTCTTCAAATTCAGTACTTTGATACATAGTCTCAGAAACTGATATGTCTATAAATTCTTTGATCAACTTTTTCATGCAGGGGATACCACAACAAATACAAGCTGCTATTAGGAGCAATCCTACACAAATGGCAATCAAGATGTTCATTAGGATGGAACCCCACCCCCCAAACAAATTCTGAAAAAAGTCCATCAGAGGGTTTGGGCCTGGCTTGGTCATGGCGGACACTTGCTGTATCACCTCAAGGTGGTCATTTATCTCATGCTGATGATCTGGTATATACACACAGCACTCTTCTTTGATTAAAGCGTACGTACCACCCCTCGCCGCTAGGGTGAAGTCAAGAGCCATTCGGTTCTGGAACACTACAGTTCTCATAGCATTCAGTTCATCAGTTATCAGTTCAAGAGCAGAAAAAGTTGCATTACTCATTACTTCGAGAAGTTTAGACAGTTTTTGCAGCTCCCAAATTGATTTTACTGCACCATATGCAGGTAATATGCCTGCCCACGATATAACAGCATCACTCAAGTCCATGTGCATCAGTTTGGTACCCACAGTATGATGGTCTTTCCAGCCTGCCTCGATCTATCCCACTGAATTTTCAGGCTTTCTGACAGCTTTCTTGGCCACATCTCAGGTATTTTGAATATTTCCCTGAGGCAAGACTGCAGTGTGTCGCATGGCCGGGACCAGGTACCCCAAAAAACAACTGCCGGACCAATTCTCAGGTAACCATTTATATGCCTTTTTACCACACACAAAATAACAATCCTCTACCTTAGTAGTTACTTTGTTACGAAATGGCTGCCCTGTATTAAACATTTTTCTATCTATTACAGATAATTGTTTAAAAAGTTCAGGATTACGTTGCACTTGGTCAATAGTTTTATGCATAGATTCAAGAAATGAGTCATAGTTTGAACTACAAGTTCCACCCATTTTGTTTGCTTTAGTATAACATTTATAATGTACAGTCACATTACACTTGCTCCAACCCACTTGGATTGTGTCATTCTTATAAAAACATACAATTCCTTTTTGTGTCACAGGCAAATACAGTGCTACCTTATCATATGCTTTAATAGCTACTGTGTCATGAACCAAATTTTCCCAGGTCTCATTGACCCCTAGGGGGACTGCAGTCATTAATAACCCCCCCGTATGCTGTTGGTATGGCTGTGCAGATCCAGCAGTTCGAAACATTAAAAGTCTCAGCATACACACGTGTAATTGCCTGATAAGTGTTAAAGTTTGGGTGCCAGTCTATGTTTGGCTCATCACGTTTAATCAGTTCAACTTTTGTGGCAGGAAAAAGGAAAGGCCACAACAAAAAGAACAATGTTATCAGTATAGCTACCAGAATAATCATGCAAGTTTTCTGAGGTTGTTCAGTGTCTCTATTTGCTCTATACCTGGTCATTTTGTTCGCGTTGTACAACAGTAACAAGGTTTTTGTCCAGTTCAAAGTTTTTAACCAGTTTACAGTGTGTCAAATGAATCCAGGATGCTCGCTCTGCGATTTTGACTGCAGTGGGTGTCGACAGTAGTACCTGGTACGGCCCTTCCCACTTCGGAGAACTCCAGCTTTTTCTCTTCACTATCTTCACCCAGACCCAGGTGCCTGGGGCTACTGCTGCTTCCGATGGTTTCGTTTGCTCTTTATCTGAAACAGAATTTAACTGCAAAAGTTTGTTATTCAAAAATCGCCTCATATACCCTGCAAGTGAACTGATAGCCTCCTGCTCTGCAGACATGAGAGGTTTCCATTGAGGTGTATAATATGCCCTCCCAAACAGAACTTCAAAAGGAGTTAACCCTTTTGCATTTGGAACAGTTCTCATGCTCAACAGTTCCAGAGGTAAACAGTGCACCCAGTTCTTTTGTGTCTCACTAATCAATTTTCTAAGTTTATTCTTCAACACCCCATTATGCCTCTCTACTAATCCTGCAGATTGGGAGTGGTATGCGCAATGGTTCTTCAGCGATATCCCGAAATAGCGACTAAGTTGTTGTATAGTTTGATTTACAAAGTGTGTGCCATTGTCACTATAAATCTTTTCTGGTATGCCAAATCTAGGAATAATTTCTTTAACAAGGACTTTTGCAACAGTAGCTGCATCTGATTTTTAGTTGGAAAAGCTTCCACCCATTTGGAAAACATATCTATAATGACAAGACAGTACTTCTTATTTTCGCATTTATTCAGTTCTATAAAATCCATACAAATAGTATGAAATGTATACGGTGGTATAGGGAAACTCCCTTGCTTAGGTTTCAATGCCCCTTGTGCATGATGCTTGTTACAAACATGGCATGCTGCACAAAATTTTTTTGTATAATTAGTAAATCCATACGTCATGAACACTCGATTCACTAACTGTACCATCCCCCCTGTTGAGACATGGCTCTGCCCATGGCTCAACAAAGCTGCATATCTAAACAAATTAGATGGTAAGATTGGTTTCTTCTCTTTGGAGATGTACAGTCCCTTCTCAAGGATTGCTCCTAGTTTTATCCACTTTTGTTTTTCTACGTTTGTAGTAAGTTTCTGCATTGTTTTTAACATTTCTAAGTCTAAAATCTCAGATGGTTGTAATTCCTCACTCAAAAGAAAAAATTCTGAAGCTGAAGCTGCTTGTTTTGCAGCTGTATCAGCCCTCGCATTACCTTTTGAAATTCTAACCTGTTGCTTGGTATGAGCTACACATTTGCAAATAGCTACTTTCTGAGGTAACTGAATAGAGTCTAACAAATCTAAAATAAATTGCGCATGGTTAATTGGTTTACCAGTAGATGTTATCATTCCTCTATTTTTCCGCTGCTGCGCAAAAACATGTACAGTAGAAAAAGCATACTGACTGTCAGTAAAAATGTTTACTTTCTTACCTTTTGCTAAGGTACATGCCCTTGTCAAGGCAATCAATTCTGCTGCTTGTGCAGATAAGTTGCATGGTAAAGACTTTGCTTCTAAAATCTCGGTATCAGAAACTACTGCATACCCCACTAGATTCTGTCCTGTAGGACCCCTCCTGCACGAGCCGTCCACATAGTATGTCACCTCGGCATCATCCAAGGGAACATCAGTAAGGTCTTTTCTAGGTAGTGTCTTTTGCTTAATCTCCTGCAGGCAGCAGTGTGGTTTGCCATCTGCAGGGGTTGGGAGCAAGGTTGACGGATTCAAAGTTGTGCATCATTCAATTGTCATATGAGGTTGGCTCAACAGTATAGTCATACAGGAAAGATGTCTATCAGGAGAAAGATATGCTACTTTTTCTTGCAGTAAAATAATCGCGACTGCATGAGGCACTCTCAATGTGAGAGGGTGGAACAGTACTACTGAGGCTGAAGCCTGCACTGCCATTGCAGCTGCGACTACTGCTTGTACACAGTGGGGCAAGGATCGTGCCACTGGGTCTAGCTGTGATGAATAGTAAGCTATGGGGCGTTGTTTGTCCCCATGCTGTTGTGTTAACACTGATGTCATATAACCTTGCTTACAGTCTACAGTTTGGAAAAGTCATTTATGATAGTTTGGTAATCCTAAAACTAAGGAAGAAGCTATCAGTTGTTTCAGTTTGCAGAAAGCTGATTCTGCTTCTGGTGTCCACTGTTATAAATCCTGTGCTGCCATCGGCTTTTTGAATATCAAATTAGTCAGCGGAGCAGACTCCAAAGCATAGTTTGGTATCCAGCTCCGACAAAAGTTAGTAGTTCCCAGGAAGGACATCATTTCCTTCTTGGTAGTTGGTCTAGGTGCTTGTAATATTGCTGTTTTTCTGTCTTCATCTAATATTCTGCCTTCTTTGGATATTACATATCCCAGGTATTTAACCTGTTTTTTCCAAAGTTGCAGTTTGTTTTTGTTTACCTTGTGTCCTTGAGTAGCTAAAAATTGTAATAATGCTATGGTATCCTCTCTGCATTCTTGCTGGGTGGGGGCTGCCAGCAGAATGTCATCTACATAAAGTAAAATCTGACTACCTTTCGGTGGGATAAATCCCGCCAGGTTACTTGCCATTTCTTGTGCGAATATCGTTGGACTTTCACAATATCCCTGTGGTAGTCTCGTATATGAAATGTAAATGCAAACCAATGTTGGCTGTCTGGGTGTATCGATATTGAGAAAAATGCATTGCTAATATCTACCACAGAAAAATACTTCTGTTGAGGTTTCAAATCATTCAATAAGGTGTGTGGATCTGGCACCATTGGTGCCCTGGGTATAACTGCGTCATTCACAGCTTGTAAATCTTGGACCATACACCATTCCCCGTTTGCTTTCCTAACAGGAAATAAGGGTGTATTACGCGGTGAATCAGGAGATTCTATTAAGACTCCTTCCTTAAGTAAGGCTGCTATTATAGGTTTGATTCCTATTTTTTGCATCCTTTCTTAAGGGATACTGTCTCTTTTGAGGTCTAAATGCTGATTTTGGCATAATAGTAACTGGTCCTGCTGTACGAATAAGTTCTACATCTGATTTCCCTGTTGACCAGAGAGTCTCTGGTATGTCTTGTAAGGCTTTTTCCTCTTCCTCTAGTAAGAGTGCTACTCAGCTATCCTTACTTTGCCTGTGAGTGCACAGCTGGGTGTGTCTGTGTTATCCAATTCAATTTCTGCTTCTGTACTCCTTGTTCAGAGAGTTCTAACTCTGTCTGTTTTTCCCACCTTGTGACTTTTTCTCCTAGGTCTGCCCACTTCAAATTTCTATCTTTAGTTAAGCTTACATGTGGTAATCGATTCGATTTGTAAAGTGGTAGGAATTCCTGGGGCAATGAACAGCTTACTACACTGTTTCCTTCTGTGTCCCAGTACAAGTTTTGTAATACTAACCTATTAGCATGGTTTCTAAACAATTCTTGCTCATATTCTTTATCAGGTCCTGGTCTGTTACAGTAATACAGAGTGCAATGCAACAAATGCTGTTTATCAGTGTCAAGGGAGGGGGATTTACTGATGGCTACATTCATCAGTTCTTCGGTTACTGCCCTTGGACCAGTCGTAACTAAGTCCTGGCTGTACCAATAAAATGTTTCACCCTCCGGTCACACTACAAAAGTATCCATTTGTCGCTGTGCTTCCATACCCTGCATAGTTGGAACTACGGCTATGTCATATATCTGCATTAAGTCTCTGCCCAAGAGATTCACTGAGCATTTTGCAGAAACAACAGTGTTGCTTTTCTGGGTCATCCCTGAAACAGGGTCAGTTATCGCTATGTTGTGGGAGAGTGGCTCCCGATACAGCTGTCCATTAGCTGCTTTCACTAATATGTAGTCTAGTGATTCTGAATTTTCTGGTAGTTGGGAAGGATGTATCAGGGTCTGTGAAGCCCCTGAGTCACACAGAAATTTGACTTCCCTCCCTTCTACCAGAAGTGTAACTTCCGGTTTTGTGTCTGCTAGGTAGAGCTCCAAGCTCAATAATGCTAAGTCCAAAATTTCATTTTCTTCATTATCTATGAATTCATGTAATCCTCTATTCCTTCTGTCACCTCCTCTACCCTTGCTACCACATTTGCATTTGTCTTTTCCTGTTCATTCCTATCGAGTGAATCTTGACTACCATATAGTCATTCCTCACCCTCCTTATCTTCCGTGGTTACCTTCTTATTTAGCCTGCAATCCCTTGCCAAATGTCCCTTTTTCCTGCATTTGAAACATTCACCTCTTTTCTTTCTCTCTTCAAAGTCTTCTGATCATTTATCAGATTGTTTGTTTCCCTGGGTATTTTTCTTACTCTTCTTCCCAGTTTGTACTACAAAGACTTCTGACCCGTCTTCCACTGCAAATACTTGAGTTTTCTTTTTCTTTTTGCTATTAAAATGCCTTTCGGCATGTCTTGCATATTCTAGTAATGACTGTAATCTACTTGTACAATGATCTACCATATGCTTTGTAATAAAGCTGCTAATGGGCGCAATACTGCCTTTTAAGAATGCATTCTTTAGCTGTTGCTCATATGGGGAATCATGTGTTTGATCTTCAGGTACCTGCATTCCACAATGGTTATTAAAACATTCTAATAATCTGGCATAATATCTATCAACAGTTTCACCTTCTTGTTGTATGCATTGATTAATGCAAGTCCAATCAGCCCTAGGCTTCCATTTCTCAGAGATTCGGTCTGTCAGACCTTTCACTCTGTTGTCCAGTTCTGCATTACTATGTGGGAGTGGTCTAAGCTCTGCGTCACGGGGATTCCAGTTGCCACTGATCATGTGCTAATCTGGACCTACAATTTGTCTAACTACTTTTTCTACTTCTTCTCCATTCAAATGGTAACTTAACCTCATGCCCTGTAAGTCTTCTAAGAATTTTCTAAAATTAACTTTTGGATGGGGAATTCCCTCTGTTGCTTTCCGGATGTTTTCTGGTGTCCACAGTCTATATACTAGAAGAGTCAGATCCTGTCCTGCCTGTGGATTTGGTACTTCTATGAGTGGACATATCTCTTCCTCACTCATAGCTTGTGAATTTCTATTTATTTCATATAATTCAATATCCCCTCTCAAGTTGCGTGTTCAAGACCTGGTCTCGATAGGATCCCTGACAAACGGTTTTGATTTTGCAGGAACAGCTGGATATAGCAGAGGTGGATCAGCTTGTCCACTCGCTTCATATTCTGGTAAAGGATGCGAAGGGGGCAGAGGAGGGGCTGTTGCTATTACCAAGTTATTATCTTCTTTATCTAAGAACATTGCTTTTGAATTTTTATCCTTTTGTTCCCTGCAGTTTGCATCCTCAAGCCACCTGTGTGCCTGAGAGACTCCTAATGGTCGTTGCTTTTTTAGCTGACCTTCCGCGTCTGTTTTAAGTTGTCTAACAAGTTTAATAAGTGAAGATTTATCTAAATTACCATCAAATTTGTATTTATCAACCCATTTTGTATAATACTTAACATTATCGGCATGCTGTAATTGCATATATTTCGCGTCTTCGGTTAGGGGCGGGTCTCGGGAACTTTTCGTGCACTGATTTCCCATGTTGCCTTAGCCAAATTAAAAATTGTTACGTAACCCTTCTTATCACGTGGTACTATGATTTTAAACCTTTTCACAGTTTATCTAGAATAACTGTATACCTATTCTGTTTTCCTGATCTATGACAAGACAGTAATCTTTTTGTCCCTGATCTGCACATGCAAATCTCCCTGACAAAACAGTACTGTAACAAGTCCCTGGTCTAAAACAGAAAAAAGGTAAATTCCTCCTTATCTGACCCTCCGTGAGTTGATCCACTGGAATGTTGACTCGTCCTCCAATCCCAGATCAGAAACAGTGGCTGGCCTCTTTCAAACGACAATTCAGTTGGAGGTCTTTCAAAACAGAAGAGCCGACGTGGCCACTTTGTACGGGTACATGACACCGGGTCCAATTCTGACCTGGGCCTAGAGTGAGAGGTACTATCCGGTCCGAACGACCAAACTGTCAAAGGAAAAAATATACTTTAAAAATTATCAAAACACGGTAGGTTCAGGTTAAGGCACTTTAATCTTGCAGCAAGGAGACAAAAATGTGCTAATACAGTTTGTCTAACTAGAAACAGGAAATGCTTACATTTTTATACACTTTCTAATAAGACATTGCCTACGAAGCTGACGTAGTGAATCACAGGTTTTGTCATCATCACTTAGTAATAATTACTCTCACAATATTCTGCTGATTTATCAATTTTTGTGAGAAACTTCCTAAGGAAAACAATGTGGCCTTGGCTACCACCGGTTAGATATATGCAATGTTACCATTCAAGGTACTATGGCTAATTTGAGCACAAAGCGGGTAGTTCATTTTTCTAACAATCCATTGTCTATATTATCTCTAAACTTCTGCAGCTGAACATGTTCTCATACTTCGAACAGAGCTGATTGTTTAAAATCATAACATTTACAGGATATAGCATTGTTCATTCATTCTCTCCTGACCTAGCAGATAACCACCTGCTTCTCAAGTGCATTTCCAAAAGGCATAAACATGAATATTGCTGTGCTAGCAATTACTAGGTCAGAGGGCATCTTGCAAGTTTCAGAAAGCACACTGCAGTTTCAAAAATCATCTTTCCAGTCTCATATAAAACTCAACTATATATAAAACAGTGCATATAAAATAGAATGAAAAACGTGTTAACTTATTTGGTTTCTAATTAGCAGTTAAGCATACACACATTAATACATATTTTTCTGACACTCCTCTTCCAAATCTACAGAGGGAAAGTCTAAGTACTCTAAGAGGCCCTCCTCGGCACTGGCTGGTGTCTCGGAACCACCTCTTAAAATCACCAAATCAGACAAGTCCACTGTCTCATCGGCTCCACAGAGTTCGGTGCAGACTGAGAGCAGTACTGTGATTACAGGGTAGGTTCCAAGTATTTTGGAGCCGAACTCTGAGACCATTTCACGGAGCTGGTCTATGGATCCTCTACTGGTCTCCCCTATATTGAAATCTCCAATACTGCAGAGATCTCGCTCTCCTATACTGTCATCCAGGTCTTCCAGGAGCTTATTGGAAAAAGATGTGGAGAGGGTAGTGCTGAGACTGTTGAAGTCATCTGCCTTACCTAAATTGTTGTTGGCTCCGACCCAGTTGGGTCCATAGGCACTTGAGTTCATTAAGCTCCCGTCGATCATTCCTCCTCCGAGCCATGCTGGTCTTTTGGAGCAGGAGTGTTTGGTACCACTGATGGAACCTTCGGCTCCAGCTCCCCCTGTGGCTGTTTCAGAGAAGAGTTCTGCTCCGACACTCTTGGTGCCATCTGTAGTGTCTAGGAGCCGAAGCTCCCTGGTTGGCCCCAACGGGGATGCTTGGAACCGAACTTCTTCGGTTCTGTGTCTTCTGTTCTTCCCATCGGCTAGGGTGAGTTCAGATTCTATGTCTATCTCAGAGCCAACAGCATCCTCGGCCCCCTTGGTGCCGGGGAGGTCTTCGGAGCTGGAGAGGTTGGCATTCAAGATGAGTGTGCTGTCCAGATTGTCAGCTCCTGCTAAGGGTACTGACACTCTTCCCCCTAAGGCACCTACTTCTGTCTCAGCTCCTACTCACTCCTTGGAAAGCAGAGATCCTCAGCCTCAGGAGCCACCTGCTGGTGGCCCCCACTCTTCCAAGATCTCCCCGGAATATCCTTCTGAGGAGCCTCCATGGAAGAGAACATGTAAGAGGAAGCATGTAGACTCCCAGGAAGAGTCTCAGACCTCTGACACTGACCTCGAGGAGTCAGAAGGATCCCCCAAGTCATCCTCTGATGTCTCCTTCATAAACATCCTGGAGAACCTTAAACAGAGGTTCGACTGGCCCACTGTCACCCCTTCTGATGAGGAATAAGTGTACCTGAAGGCTTTTGGGTCTCAACCTTCAGCCTCTTGGGTGTCTCCACCCTTCAAACTGATGGAGATAGTTCGTCCGAAGGTGTGAGATACTCCTCATGCTGTGGAGCCAGTCCCCAGGAGACTGAATAAGTTTCTTTCTGCACTCCCAGAAAAGGATTTTTTGTCTAAAGGTGTTCCCATAGATGCCATGGTGGTGGCTGCGACCAATAAGAAGGAGCTAACTGAGACTTCTTCTTCTGTTCATCCACTGAATAAGGAGTCTCGAACGATGCACATATATGGGAAGTGTATCTTTTCTTCAGCAGCATTTACCTTTAGATCGCTGAACTACTTTACTCACTTCACGAGGCTTCAGAGATCTCCTTAAAGAGTTAGGAGATTCTCTACAAGGTACTTGTACTGAGGGAGTCCCTGACAAGGAGCCTGTCCTTTTGTCCACCTTGAACTCTATCATCAACTTTTCCATACGGCTTATTTCGTATGCAGCCGATGGAGCGAGTAGAGCAGGAGGTTCGGGAGTTTCCCTAAGGTGTCATTCCTGGATGCATTTGTGTTTGTGGAACCATTCAAGTCTACCTTTACCAACTGGAACCGTTCAAGTCTACCTTTACCAACTGGAACCGTTCAAGTCTACCTTTACCAATGCCCCCTTTGGTTCCTCATTGTTTGGGCCCAAGGTAAAGGACACTCTCACCTGGTGCGAGCAAGAAGGAAAGACACTCTCTGCCGTGTGAGTACATTTTACTGTTCCCTCTAGACCATACCCTAAGGGTCAGAGGGGTGGTAAGATGTGGTTCAAGAAGTCACAGAGGTTTTTCCAGAATGCACAGGGTGACTCCTCCTTCAGAGGCAGAGGAGGAGGAGGAAATGGTAGACGTCGCCCTAGAGGCAGGGGAGGTCGACAAAACCAGGGAGGTCATGATTCCTTTCAGGGCCGGCCTTACCAGTGCTTCTGATGTGGGGCCTTACTATGCTTCTCTGGGTCTGGTAGGGGGTCGCATTTCTTTGTATCCAGAAGCCTAGCTGTGTATCACTCAAGACAAGTGGTTACAAAGAATTATTACCAGAGGTTATATCATACCCTTTTCTCTTCCACCCTTTGTTCCAAAGAGGATCCCAGATGTTCCACCTAATCAGAGGGATTAGGATCCCAGATGTTCCACCCAATCACAGGGATCAGGCAACTGTGAAGGTCAACAAGTTGCTGTCAAAAAGAGTCATCAAAACCGTCCCAGCAGACCAAATAGGATCCAGAACTTTCTCGAGATTTTTTTAGTGCCAAAATGTACAGGGGACTAGAGGCCCATTTTGGACCTCAGAAGATTGAGCGAATCAGTAAAAAAGGAAAAGTAACTACTCACATGTTTGTTCTGAAAAAGTCTGGATTAAAGACGAAACCTAGGTCAAATTTTTGTCGGTTGTGGTTGATAGTGCACTGCTAGTTCTTGGTGCTGGTCCTTGTTGTTTTCTTGGTTCTGGTTTGTTCTTTGTCAATATGGAGAGTGTTGAATCCAGTCCAGACATCATGGGACTTTTGGAGCGTATCAACCAGCAATTAATTGACCATACTGCTCAAATCAAGCAGTTGGTGGACAAGCAGCAATGTGGTATGAATTTGGGTTCCAGTGTGGGTTCCACTGAATTGCCTTCCACCCAAGTTACTTCTAGGAGTTCTTCCAGTGCTGGAACCTCTATGGGTCCTACAGAGGTGAATACTGGAGTGGGGACCCTAGGTCCCGTAAGGGGGACTAATGGTGTGGTTGCGGCTTGTGAAAATTTGGACCCTTTGCAATGGAGGTCTAACAAATATAATTTTCAGCGTGAACTACCGGCAGTTAATTCTGCCAGATCTGCAGCTATATCATTAACTGACCGTTTAAAAGAGTTTGATAAGAAGCTGTTTGCTATGAAACAATTACAGATTGAAAATTCTTATTTGCATAAAAATATTGAGTTGGGTCTGGTTCCCCGAGGGTTGAGAGCTTGGAAGTATACTAATGGTGTTGAAGGGAAGGAAGAAATGATCGAAGAGATCCATCAATTATATGACAGAACTGGGTTAGAGTTGCTGAAATTGATTATTAAATATAATGATCAATCTATTGCTCATTTATTGTCTGAATTGGAGGGTGAAAACGAGTTTATTATGGCTGATTTAAATTTTGAACATTACCACACAAATTATACTAACATGTTGGCCAGTATTGACTCTCAATGTGCGGTCATCTATGAGAGAAAATCTCATAAAATAAGTTGTGATATTAATGAATATAAATTCAAGAAAGTTTATCCACTTTCCTTTGGCAATCGCAGTGTTCGTGAGCGGCTGACCAATCAGGAGCCTGTAAATGGTCCGGAAGTGATGGCGAATGACGAACATTTTATTAACTCGGCAGAGGGGGTTGGGTCATCTTCGGATAATGGTTTGAGATGGGCTGAGAGGTTGAGGAGTCATGGGCAAGCCGGCCAACAACAGTATGATAATAATCATAATGATTATTCAAAGTAGGGTGCAAGACCAAAGGGGAATTCCTCTTCTTTTTTACCACAACAGCGCAACGTGGGGAAGAATGGTTGGAAGAAGCATTTTTGAATCAACATGGTGAAGGTTCAAATGCTATTTTTTTGTTTGTCATCGAATAATGACGCTTTTGGACTTTATGGTGATAATTTACATTCCCCTAAGGGTGGCACTGGAGTAGGATTGTGTTTAGTAAAAAAGGACAAGTTCTGGCTGGTGACACTGCAGTCTATACTCCCATTATTAGAGAAAGACAATTGGATGTGCTCAATAGATCTCCAAGACGCCTACTACCACATAAAAATGGACAGGGCGTCGAGGAGTCATCTACGCTTCCAGCTGGGAGCCAGTCATTACCAGTTTCTTGCTCTGCCCTTTGGTCTCACCACAGCCCCCAGGGTGTTCACCAAATGTATGGGAGTAGTAACAGCTCACCTGAGACATTGAGGATTCCAGGTGTTTCCGTATCTGGATGACTGGCTCTTGACTGCCCCCCACCAGGCATCTACCTTTTCAGACCAGGGACGCTACTATTCAGCTTTGTGCTCAGCTGGGAATTTCTATAAATTAGGAAAAATCTGCCTTACTGCCCTCTCAGTCTGTGATTTTTATAGGCGCAGAGATAGACACAGTAGACATGTTGGCTTGTCTTCCTGCCGAAAGGGCACAGAATCTGGCTCTTTAAATTCGGCATCTTCCCTTATGAAAGGTCAAAGCCAAGACTATTCTGCAGCTTCTAGGGACCATGGCTTCCACCATATTACTAGTGCCACTAGCCAGGCTACACAAGAGAATTCTTCAGTGGCTCATGTTGTCACAATGGTCCTTTCAGCACCTACCATTATCTCATCACATTCTGCTGACAGAATCTCGCAAGAAGGACCTCTTTTGGTGGACATAATCAGTTAACCACGAGCACTTAATTTGTTCCTCACCAACCCGTTGCCACTGTGACCATGGATGCCTTACAGATAGGGTGGGGAGACATTATCACAGCAGGACTGTCCAAGGCACATGGCAAGATCATGAGGCTCACCTGCATATCAACATTCTAGAGAAGAGGGCGGTGCTCCTGGCATTGCAAGCACTACACAGCCTTCTGCCTCTGGGTACTATTGTAATACAATCAGACATGTCGGCAGTATGGTATATCAACAAAAAGGGCAGAACCAGATCTTACCCACTCTGTCGAGAGGTCATGCAAGTTTGGAAATGGGCGATATCTTTCCAGAATTTTCTGGTGGCAATACACATTCCAGGGACAACCAACGTGATAACCGACAAACTCAGCCGGGCAATCCTGATGCCCCACAAATGGTCTCTGAAATAGGAAACAGCGGAACAGATTTTCTGCAGATGGGGACAGCCATGTTGCGACCTCTTTGCCAGCCCAATCAATGTCAAATGCAGCAGCTACTTCTCCCTCATCCCCCCTCTGGGGGAGTCACAGAGAGACGCACTTGTTCATGATTGGCCCCTAGGTCTCCTGTATGCTTTTCCTCCCTTTCCTCTCATTCCCAAGGTTATTCAGAAAGCAAAATGGCTGGGAAGCAAACTTATCCTCGTTGCTCCTTACTGGCCTCTTCAGGTTTGGTTCCCCTTCCTCAGGCCTCTTCTTCTAGACGATCCTTGAATTCTGGACCCAGGTCTAGACCTGTTGACTCACATGTCATGTTCGCTTCATCCCTCCTTACACAACCTCAGTTTGACAGCGTGGCTGCTCCAGTTCCATCCCTCATCAGGCTTCACGACTTCTCACTCTCCGTGACTCATATCCTTACATCTTCTCATAAACCTTCTACTAGGAGACAATATTCCAGTAAATGGAGAAGATTCTCTATCCAGGCAGAGAAAATGAATGTTGACCCTTACACTGCCTCCATTTCAGTGATTTTGGAATTCTTGTCTGAGCTTTTTCACCAGGGATCTGCAGCTGCCACTATCAAGAGTTCAATTGGCAGCGATTTCAAATTTTCATCTAGGCTTCCAAGATTCTAATCTGATGTCACATAAGCTGTGCAAAACATTCCTTAAAGGTGCCACTTGTTAAGACCCCCCCCCCCCTTTTAAGAACCTGTTGCCTCATGGGATTTAAATTTTGAGTTATCCAAATTAACTTCTCCACCCTTTGAGCCTTCTCATTCATCCTCTTTGAAATTCTTTGAAATTCATGTCTTGGAAGACTTTGTTTCTGTTGGCTATCACATCGGCCAGACGAGTGACAGAGTTGTCTGTAAAACCCCCTTATCTGATTTTTCACAAAGACAGGGTGTCCCTTCGTACTAATCCCTCCTTTGTCCCCAAGGTCTGTTCCCATGCAACCTTGAATCAATCTATAGAACTTCCAGTGTTCTTTCCAAATCATTCCAATGCAGCTGAATACAGGTTTCACCAGCTGGATGGGCATAGACAATTATGTTTTTATTTGCACCAGACTAAGGAAATCAGGAAATCAGATAAATTATTTATTTCCTTCTCTGAATCCAGATCAGGCTTACCAGTTCCCAAAGTAACACTTTCTAATTGGATTTCTAGCTGTATAGCTTATGTTTACAACTCTGAGGGTAGACCTTTACTCTTTAAAATCAAGGCTCGCTCTACCAGATCTCTGTCTACCTCTGCAGCCTTTCAGGCTAGGGTCCCACTTGATAATATTTGTGCAGCATCAATATGGGCTTCCCCTCACACTTTTATTACTCATTACAAATTGGATTTAATCTCCAGGGGTAGAGCATCATTTGGTTCCATGGTACTCGGGAGTATTTTTCCTTGAGCCACCCAAGAATAAGGTGCTAGGGACGCTGTCCCATATGTAAGAATGAAGGTGAGATAGGACTGCAGAACATAAAGAAGTTATGTGCTCACCATAACATTCCATGTTTGTAGTCCATCTCACCCTTCATTCTTACGAACCCACCCTCCTACCCCCAGCCTGGAAGTACCTGGAGACAAAAATATTATTACCCTTTATTATGGAGACCTTTTAGTATTGGCTTTTTTTGTATATTTATTATCTCTCCTAGTTAGCAGCAAACCAGATCTGGGGATTGTACTGGTACACCATGGGATACCTACCTAGCCACGAGCCAACTTGAAGACGTCCAGCTTGTAAATAGGCTAAGTTGGAGCTAAGGATCGGCTCTGATCCCATACGTAAGAATGAAGGGTGAGATGGACTAGAAACATAAAACGTTATGGTGAGTACAGAATGACTTTTTCTCCACACCAATCTCATTAGGAATAACAGTGAAGAGTGAGTTGATATCAAGAGTCATGAATAACAAGTCAGAAATATCAGTATGTTCCTTTTTCAAACAAATACGTCACGTAAAAAAAGTGTTAGCATCCTTTAGTACACTGGAAACATCATCTAAAACTCAGTCCCAACCTGAAACAATCAGGCGCATTGGTGGGTGAGAAACATCTTTATGTACCTTCAGAAACCCATATGTAAGTGGTATAAGGGGGGATTCAGCAGTAAAATAATCATAGAGCTCCTTGTCAATAAGGGTCATCTAAAATTATTTATTCTTCAGTAAGATGCAATTATCAGCCAATCATAAACATAAAATTCAACTTTCCTCACCAGCCCATCAACTTGAAACTTATGTAATCACAGACAGGTAGAGTCATCATTGAGCATATGAAGCACTGTACCAATATAATCTCGCCGATCCATAACAATAGCCCCCACCCTTATCTGCTGGCCACCTTATCTGGTGGGGTATTAATATTACCATTGATATTGATTCCAAGTGTTTGTTTAGTACTATACATAGAAACAAAACTTTCATTAATAACTATTTGGATTTCAGGAGTCAACATCTGGATTTTATGAAATGGAACAGTGTTAGAGGACAGATCATCCTGTAGGCTGATCAGACAAGATTAACATTTTTTTTTAGTGAAGTTGATTGTTTAATCAAAATGTTCCTAGACAGAGGTTACCCAACATCTAAGTTAGATTAAATTAAACATGATGTTATTTGTTCAAGGCACACTAAGTATTCACCTATGTTTAATTAGCGGTTCCATTCTGAAGAGGGATGAAGCTAATTTTAGTAGGTTTGGAAAATACCTGTTTTTTTCCCATCCCCATTAGCATCGATACAAAAGAAATACAGAGAATGGTACATGACAACTGGAAAATTATTTTAGGTAATGGTGAGTTTGTTCGGGTTGTAGGTGATCACCCACAGTTTATATACAAACAAGTTTCTAACATTAAGGTTTCACTGGAGCACAGCAGGAGTAATCTAGGTCCTGTGGGCTTTGGACCTGTAGGGACCTAACTGTGTAAGCATTGTAGGTTTATAAATTCAACCCAGTGTTAATTTTAAACATCTTAAACAGTGTATTATGGCAAAGCAAAGATAAAATTGCAAAAGTACTATATTTGTTTATTTCTCTTTATGTTGAAGTTGCAAAAGTTGTTATTTTGGAAAAGCTGTTAGAACACTTTGTCAAAGGATTTATGACCACTGTGCTGCTGTTAAGAAAAAGGATTTGACCAATGCATTATTCAAGCATGCTTCTGATTGTAATGACTAAGAAATTTAGTTTGTTTCAGATAATGTTGACCAAAGGTCTTTTATTGATAGTTTTAATGTGCTGGAAATTAAATAAATAAAATGATAAATTGCACTAAGGGCAGATAAAGCTGGGTTGTAATGATCTTATAAATATTAAATGTTTACTGAAGAATAAATAATTTTAGATGACCCTTTTGAATTGTCTAGGGGTCGGTTTGTTTAATTTTTTTTATAACTTAATTTTATTGGATAATTCATTTGAATTGATAAATTAAATGGTTCATAGCTGTCATTCAGTTCTGAAGAAGTTCTTGTATTAAATGAACAAAACCACTTAACCATTATTTGTGTCCTGAGTGGCTTATTCCATGTTAACAGCATTTTGTTTTGTTATATCTTTAAGAAATGTTGATTTTTTTATATACATTTCATCACTTGCTGTTTGTATTTCAGTAAGTTATTTCCATTTAGGTTATGCTTGCCACTTTCATTGTAGTTGGAATTCTTTTTGTCCTCCATTTGCAGATTTTCACTGAGTTATTTCACTCAAGTACTTTTAGCTGTATAAGTGTTTTACATGTTGAGGATTGAGGGCAGGATTCACGAAACCTATATGTAAGAGTTAACATGTCTTACACGGAGGCTGCAGTTAAATGGTATGACGTCAGCATGCCATGCATATGCATGAGGGCATGCTGAATCACACCCTAGGCTAACACAGTCCGTGTAGGAAAGTAGGGGCGTGTCCGAATGGCGAGTTCTGCAAAGGGACATGCCCCCAGAAGAGTCAGAGTCCTGAAAGTAAACTCCCACGAGTGAGTCCGCGGAAATGTCAAGAAACACAACACCACACATTCCCCCACAGACTATAAACCCAACTGTAATGTAAAACATAAAAATAACAATTTAATTTTTTTTTTTATAATTTCAAAAATGTTTGCCTGTAGTTGCGCTCGGTTGCGCGGGTATGCCCTCCCCTCAGCCACAGTTAGCAGTCATTGAAAAGCATATAAGATCTAAATATGCAAACTAAGCCAAGTAGCAATAGTGTAGCGGTAGAGACTTTGGCCAAAGAGGAGGTAGTCACGGTTCGAGCTCCCACAACATCATTTTCTATTTTTAGTTAAATAAGCATGAAACAATCCCCTGACATATATGTATATATATATATATATATATATATATATATATATATATATATATATATATATATATATATATATATAATTTAAGTAAAATGTAATGAAATGGGCCATGTATTTTTGAAGAAATCCGAGACAATAAAATAAAAAAAAATGTTATAAGTGCCCATAGCTGAGCAGCGCTCTAACAAGCTGAGTATGACTGCTTGCAGGTGAGCAGCGGTTTAACAGGTGTAATATGAGTGCCCGATGCTTAAAATGGGTGCCCATAGCTGAGCAACACTTCACACAGCGTAATATGCATGCTCATAGCCAAATAACACGTTACCCAGTGTAAGCCATTTGCGTGGAGCTGCGCAGTGCGTCAACCGGCTTACTGACGGGCAACATTGAGCAAGCTGTATCAAAACCGCCTTTACACAGACACACCTCCTAGCCTGTCCAGACAGTAGTAAAATAAAAAAAAAAGCAATAGCCAGGCTCGAACCCAGGATACTGTGCACCATAGTCAAAGTACTAAACCACTAAACCATGACAGTTGTACTGAGAAATGCAGTATTAGCATATATATAGGAATGAATGGAAATAGAAGCATGACAAAGCAGGTTTTTATAAGCTGATACATTTCCAAAATGGCCAATCACAGATAAGTGTGGGAAAACCGGCATATATATAAGCCCCATAGGTGGGAATACACAGCATAACTGATTGTGGAACCAATTTGCAGTCAGGATGGCAGGTGTAGGAGAGGGCAGTCGCTTCCGAGTACAGAGGTGGGGTGTTGAGGAGTCCAAATATATGGTTTGGCTCCTAGTCCATGATCATGAGGCTCAACTCATGCAGGGCCAGGTTCACTGGGGCGCATACAAGGCAGAGGCATGGAACCGGTTGGCACATGATCTCACCAGTGCCACAGGCATACCAAGGACTGGTGAAAAGGTCCGTCACCACCATGCGGACCTGAAGAGACGTAAGCAGGACCAACTGAACCGTTGGATCCAGGAGGCCCAGCAAATGCCCAACGCCCCACTACTGAGTAAGTATCCATGTAATTAAGTATGTAAGAAATTATCTTAGCCTATATTATGGAGATGTATGTTCCAATATTACTTCATTTATATCACAGCTGCAGGTGTCCATTCTATGAATCAGCGAGCCTATGCTGATAGGCTGGTGCGGTTGCACCACCAGGCAGGTTAGTAATTATTTTTCTGGAATTGTTATAGAATATAAGTGAGACAGCTTGTAAAAGAGTTCAGTGTTGTCACATATTAATAAAGTTCAAATAAGCCTAGAAGAAAGATTCTGCTAGTACTGTATGATTAGATAAGTGATGCAGCCTGTAATCCAGAAATAAACATTAAACAAGTGTGAAATAGAGATTTTCCACCTGTACTGTAATATCAGATAACTGCTTCAGCCTGAAAATGACTGGTGAACAATCTACAGAGGATAGACATGTGTCAAATACATCCCCTTTTAAAATCTGCCATATGAAATAAGTGAGTCTGTTGGAAAGGATTGTTGTAACAAGTAAGAAATGTTAATAACGCCTAGAATTCAGTACCATCATGAATTGTAAAAATAAAACAAGTGACAGTGTGAGAAAGAGGTATGAATCGACCAAGAAAGCTGTAATAAGTCTGGAATAAAGTTATACTGCAGTCAGTACATTATGAAATGAATGAGACAGCCACAACCAAAGAGTGAAATGGGTTTAAGAAAGTACTGAACCTGGAATGTGTCTGTCCCACAATTTGGATATGTTGCTGTACCCTTGCAATATGGAGATAGTATGGTTGTATGAAATACTGAACATCCACAGTTGTCTAGAGCCATATAAATCAAATGTAGCAGGATGCTGTACCTGAACACAGCCAGATATGAACATGTATGACTAAAAATGGAATGTATATTAATGTAGCAGTAACATTCCCACAACCAACATTCCTAAGGTTACATATAGGAAACTGTACTAAGACATGTAGGGTATATATATCTGCAGCTACTAGAAATGTACAGCATATGTATAGATAGTTTAAGTTGTTAATGTAATATTTCTTCACCCTACCCTATTTCACAAATAATGCCATTCCACACCAAAATGGGTATGTGTATTCACAATTAATTCCCATGGACATGTGTCCTGTTGGTTCATACATATCTGCATGTACGTTGCTGCATGTGCCCTGTTCACATATCCAAACCTGATGACCTGTTGCCATCAATCAACCCTGCATGCTGTTGGATTGTGTACTGTTGTTCTAAATATGCATGTGTTATGCTTGCTGTTCAATGTTTGAAATTCATGGGTGTTTGGTTAATGGGAATACTGATGCATGCTGTTACAACTAATTTTGAATGGTGTTGTTTGTTACTAACCCAAAATGTCATAAAATACTGCTAAACATAGGACAACAGGGAAGGCGGGTTCCAGCGGACCCACCTCAGCTGGCGAGTGCACCTGGCACTAGTGCCCAGGCCGGAACCTCCCCTGGTGGCCCTGTGCCACCTTCGGGTGGAAGTGCTGCAGAGGATGGGGTTTGTCCCCCCCTCTGCAAGCGTGGCCGGAGGAGAACATCCACTCACCCTCCAAAGTGTCTGGTCTGTGGTGCGTAGCGAGATCAGGCAGTCTGTGCTTGAACCCCTACGTCAGCTTGAGGCACGGGTGGCGCAACTCACGGGTGTGCCTGCCCATCCTATACAGCCCCCAGCACAGCCCCATCCTGGGCAGTGAAGGCACAGTGGTAACTGCCCATGGGTGGGGATCTCATTTCCACTGTTGCCATCTGTGGGCTCATGGGCTCGCCATATCCAAACATCCATCCCCGTCAATTGTGTTTCCCCCCCACGTGTCATACTCCACCCCTGTATGCGTCTTGTTTGTCTTGTCTGTTAACCTCCCCAACCTACCTCCCCAAATATACCTACTTCCTGTACCTCACATTCCACTCTCACCTGAAAAAAAAAATAAAAAAAGGGCACTCTGTTCCCACAAAAATATTATGCCCCATATATAGCTGCCCATTTTGCAGACATGTCTGCTGGACATGTCAACTGATAATTAAAATTGGCTGTACAACATATTTTGTTGTCCTCACCCCTCTCTCAGGGGTGGAAGGTTTCAAATTTCACACCAAATTACACACATATGCACAGCTGTTGCTGATAAAGAAATGGGCAGCTATGGGCCTTCCATACATCCTTCCTGCAAATCCCGAGCTTGTTTTCCTACTGTCCTACCCTCTTTGTGCCCCCTTTTTTCACCACTTTCCTATCTCCCCATTTTATTTTCTTTAAAAGAAATTAGTGCGGGTGTTAGTGAGAGTAAGAACTTTTAAGCAGTAGTCAGCGGGTGTGCGCCCAGCAGAAAAATAAAATTCCCCTGTCAGTCTTGAACCCAGGAAACACTAGTCTGCATGACTTACCCCTAAGCCATGACTGATATACAAGAACTTTGTGCTGAAAGCAATATATCATGAAATAGAAGGATTGAATGTAAAGGGAATATAGGAAGGCTATTACACAAAGCTTGTTTCTTGTATCTTTACTGGCATTTCTTGTGGAATTGCATTACATTAGTGTGATAAGAGAAACAGCCATGCTAGTAGGTAATAATGTTACAGTAGCACCTTGCAAACCCCACAGAGTATCAGAGCAGGATAATCACCGCCATATTTGAATAGGTAACAGGCCAGACCTCCCAACTGTGACTGATTTACAGGGATGTCCCTGATTTGAAAACAAATGTTAACTGTGCCCCACTGACTCCCTGTGAAATGTACTAACAGTAGGCAGAAAGGTGGGGAATCCCACGTAATGGTAACTGTCAATAAGTTAAAGTAGACACTACTTGCATGTCAGAAATGGTGTAGTAATACATATGCTCAAAATACCCCACAGTCACAACTGCAGAATATCTGAAATATATCACGGGTGTATCCCACTGATATGTACCATTCCCTGAGGCTGCTCAAATATATACCTGAGAGTATCTGAGGCCTGCAAGTGTCAGAAACACACAGGCATATCAGCCTGTCTGCTGTTACACACTCTGCGAATAGCTGTAGAACTGCTTCCACAAGCACACCCTCATGTAGGAGTACAACCCAGAAATATCAAAGGATGTAGCCATCTAATAAACTAAGGACAGTATAGCAGTTTACAAGCACTGCATGTGGCTGATATTCATAACTGTTAGTACAAAGTACAAGGCCCCACTACTGCTCAGCAGCAAAATTAGATATCCTTGTAAGTGTCAAACCCCACACCTTGGCCTCACCAGACTGCATGCAGTGCCACCAAACCACACCAAACATATAAAAAATTGCTGCTGAAAGAAACATATCATGCATTACAAAGAGTGAATGTAAATGGAAAATAGGAAAGCCATAGCAACAAATTCCAGTAAAGACAGATAGCAGGCCTTCAAGGAGTGAATGTAAAGGCTAAATAGTGAAGCCATAGCAAGAAATTGCAAGAGCTACTGTTGTATACCAGTTAATCCACAAGTCCCACAGGAAAGTACATACTCCCATGTAAACAGTATTAGCATTATTAGGTGTGAGTTAACATACACACTAAGAAGAATGAACTGGAAGAAGCAACAGTCTGGTTTCAGTACAACATGCATTTCAGTGGCTACAACACAGCCTTAGATATGAGAGACATACCAACCTTTTGACTCGCACAACAGTGTCCACAGCAAACCAGCATGGTCCCCACCTTGAAAAACTGAAAGGCCTATGCCTACCTAACCTAACATTTTATAGCACTGTCCTGAAATCACAGTGAGAACTGCAATTACCACACAGCAGGCTGCATGCAATTAGTAAATGCTGGCCAACAATTGGTGCAGAGGCCATCACATGCACATGTGCAGATACCTACAAAAGCAGCCTGTACTCCCAGTCCACACATGCAATAATATCATTGCAGCAACTGGAGAGAGAGAGAGAGAGAGAGACAGACAGACAGACAGACAGACAGACAGAGAGGGACAGACAGACAGAGAGGGAGAGAGACAGAAACACCAAAAAAAAAAAAAAAAAAAAAAAAAAGCCATCAAGACAGCAGCAAGCCAGCAAGCCAGCCAGCCAGCCAGCAGCAAGCCAGCCAGCCAGCAGCAAGCCAGCCAGCAGCCATCCAGCAGCAAGCCAGCCAGCCAGCAGCAACCCAGCCAGCAGCCATCCAGCAGCAAGCCAGCCAGCAGCAAGCCAGCCAGCAGCAAGACAGCCAGCCAGCAGCAAGCCAGCCAGCCAGCAGCAAGCCAGCCAGCAGCAAGACATCCAAAAAAATCTGACAGAAACAAAGGTAATGTAAACTACATAATCTAATAATCTACATACTGTGAATCCTCCATATGTGTTAGCAGTCTGTATCTATATGTATATGAAGATGTGCATAGGGCAAGGGACATACTGCAACTGTTAGTGAAGGCTGGACATACATATGTAGTTGAAGGTTGCTATGTGCACATATTAATGTAGGTTGTAGTACAACGTACAATGTACAATGTAGGTTGTACAGCAATGGGTTTTTAGAAGTATGTTAGTGTGTGTATGTGTATGTGTGTATATATATATATATATATATATATATATATATATATATATATATATATATATATATATATATATATATATATATATATATATATATATATATATATATATATATATATATATATATATATATATATACATAGATAGAGAGGTATGTATAAATAGATAGACATATATAGATAGATAGATAATATGTATATACATATATATGTAATAGACACATACATATATATACAGACAGACATGAATGTCTATAGATATGTATGCATATGAATATCTCTCTCTCTCATATATCTATATATATATATCTATATATATATATATATATATATATATATATATATATATATATATATATATATATATCTATATATATATATATATATATATATATATATATATATATATATATATATATCTACTGAGAGAGGCGTGCCTGGTGACAAAGGCATGGACTGAACACCAGTGTGGATACTGGAGTACCATATCCCATTCCAAAACACTTTAACCACTAACTACCACATAGGTGGTTGCCTGCCTACTACTGGAGGTGTTAGAAGGTAACATGGGAAACAAGTGTACAATAGCCTCCCCTTTGATATTCACAGTGGCACACTAGTCTTGTAATCCCTGTACATGGTACGTGTCATCACAAATGGTATGTCAGCTAGGGAAATTTAGGTCACTGTACCCCTCTACACCTCACAATGTCCTACACGGTATGTACCTCCCATGACAACTACAGCAAGGGAAAAGGACACAGACATACCTAACAAAGAGTGATAATGCCCTCAAACACATTCCCTATGCAGAGTGACTGACAAAACCACAGAGTGCCTTTCATACTACCTACACAGAGGTTACCACTGCTGGATATACAGAGTCATGTCACACCCATACCAGTTGTCCAACCGCCATGGTAACACCTCACAATCTGTCCAGCCTAAATGACCTATGGCCCTCATCTTTGTCACTGCAGTAAAGTGCACCTGCTGAAGGTACAGGTTCCTATCCACAAATAAGCCATACCCTGGACTAAACCACCCAGCATTAACAAGCAAGGCTCCTTATTAGTAGATGTCAGACATACCCGTGATGAATGTTATGCAGATAGGTAATATGCCGTATGAGTCACCTCTGTGTAACTGTGTGACAGGAGCAAAGTACAATCACATTACATGTGTCCCAAGGGGCAGGGTAGCATAACACTATGCTGTCGTAGGCTCAGGGCCAATAGCATAGTACCTACCTATGACACAATGTACACACACACATGTAGTCATTGCAATACCAACTATGTGAGGTGGAATGAGTGTGCCATTGACTGTGTGCAAGGTCTGTAATAGTGTGATTGCTCAGCATGACTTTGTGTCTGTCATGCTAGTGTGTCTTCTCGGTGTGAGGCCAGAGAAAGATGTGTCAGTTATCGGGATACAAACATACTACATTGCCATATGTTGTGCTGTGGTTCCCTGTATATGACTGCGGTGTAGGTAGGGGTATGGCAGCAAAGACTAGGGTGGATTACCATTGAAATTTTAACTGTGCATTGCATGCATTGCATGGGATGACAATATTCCCCATCCATTAGCTTGATACATACCCACAGTGTGAGGTTGTGCATTGGACCTCAAACAGTGTGCCGAGTGCTGGTGTATACTAGTTTGTTGTATGGAATGTGGCAGGCACTGTCACACAGTTGTTGGCTGAGCACTGATATGTGTTAATTTACATGTGTATCCCCTGATAGACAGACAGATGCTATATATGGCAGTTCAGTGACATCAGTACAGTAGAGTATTATGTGTGCCATATTACTTGCTCACATATTTTTCTTTTCCTTCCAGGGCAATGGTGCATCAGTGCAACCCTGTTATTCAGCTGCAGAGGATAAGGAGATTCACCAGAGCCTGGTGCAGGATTTTTCCACACTGTTTTCCCGGACCAGCCAGAACCAGCAGGAGAGGGCTGCACTGTGGCAAGACCTTGTCCGGCGGGTAAATGACATAGGCATGCATAACTGGACATATGAGCAGGTACACCATCACTGCAGTGATTTAATTAGAAATGTCCATCAGCATTTATCTGATAACCACAGACAACAGCTTGCCACAGGTGGTGGGGTACCTATCCACCCCCCCTCACCAGACTGGAGGAGCTCCTCCTAAGTGTTGTGGCTCCAGGCCAACAACAACAACATCCACAGACATGTGTCATGATGGAGGCTGGAGCCACCCAGCATGTGGACATGGAGTGTGCAGGTAACATGCCATATCTGTAGTTGAGTGTTGTATGCACTGGTAGTTTATGCATGTGTGAGATGTGTACTGTGTGTGTAGCTGTTATCCTGAAAATTCTTGTGCAAGCTTGATATTCTGAATATCATCAGTACACCTGTGAAAGCCAACTGTTGTACTACTGTACTGTATCATACTCACAGTATCAATGGCACAGTTGTGCCCACTGACAATAACTGTCTTATTTGTGCAGGTCCCTCTGGAGTAACAGCAAGGCAGCCAATCCATGCTGGTGAGTGTGTAATAACAATACTATTAATACTAATGATAATAATAGTAATAATACCCTCAAACAGTATTGTGTATGTGTTGGATTGCAGGTGTGTGTGTTTGTATCTCATGTACTGAGGAGTGTGCATGTGTGCACGTGTGCATGTGTGTGTGTGCATGTGTGCATGTGCATGTGCCTGTGTGCATGCGTGCATGTGCCCATGTGCATGTGTGCATGTGTGCATGTGCCCATGTGCATGTGTGCATGTGTGCATGTGCCAATGTGCATGTGTGCATGTGTGCATGTGCCCATGTGCATGTGTGTGTGCCCGTGTGCATGTGTGCATGTGCCCGTGTGCATGTGTGCATGTGCCCATGTGCATGCATGCATGTGCCCGTGTGCCCGTGTGCATGTGCCCGTGTGCATGTGTGCATGTGCCCATGTGCATGTGCCCGTGTGCATCTGTGGTAACATTGTGTACACATCGTAAAATGTGTTTCCTGTCTTCCTCTCACAGGTTCTGATGTTGCTCTGTTGGCGTGCAGCAGGGAACCTGAAGCCACTGCTGAGGATAGTGATAATGATGATACATGTGTAATGGCACGGGGAGGTGTGACAGGGTCTGTTGTTAGTCAGCCAATCGACAGTACACAGCAGTCAACCCCATCAATGCGCACTGTCATCCTGCCGATACATCCATTGTCACCAATGTCCTTAGGGACAGCATACATTGGGCATTGACCAGGGTAATGTGGTATCAGTGGCACATGCATCCCCTCACAGCAGCCATGGCCAGAGTCCTGACATGGTACCACACAGGCAGATGTCCAGGGGTTCTCATGGGAGCATCCATGGTTGTACTGCCCTTGTCAGACGTGCCCACAGAAGTCTTTCAACCTCAGCTATGTTCCGGGCTGTAATGCAGGCACAGGCATGTATGGAACAGTACATCAGACAGGGTCTGAGGGAGCTTAGAGCACATTGCACTGCTATGAATGACACTATGTGTGACGTAGCGGCTGCCATCCGTACTGTCGGCGAGGTCATTGACAGACATTGGGGGGGCATTAGATCTGTTCCATAACTACATGTCCATGAGCCAGGGCAATGCAGGATGGTTGAGGCATCGATATGGATGTATGCCAGCAACATCAGCAGCTGGCAGTCGTCGCAGATGACAACAATCCTGCAGCCACTCCCATAGTGCCAGTACCAGCCCCAGCAATGCTGGGTCTGTGCTGTCATCAGACCACCCTAGAAGACCATGTGCACATGGCTCTGGACAGTCCTAGCAGGGACATGTGTCCAGTCATCAACCAACTGCTGCTAATGACAGTACCCAGTCTGGCTTAGTACCTGATACTGTCCGTATCACCCCTGCCAGGCACAGGTACCGTGTCCATGGCCAGAGACAGTGATCGGTATGACCTGGCAGGTACAGTTTGTGGCTGTCCACAAACACCCGTATATGGCAGCCATGAGGTGGAACTGTGTGCATGCATACACACATGCATAATGCTAACACCTAGGGCTAACACATACACACACACACACACTGCATCAACATTGCCCCATGTTGTACTGTTGTCCCTCATTAACACACACACACACATACATGTCAATTGGATGTGTCAGTGGCAGACTCTTTCATACCAAGTACACACCCTGTGCATATGATGAAACTGTGCCACCTCCTGCAATCTGTAACACTGATGCAGGAACAGGATAGCATGGTGCTGATGCACAGGGTGACTACATGGAACTGTAGTAATATTATCATGTTGTTAACAGTGCAGTGTAATGATATCATTGTGGGTATATCCCAGCATGCCTGATGCATTAACAGTATGATTGTCATTATAGTTTTTTATACACCAGTGTTAATTCCAACATTGTAATGTCTGCACATCTTTGCATTCTGGTGGTAAGGCTGAAAACAGAAACCCACCTACATAGGTAGCACAGGGGATAAGAAAATGGAAGTAATGATACTCAATGCCAGACATGTAAACTGCAAGATGCATGCAGTCCAAACTCTACTCAGCATGGAGAATGTTGATATCTGTGCATTGACAGAAACCTGGTTCAAGCCTCCCAAGAGCACCCTAGCACTACTAGGTTACACCTCATGCCATGCTTTACAGCCCCAAAACATGGAACTAACTATGAAAGGAGGGTGAGTATCAATAAATGTCAAGGATACCCACACCCCCAGGTTGGTGCCACAGCATGAAGCATCACAGACTATCCACGTGCAACTAACAGTGGGTAAAACTGCCTTCCAGTTCATAGCCTGCTACAGACCACCCTCCTAAACCCAGGAAACCCACTTGGCCTACTTAAGAACACATGAATATATGAAGGTGTCTCCAAACAACATTATATTGGGCAACTTCATCTACCCACATATAGACTGGGAGCATTACTGTAGCTCCAACACCCTAGGCCAAAGGTTCCTAGAATTCATAAACTCAAATGCTATGGAACAACTTGTTACCACTCCCACAAGAGGGGAAAACATACTGCACCTGATCATCACCAACATGGGGACTCTTATGCTCCAGACCAGAAGTGTATCCCTCACTGGTAAGATGACTCCATAGAGTAATCTCACTGTATATTCACATACCAACCGCAGCCCCTGCACAGAAAACCACAGTGAAAAAGTTGTGTAAAGCAAATTACACACAGCTCAGAACCGAGACAGAGATGGAATCCTTCAAAGCCCCTGGGCCTGTGGAAAATATGGCCCACACTGCTGAATCCTTTATAAATGCATTCTAGGAACACCTCCAGGAATGCACAGATCATGCAATTCCAAATATAACCAAGATCCAATCCTCCAAAGACAGGCGTCCTTTCTGATGGACCCCAGCCACATAACAGAAAACAATAGAAGGAGGAAGCTACTACATGATCGACCAATATCCCACAAAGGGTAGGCATCTCTGATCAGTATTTGGACAAAAATTATGGGCACTCATAAAATTGTCTAAGGCCGGCTTCAAAAGAAATATTGCACAAGACACT
Source organism: Protopterus annectens (assembly GCF_019279795.1). Lineage (NCBI taxonomy): Eukaryota > Metazoa > Chordata > Ceratodontiformes > Protopteridae > Protopterus > Protopterus annectens. Next base: position 44,261,987 of record NC_056742.1, on the reverse strand, counting down.
AAGGATAATCACAAGGCTTTCCTTACTTATGTTAGGAATCTGGGTGGGAATTCCCACCCAGATATGCTCAGAAGTTGTCCTAAATGACACAGAATCCACCTAAGCCACATACATTGCCAACATCATTGCTGACAGGTTCAGCACAAACATCTCACCCCCCTCCCCACCACAAGGGCAAATATATATCCCAGCAGAGTGATGCCCCCCTGACATCTGAGATGCTCAGTCGCCCTCTCCAAAGCAGAAACACAGCATCAATGGGAGCAGACAGTGTTCCAGGCTGCATCCTACATGAACTCCAAGAAGAACTAAACACAAACATAAAACTACTGTTCAATCCCAGCCTTACTACAGGATATGTAGCCAAGGAGTGGCGTACAGCAAAAGTGATCCCTCTCCACAAAGGTGGTGCCTCAATGGATCCTGGAAACTACTGCCCTGTACACCTGGCTAGCTTGGTCTGCAAAGCTATGGAAAGGATCATCATAGACCTCATAAATAAAGTTATTGGGGACCTACAGACACTGGATCCTACCCAGTTCAGCTTTGTTGAGGGCACATCCTGCCTCTTAAACCTGGTTGATGTCTTTGAAACAGTCACCAAGGCCAGTGACGAGGGGAAGGTGTTCAACACAGCCTACCTGGACCTCGCAAAAGCCTTCGATACAATACCCCACTCAGGCATTATAGAGACGCTCACCAGCATAACTATAAACCCCTAGGTCACTAGATGGATTGCAAACTGGCTCATGGACAGAACACACATGGTCAGAATTGCTGGAGCCATGTCACACTCCAAACCGGTTACAAGTGGCATCCCACAGAGTTCAGTCCTGGGACCTCTCTTGTTTGGTATATATTTCTTGGAGGTACAGGCCAACACAAAAGGACTGTGGCTGAGCAGGTTCGCAGATGACTGCAAACTGTGCACCATAATCAACTCACCAGCCAACAGAAGCATCCTACAAAAGGGCCTCATAGAAACAGACAGCTGGTGCCAGAGCCATGGCCTCAAGCTAAATGCCAAAACCTGTATAGTTATCCCCTTTGGCAAAAACTAAGTGCCCACAACTTAACACATAGGTGGTAAGCCATTAAGTACTGTACACATGATTAGGGACCTGGGGACCCGAGTTGATAGCAAACTGTCATTTGACAACCACATGGTTGTAGTGGTTACACAGACAGTTTATATAGGCCACCTAATCATGAAGGGAATCACAGCTAGATCACAGGAGGTCATCGTGCCTCTTTAGTCATCCCTCATCAGGCCCATAATTGAGTACAATGCCCCTTTTGTGGTGTATCTTACCAGACACCTGACCTGCAGCAACTGGAAAGTCCACAAAAGTACCTCACCAAGGGGATCAAAGGGCTCAAACAGATGCCTGACATATAGAACCATGTCCAACTTGGAATTAATGGACATGCTGCACCTCAGAAAATCCAAATCCCATGGAGGTATGTGCTTGTGACACTTGCACCTCAGCACTTACATAAATAGGACATGCTGGAGGGACAGATTCATAACCCAGAGGCTCCCTTCACTCTGGAATAAAATCACAGTCCAGGTTAGGCAGAGTCCCTTAATGACTCTCTGCAAGAGGAATGTTGCTGAGTGGATGGGAGATTGTAGGCTTACCCTGGGTATCACTTCTGTGTCACTGTTACACAGAGGCTGAGTATACTAACCTGGAAAAAGGCCATATCAAAATTCATTTAACATGGGTGTCAAAAGACAAACACAGTCTGGCTAGGCTTATAACTGCCCTAGGGCAGATAGCCTAGTATGAACCTATGTACCTATTACATGATGTATCCTCAACTGATACACAGATGTAGGAAACCCAGTGTCAGTGATATCCCTGCAGTACTACACTATACCAGTAGCCATTCTTACTGAAACTCACACATCCCTGTGAAGAATGCTGTTTGGCATATAGCAGTCTCACATACATGCCAACACACTAGTGATATGTTAATCCATGACTAGAAATGTATACAGTGGCTTACAATGCATTCTGCACATGACACACATGACCACCACATGGGCATCATACAGATGGATACCTGTTGTCCAAGCCATGCCCTATTACTGTAACGCAACTGTAACTTTGTCATCAGCATGTACTTAACATAGTGTTCCAGTAGTACCATGTAGGTGGCATAAACCCATCATGTAGAACGGGTAGTGGTGTGTACATATGGACAAGTGTTTTCTTGTCTATCCTGTGATATTCACATTTCCAAAGGTATTGTGCAGTCCCTTGGTGTATCACCTAAGCAAGAAGGTGTCTTTATGCATATCAGCAACAGTTGCCATACACCTACACTGGATGTCCATTACTCACAGACTTTGCTGTGTTATAACATGTGTGACATATACTCTAGACATGAACCCTCACCCCCATTAATATATCACAGCTTTCATGAGTGTGTGTCATCCAGTTGGCCTAGGACACAGATCACTGCAGTAGCCTGCATTGCCAACAACATACATGTATGGCGTACAGTCTGGGAATCTGCAGGACATGCTGGCACAGGTAACAACTGTATTCACATGAGGCAGGCTTCACACATAGGAACTATTTAAGGTCACAGGTACATATCTCTATGTGGCACACACAAACCTGATGTGTGCATTGAAATTACTGTTATAATTATATGTCATACCATAATAAAAGCAACACCCACCACACATTGACAAACTGTGTGACAAAAACACACATTGCATTTGTAGGATTCAAACCCCTACCTAACTGTGTTATAACACTTGAGAGAGACGCATTAGCAGAGCACGCTATTCGCATTACTGGGTGGTTTTCCTTCTCCTGCTATACTTATAGGGTGCTGACATCATCAGTCTTTACAAAGAGGAATGTACATCATGTAGTGTGTTATTCCAGTTGCCAAAAGGTCCATTTCTTTCAAAGAGAATTACACACACCCTGCCCCCCCAAACACACACACACACTGAGCATTTGCAGGATTCAAACCCCTATCTAACTATGTTATGACACTTGAGAGAGATGCATTAGCAGAGCACGCTATTCACATTACTGGGTGGAGTCTCTTCTCCTGCTATACTTATAGGGTGCTGACATCATCAGTCTTTACAAAGAGGAATGTACATCATGTAGTGTGTTATTCCAGTGGCCAAAAGTGTCCATTTCTTTCAAAGAGAATTGCATACACCCTGCCCCTGAATGGGGCAGGATGACTGAAGAGGCACGATGACCTCCCCTGATCTAGATGTGAATACCTTCAAGATTAGGTGGGTATATGAAATGTTTCTCTAACCACTACAGTCACATGGTTGTCAAATGCAAGATTTCTATCAACTTGTGTCCCCAGGTCTCTTATTACTTCTAAAGTACTTAATGGGTTAACACCTATGTGGTAATTGGTGGGCACTTACTGTTTTTCCAAAGGGAATGACTATACACTTTTCTGCATTTAGCTTGATGACATGGCTCTGACACCAGTTGTCTGTTTCTATGAGGCCCTTTTGTAGGATGCTTGTGTCAGCTGGAGGGTCAGATATGGTGCCCAGTTTGTAGTCATCTGCAAACTTGTTCAGACACAGTCCTTCCATGTTGGCCTGTACCTCTGAGAAATATATACCACACATGGGAGGTCCCAGGACTGAGCCTTGTGGGATGCCAGTTGTAGCTGGTTTGGAGTCTGACATGGCTGCAGCATTTCTGACCATGTCAGTTCTGTCCTTGAGCTGGGTTGCAACCCATCTACTGACATAGGGGTTTATATTTAAGCTGGTGAGCTTATCTATAATGAGCTTATCTATAATGAACAAGTGGGGTATTGTATGGAAGGCTTTTGCAAGGTCCAGATAGGCTGTGTGGACCACCTTCCCCTCATCAATGGCCTTGGTGACTGTTTCAAATGACTCAACTAGGTTTAAGGGGCAGGATCTGCCCTTAAGAAAGCCACACTGGGTAGGGTCCAGTGTCGGTAGGTCCCCAATATCTTTATTTCTGAGGTCCATGATGATCCTTTTCATAGCTTTGCAGACCAAGTTAGTCAGGATTCTGAGGTGATAGTTTGCAGTATCCATTCAATCACCACCTTTGTGGAGAGGGACCACTGTTGCTGTACACTGCTCTTTGGGTACATATCCTGTGGTAAGGCTGAGATTGAGCAGTAGTTTTATTTGGTGTTCAATTCTCCTTGGAGTTCATGTTGGACACAGCCCAGGACACCATCTGGTCACATTGATGCTGTGTGTTTTGCTTTGGAGACGCTGCCTGTTACCTGAGCATCTGCAATGTCAGGGGGAAAGCACTCTGCTAGGATAGATATTTGGCCTTTTGGTGGTGGGGGGAGAATTTTGCACTGAACCTGTCAGGTTGGATGTTGGCAATGTGTGTGGGTTTGGTGTATTGTTTGTCATTTTGGATTAATTCTGAGCATATCTGGGAATTCCCACCCAGGTTCCTACCATCAGTTAAGAAAGCCTTGTGATTATCCTTAGTGTCCTGTGCAACTTTTATCTTGTAGCTGGCCTTAGAGGATTTTATGTGTGGCCATAGTTTTTTGTCATAATACTGATCAGAGATGACTTCCCTTTTTGGGTTTTGCTCTATCATGTAGTAGCTTCCCCCTTCTTTTGAATGGTTTGGTAATGGCTGGGGTCCACCAGGCCGGATGCCTGTGTTTGGAGGATTGGGTCTTAGTTTTATTTGGGATTGCATAATCCATGCATTCCTGAAGGTGTTCATAGAATGCATTTATAAAGGGTTCTGAGGTCTGGGCCATATTTTCCACAGGCACAAGGGCTTTAATGGATTCCACCTCAGTTTGGATGAGTGCAAAATTTGCCTTACACATGTTTTTCACTGTGGTTTTCTGGCCAGGGACTGGGGTTGGGATGTAAATATCCAGTGAGATTACTCTATGGTCTGATCTTACCAGTGAGGAATACACTTCTCGTCTTGGGCATAGAGTCCCCATGTTGGTGACTATCACGTCCAGTATGCTTACCCCTCTTGTGGGAGTGGTAAGTTGTTCCATAGCATTTTGGTTTATGAATTCTAGGAACCTTTGCCCTAGGGTGTTGGAGCTAGAATAATGCTCCCAGTCTATGTTTGGGTAGTTGCAGTTGCCCACTATAATGTTGTTTGGAGAGACCTTCATATTTTCATGTGTTCTCAAGTAGGCCAAGTGCAGTTCCTGGATTTAGGAGGGTGGTCTGTAGCAGGCTACAAACTGGGAGGCAGTTTTAGCCACTGTTACTTGCCCGTGGATAGTCCATGCTCCTTCTTGCTGTGGCACCAACCTGGGGGTGTGGTTATCCTTGACAATTATTGATAGTCACCCTCCTTTTGTAGTTTGTTCCATGTTTTGGGGCTGTAAAGCATGGTATGAGGTATAACCTGGTAGTGTTAGGGTGCTCTTGTGAGCCTTGAACCAGGTTTCTATTACTGCACAGATATCAACATTCTCCATGCTGAGGAGAGTTTGGGCTGCATGCATCTTGCAGTTTAGACTTCTAGCATTGGGTAGCATTACTTCTAGTTTCTTATCCCTTGTGATGCCTATGGAGGTGGGTTTGTGTTTTGAGCCTTACCTATTCAAGGCACTATGGGGGTGACAACAGGCTTTGCCAGTATCCAAAAGGCCAGGGGTGATAGGTGCAAGCCATCCCTAGCGGGTGGAGCATCATGTCTTGCTCAGCATGTCATCCCAGGCTGACAGGCATTGGATCCCCTTTGACTAACAGCAATACTTAAGCCAATTGTTGTAACTGATCATTTTGTCTTCATATTGTGGCATCATGCTTGGTGACGGTAGTATGTTAGTCAGGGTCATCAAGTTTGCATATACTACATGGTGTTACATTGCTTAACACATGGCAATCATGCCTCAGGTGGTGCTGCAGGGCTGCCTATGTTGAATGCACATACTACACTCCCTGTACATGTTTGAAAGCAGGTTGTGTCAACTTAGGCATCCCTTTTACTATATGTGTCAGTCAGAGAGAGGTATAATTTACAGGGTTCCTACTGAGCCAGTGTATGTGCTATGCGTTGCCTCTTTGCCAAGGCCAAGGCATACTGGGCACGCCTCCTTCTGCCTACTGGGGCAGGCTCAGGTTGTTCCCCCTCCGAGTCACGCTCTGCCTGTGATGGCCTTGGCAATAGTGGGGGCCTGTTTGGCCCGGGCCTATGCTGGTCCTGCTGCAGCTGTTTTCACAGAATCATATTATGTAGCATAGCACATACCATGACAATTTAGGTACATGTAGTTGGTGAGTACTGCAAGGCTCCACCAGATGTGCCCAGGCACAGGAACCATGACTTGAGCAGCCCAAACACACGCTCTATTACATTATGTGTTTGTGCATGTGATTCATTATGGTGTTCCTGTTCAAGTGTGTGTGCGTTTCTGATGGGTGTCATCAGCCACGGCACCGGTGCATAGCCAGCATCCCCCAGTAGGTGACCATGTGGGATATCCCCATTGGCAAATGTCTGTGTCAGATGCCAGATATGGGAATCATGGTAGCTTCCAGGGCAGCCAGCACACACATTCAGTATTATGCCCTGGGCATCGCACATGACCTGGCAGTTGATGGAGGGGAAGCCCTTGCGGTTGAAGTAAACCCTACCCCGCTCACCGGCTGGTGCTTTGATGCATATGTGCGTGCAGTCTATTGCACCCACTACCTCAGGGTATTCCGCTATTTGCTGGAAGAGACACATATTGCTGGCCAATACCTCACGGGAATTGGGGAATTATACATGATCACAGACATGTGCTGACATGGCATCCAGGAACTGGTGCAGTACCCTGGATGCTGATGCCTGTGATATCCCCATCATATCACCAGTTGGTCTCTGGAAGGTACCTGTTGCTAGTATTCTTAGGCCAACACATACCTTGGTTTCCACTGGGATGGGTTCCCCTCTGTTGGTTCTCTGTGTGAGGCATGGCCTGCACAGCTCAACAATTTGTTGTAGGAGGTCTCTGTCCACTCTATAGTGCTCCACTATCTCCAGCTCATGTAACCCCTGGTAGGTGTCCCTGGGCCTGTACACTCTTCTCCGTCTCCTCACTGTGGGTTGACTGGCAGCATTTGCATTGTCACCACCCTCAGCATGTTGCATATGTCGCCTTATAACAGCTATGGCAGCCCCTAGCATTTTTTGTCTGAGTGAGGCTTTTTCAGTTTTCACTTCTAATAGCTTACTCCAGTGCTGCAGTGTCTCTTGAGAGAAACATACTGCACTGTTGTTTGCAGAGTTTTAAGTGCTGGGCTGGGCTACTGTTCTGCCTGTGTAATTGCCTGCTTCTGATCGTTTTCACCTGTTACCTCTGCTAGTATTCCCTGGTAGCTTCCTACAATTTCTTCTGCTTCCTTTTTCCTTTCTGTTTCCTCAGGGGAGCGACGCGCAAACAAGCACAAACAAGCGCAAACATGCTCACAGCAGCTAATACGTGCACACGCATGCTTAGACAGACTAAAACTTGATTATTCGGGTTTACACATGTGTACACCAGCGCAAATGAGCTAACAGGTCTTTAAACAAGCTTCTACATGCTTACTCTAGCTGAAACGCGCACACTCGCACTTACACGCGTGCACTCGCACTTACACGCGTGCACCCTATCTTACTCGGGCCTCCGAGCACGCACACGTGTGCATGCATGGCCAGCAAGAAACGGTGTTATCCACAGTGTACACCTTCCATTTCTTGGTTTTCCCATGTCTACTTCTTGACACACCTCTTTCCATGATGTGTGACTGACAGCTTTCACATGCCACTCTACTCCACTGAGCTGCATTTCTTTCATACATACCCCCCTGTGATGTCACCTATCTCTTACTCTGTTACTCCCCCTTATCCTACTCCTACACTCCAGGGATTGTGCTCATTTGCTATGTAAAAGTGCGATTCACTATCCTAACACTCATTTACATAGGATTGCCTACTAATGCTTAGTTACATGTCTTACACTGAGCTTCCCCCCTTAGCAACCCCTAGTCGGTGGCCATGTTGTTTTCAGCCTGCTATTCCCGTACATTGTAAATTAATGATTTGCATAAAACCCACGTTTGTGGGTTTTAAATTTTTATTTTTCTGTTTTTTACAGTGCAGCCCGTTTGCGCGGTGCTGCGCTAAAAAAAAAAAACATTTTTATTTTAATTTTCCATGGAGGTACGTTGCCAGTGGCCACATATTTGGCCATTGGCATGCTTCCTGGAACATATGCAACCTTTATTTGCAGCTGACAAGGCTCCATTGTGCTATTTGCAGAATGGTACTCAGTTGTCAACTGAGTACATTTCTGCAGATAACACAGCTCTTACACGGATAGGTTTGTGCTTCCTGGATCGCAAAATTACCTCATTTGCATGCCTTTTGGCTGCAAGTGAGGTAATTTGCATATCCAAGCCCTGTCCATGTAAGAGCCGTTTTAGGAGCTCTCTTACACGCCCCTACAGGCTGTTCGTGGATCGCTCGTCGGACATGATGGCTGCATGGAGTCTTACACTACTCTTAGACTCCGTGCAAGCCATCGTGAATCCTGCCCTTAGTCTTTAGTTGAATTTTCTATTTTAATTGTTCCTGCTTTCAGTATCTTTAAAGAAATCTGATTGTTGTCCTGCATATTGTTTCACTTTGTAAAATACTGTGTAGAATTCCTTTATAATTAATGCTGACAGTTTTACTAACATGTTTGTGAATATTAACTACTTATGAATAGTAGCTTCTAATTTTAACTGAACTGATGAGTACAGACTGATCACCTGTCACAAAATAAACAGTGCACTACAATGTATCCTCTTGCCACTTCAGGGTACATACTTAAAGCCAGCTCATAACAATAGTACTTAAAGCCAGCTTACAATCCAGTGCTAAAAACAATGTTAGGTGATGAGTACAATGCAGAAAAAACAGCAGTAGCCAAGTAACAGGGGAGTCAGGAACTGCCATTATGGAGCATGCAGAATAAGATGCAAGTTCCAAAGGCAGTGCAATTTGCTTTTTATTAAAGAAACTGTTAACCCTAGCTCTTTGTCAAAGAGCAGTTCGGTACTGAATACAGTACAGACGACCTGATTTCTAATTGTGCTGCAAGAGCTGGTGGCTTGGAGTAAGTGGTTTACACTGCTGCATCATGCAGGGAAGGAAATTGTGTCACCAGTCAAATTGCTCCTGTACAAGCAAACATTTGCAGGACAAAAATGTTCAATCTGGTGTTCCAGGTCCAAGATGACAGCCCTCATAGACAGGGTTGCATGAGTAGGCACAAACCTGGAGAAGACACTCGGGTCAGACATGGGGCGGGGGGGGGGCAAAATTAGGACTTAACCAAAAAAAACCTGATTGCTTCCTCTTTGATGGCTCCCGAGAAGAGAGGCTGTGGATCATTAGGTAACAGGGCAGAAAAAAGAAACAATGTTTTTAATACTTAGTACAGCCAGTGTGACTTAGGGATTTGTTAATAGAAGTACACTAGTACCTCTCAGATGGGAAACAAAGCAATTAACAAGCCATCTGGTATTGTGGCTAACATGACAGTTAACCTTACTTGATAAATATGTCCCGCTGAGTCAGTTGGATCAAAATACAGATCACTCCATTAGCTAGATAATTCAGTTTGGGAACTGAAAAGTAAGTTTGCAGGCCCTATAAAATGAACTGGCATATCACACCTACTATTCAGATATAAGCAGCTTGAATGTTTATGAAGAAATCTGGTTGATCATGCAAACTTGCTACATTAATCTGTCTTTAGAAATATCTTAATTATGTGAAAACACAATGGGGAATAAAACATCTACCCATTCTTGGAACTGGGCTACCAACAGTACAAATCTCTATCAAAAATTCCTGTAAGAGAGTATGTATTCTAGAATAGAACTTGAAGGTACATAATATTTAGACCATCATTACAAAAAATTAGAACATATTAAGAAGTGATAGAGAAATATATAATATAGTAGGAAATACACCTATCTTTGTACATAAACAGGGAAGAATGAAAAATAGTTTTCAGGGAAATAAAATATACGACTCACAGTATAGGAATAATGTACATAAAGGCACAAGAAAATGTGGTCAATGCAATCAGTGTTTTGCAATATCTGAAATTGAGACTATAACCTTGGAAAATATTAATAAAACTTCCTTTTATTTTAAGAGTGGTAACTGTAACACCAAAAAACGTGGTGTATTTAGCTAAATGTACATTGTGCCCTGCATGCTACATGGGAAAGACAAATAGGTCTCTAAAAAACAGAATATAAGAGCATCTTTATAACATTAAGAAATGTAATGTAAATAATTCTCTATATAGGCATTTGACAAGTAATTCAGAATGTAGGACATTTAAGTTTGGCATTTTAGAAGTGTTGAAGTTAAATCCTGGTGGTGGGGGTGGGGTAATTATAAATTAATATTTGAAGATAAAGAAGTCCATTGGCAGCTTTTGCTGAATGCTACTAATTTTCCAGGTATTAATGATACAATGTCTATCAAGCCCAGTTTGCAACTTAAAGCATTAAAATATGCTTAAGGGCATAATACATTGGTTTCTAATTAATTCAGCTGTAGTGTATTGTTGGGAGAGTTGTATTTAACATTTTTACATTTTTTACTATACAGTGTTTTATTAATTAGTCCTTTTTATACATGTGACTTTTTAAGGCATTTTTATTGGCTGATTTTTAACTATAAATGTTACATAGTTGTGATGTAATGTGATTCTGATGAAGCCCTGGTTTAGTGGGTGAAAGCGCTTAATCCATTAAAGTTTGTGAACAAACCTGACCACCATTACGGTTCTGTGGGTCCGTAGTTTGCCTGTGGAGTGTTTGCTGTGATTTACTTCTAAGTTGTGGTTGTCTCGCACTCCTACATATCCCTTTTCTAAGTCATCTTTTTGGGGGCAATATAGACTCATTAAATGATTTGCCATCTATTTTTTCTCCTCTTCACTGTGATGAAGTGAACAAATTGGAATCTGAAGTTGCCATTGTAAGAGGGAACTTATGCAGCCAATAGAACTTATTAGTCAATCAGGAGGTACGATTTCCAGTGGACAGCGTTCAGGAAGGAAAGAAAATGAGTGAGTCCTTACCACCATTGGTGGGTGTTCATATTAGCTTTCAGACTGATTTTAGCTTGTTGAGTTCACATTCACCGGCCAAAATGTCTCAAACTGTTGAACTTGACCGAGTACACACTAACGTGACCACAGAAGAAGAAGACCATTTAAGATGCGGAGCTAAATTGAAGCGGACGGTACCCAAGCGCACTTACACGGTTATTGTTAACCAAGAAAATATTAAAGGTACTGTCAGTATTTTAATTTCTGATACAGGAGCAAATGCATTTGCAAATATCAATTTGGGGCAGCGTTCAATGGACAAATCTGGTTTTGAGTCACTTTTGGCTCACAATTTTGTGTTCAGTAATAAACCTGAGAACATTAGATGTGATGTTAAAGGGTTTATCTACACCTGTCTGACCATTCAAGAACTTATATATGATACTGAAAAGAAGCTTGAAAAAATTAAAGTTATACAAATCAATAACGCTTATTTTAATTATTGTATTGAGTGTAAAATTGTTCTCCAAGGCTTACATTTTTAAGGTGCCCTAAGGCATAGATTTAAATGATACTGTGATGAAAGAGTGTAACATTATGTTTGACAATTTTGGGTTTCAGTATATGAGATTTTTAATGTGTCATAATGATATTAAATGAAGTTCATTAATAGCAGAAGTGGGTAAATTGAATGAAAAGATTACAAGTGACTTGACATTTTCACAATGGGAAAGTGTTTATATGAAGCAGTTTACTAATGTTAATAAGAAGTGTGATACATTATTTATGAATAAGTGCAAAAAAAATGAATAGAGACCTTGAACAGTACAAAAAACAAATAGTATATTCCTGGACTAAAAGTAGATTTAGATTTAACAGGAATGATAGGGTTGCTGACATTAATCAAGGACAAGCAAATCAAAATTATAATAATAAGGAAGGAAATTTTCACAGGACCAACACCTGGGGATGCAAGTACAACAGCTATACCCAATGGGACTCGGGACAAGACCGGAATTACTGGTATCAGAATCGGGGTCCTCGACACAAGTACCAATAGGAACAAATTAAATAAGTAAACACCACTTCCTGACTTTTAACTATCAAAATTTTAACATTTACAATTACATCTCTATTGAATTAATTAAGGAGCACTTTGCATTACTTTCTAAAGGGATGAAATTTGTCCCGACTACTAAATTGAATATTGTTGATATTCTGTTGGAAATGAAAATATTTTTTTCGTAAATTAAACTTGGCAGTATATTTTAAGGCTTCAGATAGTAATCCTGACAGTAATAATATTAGAAGACTAAGCACATTTAACCCTCCACTACATCCTCTTATTCAGACACTAGAAAAGGTTGTCATTAAGGATATGTACAAGTACTATAGAGATAATAGGAATTGAGGTAATTACAATTTAAGCAAGGCAGTGTGGGCAGTGATGCAGGAATTATGTCAAAATCGAACTGTTAGGATTATGAAGCTCGATAAGATGGGGGGCATTGTACTATGTAACCACACAGATTATATTAATAATATGTATAAAATGTGTAATGACACTGATACAAAGTTATTTCCTTAAATGAAATTAATATAGCCTATAAGAGAATTGATTTCTATATAGAAGAATTCTACCTTGACTGTAGAATTACTTAGGGCTTTTATGATTTTCTGAAGGTGGATCAACCGGTTATTGCATCAATAGTGGGCATCCCTAAGGTACACAAAAATGCGCTAGAACCAACTTTTCAATCTATTGTTTCTGGAGGCAAATCCAAAACCTTCCCTTTTGGTAGTTTAATTGATAGGTGGCTAAAGGATGTATACAATAAAGTAAATCATATAATTAAAGATTTGTGGGATTTCCTAAATAGACTTACAGGAAAGATATGGGATAAATAATAATTTTTTTTTAACTGCAGATGTTGATTTATTCTCAAGCATACCTCATGAGGAAGGACTAGAAAGTTTCTCTTACAGTTTAAGGGAATATTCTGAACTTGACTGGGATAGAATCAAGTTAATTATTGAATTTATGTCTATAGTTTTAAAACACGATTATATTTACTTTAAGGGAGAATACTATAGACAGGTAAGAGGTGTTGCTATGGGAGCATCTTGTGCTCCCTTATTTGCTAACCTCATATTATTTGACTGGGAAACCAAAAACATTCTACATTGTCAATATGCTAAGACTATCAAGTGTTGCATCCAATTTTTGGATGATATCTTTATTGTTTGGAAAAGAGATTGTGAGTCTATATCTGAATTTATAGAATATTTAAATAATGCCAGTGATTTTTTAAAATTTACATATTCTTATAATACTCATGGTCTCCCATTTTTAGATACCTTTATATCTCATGAAGTTGATGGGTTTAAGTCTACACTTTATAGGAAACCCACATTTTCAAATAATTACCTAGAATATTCTAGTTGCCATCCTGTTAGCCAGAAGAAGAGTATAATTAAGGGTGAGTGTATCCATGTTGCATTTATGACATCTAAATATGACAATATGGTTAAGGAATTGGATTTTATAGCAGCCATGTTTTTGAATAGAGAGTATCCTAGTGAATTGGTGGCAGATATGGTTAATTATGTGAAAACACAATGGGGAATAAAATATCCACCCATTCTTAGAACTGGGCTACCAACAGTACAAATCTCTATCAAAAATTCCTAGAAGAGAGCATGCATTTTAAAATACAACTCAAAGGTACATAATAAGAACGTCATTACAAAAAATTGGAACATATTAAGAAGTGATAGATAAATATATAATATAGTAGGAGATACACCTATTTTTGTATATAAAAGAGGGAAGAATCTGAAAAATAGTTTTGAGAGAAATAAAATATATGGCTCACAGTATCGGAGCAATGTAAATAAATGCACAAGTGTTTTGCAATATTTAAAAATGAGACTGTAACCTTGGAAACTATTAATAAAACTGCCATTTATTTTAAGAGTGGTAGCTGTAACACCAAAAATGTGGTGTATTTAGCTAAATGTACATTCTGCCCCACATTTTATGCTGGAAAGATAAACGGGTCACTAAAAACAGGATATATGAACATCTTTATAACATTAAGAAATGTAATGTAATTAATGCACTATACAGACATTTGGCAAGTCATTCAGAATGTAGGGCATTTAAGTTTGGCATTTTAGAAGTTTTGAAGTTAAATCCTGGGGGGGCAATTATAAATATTGGAAGATAAGGAAGTCTATTGGCAGCTTTTCCTAAATGCTACTAATTTACCAGTTATTAATAATACGATCTCTATCAAGCCCATTTGCAACTCAAAGCATTAAAATATGCTTAAGGGCATTGTACATTTGTTTCTAATTAATTCAGCTGTAGTATATTGTTGGAAGTGTTTAAATAACAGTTTTACATTTTTTAGTATACAGTGTTTTATTCATTATTCCTTATTATACATGTGATTTTTTAAGGCATTTTTATTGGCTGATTTTAACTATAAATGTTGCATACTTATGATGTAATATGATTCTGATGAAGCCCATGGTTAGTGGGTGAAAGCGCTTAATCAATTAAAGTTTGTGAACGAACTTGAGCAGCATTGCAGTTCTGTGGGTCCATAGTTTGCCTGTGGAGTGTTTGCTGTGATTTACTTCTAAGTTGTGGTTGTCTCACACTCCTACATATCTCTTTTCTGATCACACAAACTTGCTACATTAATCTGTCTTTAGAAATATCTTCAAGTCAGAGGAAACAAACTCTACTACAGACAGCAGACAGCCCACTGTATCTTTCCTATAATACAACTACAGTATCATAGTAGAATACCAGACTGTCAACTCAAGGGGATTTTTTAAGCCTAGACATGCTTCCCCCAAAAAATTGATAAGTATGAGTTCCATTTGTTGTGGGGTTATATGTAGTTGGGCATGGGTGGCTCAACATTTACAAGTTTCTTCTCACTAACAGAGACATAGGTGCCGAAGTAGAGGTGTATTTATTATTCTCTGTCCACTCATCCAAGTTTCACTTGAATAAGAGCAGGGATGGATGGGAAGACTGTTCCAGAAAAGATACAGCCTCTGAGACACATGCCTTTTCCTCCAGCATGTTCTATTTGTATTGCAGGCAAGGTATAGGTCCATGGATCAGGTTTTCCTGATGGTGTTTTACAGACATGCAACAAGTCCATTAGGTCTGGATCAGAGATGTTTTGCAGGTCAGGCATATGCCACTTCTCAGCAGCCTGAAACTGAAAATAAAGCCAAGGCTTTGAGGTCGTCCACATAGGAATTGTTTTCCCCACCATGTTTTTTTTTTTCTGGGAGGAATGAGGACACTCCAGTTGTTGCATATGCCTGACCAAGTACATACCAAAGGGGACATTGTTTTAAAATATTTGTCTTATGAGAGCAGAGTGCAGAGGAACAATGACAGACATGTTTGGATCTAGATGTCATACCCTGCTTGTACTTTGAGCAACACTGAACAATTTTCTCACTACAGTAGACATATGTTCAATGGTCAAATCACTGTCCACATATGTTCCCAAATCCTTGTCTTGAGTCTGCTTTTAGAGGGTGTATTGTTAATGTAGTAGTATGCTCAGATGTTTGCATAATTCTAAATTGATCAGCATTAAAACTCTGCTACAAAACTTCAAATGTCAGCATTTCAACATATTAAACCAAACCTGTCCTATCCTCCATTTACATTAAAGCCAGTAACAGTAGAAGACAAAAAAAAAAAGTACATGACTGTCTCATTTGGGAAACGTCCATCAGCACTAAAAGATTACAGCCATAATGCTCATCCTCTCACTGTCCCTTATAAATGGATGCTTATTAAAGGGCCATTTCCCATTGCATGGAATGAGTCTAGTTAATCCCCTGTTCAAGAGAGATCAAAAGTTAAACTGATGATTATAGACCAATTTCTATCTTTATTCCTGTAACAAAAGACTGCTGTTGCATGGGCACTGCATTCTCAGCAATTACATTACTTGACAAAATGCAGGGCAAGTGAAGCATTGCTTCAACCCTCGGCATAGTACCAAATAGCGCTAGTAGAAGTCACAGATTATGTTGCACCAGAATGTGATAAATGCAATACTGCCACTGGCCTCTTAACTATATGAAAACTTTTGAGAAGTCTAAGTTACAGCTTACATTTGCATTAATACCTAAATTAGGTTGCACACCAACAGTGATCAGCTGGTTCAAAAGTTATCTATACAACTCTTACTGCATCCTAAACACATCCCTTCAAAGACTAACCAACATTAGGCTAAAAGTTAACATCCTAGGCTGATCTACTTACCCAGTGGTGGATTAAATGAACCTTGGGCGCAATGCAGTTTCCAAACCATGAGTCACCCATACACATTTTTAGGACCATGCACAAGTGCACATGTTCTTTTGGATTATCTTTCCTGAGGGGAATAAATGCATGCTTAACTACTAGATTTGTTTAATAAAGTAACATTTAAGAGTGTGTTTTATATTTGTAGTTGAGACATTCTAGCAAGTAAAACTAAATTTACTAACCAACAAATGATTTACTTCACAACATTCAAACCACACCTAATGAAACTGCTGTCATTTCTTTCAACCAATGCCTGAAATCAAGCAGAGCCATTTTGAAGGCGTATATACCGCATCTAACTGTGATAAAAATGGCCACAAGAAAGTGTTAGTTTCATTTCCACAAATATATGAGTCCTGCAAAGACAGACTAATGACTATTTTAACTATCAGCTCAGCAGGGTCAGTCATTTTCAATTACAGACATCCTCAGTATACAACAGTTCTAGCCACATTGTTGAACGTACTTCTGTTATGTCTGTGTTAAAAAACTAACAGTCAAAATAACATTTCAATTTCTTTTTACACACAAAATAGCCACAGTAAAGCACTAAATATTCACAGAAATCTAAACTAGTCCTGCAATACAACATTAAAGACAGTAAAATGAGCAGAGAATAGCACAACATACTTCCATCAGCCCTCCACCCTCACCAGTAGTTATAGACAATTGTAATGTGTACGCCTCTCACTAGTAAAATTACATACCTTTTTTATTGGTAACTTTGGATGAACTCCATGAAACTGTACAAAGGTCACCAGTATACACACTATAAGACCCAGACTTGCATACTACCATTTAAGGAGAAGAATTTATGATGAGGATGTAAGAAATGTGAAACACCTAAGATACGATACAAGTAGGGACAATTTCTGCTCAAGTAGAAAAGTAATCTGATTCCACATTAAAGATTGCTGGTAGGTGTTGCTTTTGGAAGACAGCCTTCCATTTTTCTACTTCATCTACAGTGCATCCTTTGAAGACTAGCTTAGATTGTATCTAAAACTGATGTTCTAATGATCTTTCCACAACACTTCCTTTTTTTTTAAAACAATATTATTGATTTTTATGTATTGACAAATGATCATATGAAATTTAACATACAATTGATAAAATATATGCAAATAAATATAACTAAAATAACTAAGGTATTTATAAATACATCCACTTTTGTAAACAAACATTTCTAACCAAACATATCAAATTATCACAATCAGTTTATTCTTTTTTTAACAGATTTTGTAAACTCCCCCACAAGTTATAAGCATATGTTTTCCTAGTTGTTCAAGACTTGATGGTTAGAATTTCTAGATGATGTAGGTCAATAATACCTGTTTTAAACTCTGTAAAAGATGGAGGGGATTCAGAAATCCAATTTCTGGTAATGACTTTTCTGGCTACTACTAATATTGACCAGAGTATAGGAAGTTTTATTTTTTTAATGCAATTAGGTAATGATATATTGAAAAGTACCATAGATCTATTTATAGAAAAACAATCAGTGAATAGTGCTTGTAACATAATTGTTAATATTATCCCAATAAACTTTCAGTTCAGGACAATCGTAAAACATGTGTGCCCATCCAACATTATTTCTGATTTACACCTTTTACATATGTTATTTTTGTTATTGATTTTGTTCATAATTTGAGGTATGTAAAATGATCTATACATAAACCTCCACATATGTAATTTCCACTTAAGAGAAGTAGTTTTACCAGCTGATTCCAACATATATAATTTATCTTGTTCTTTAGGTAATTCATTATTGATAGTTTGATTAAATTTCCAGTAGGTATCTGGACTACTATACATTTTGTTTCTAAATATTATTTCAATTGTAAATCCACATGGGTGGTTTATATATTGGGTTGTTCATGTAATAATATGTGGTACATAGGACTGACAAAACGTATGGTCAGAATTCGTATTTTGGAGCATTTAAAAGACATTAAAAATAAAAATTTGAATAGTTCTGTTGCAAAGCATTTTCATGAAATACATAATAGTTCTTCTAGTAGTTTAATATTTTGCATACTGGAAAAGCCCTTCCTTAAAAGAGGGGATGACATTGTAGTTAAATTATTGGAGTTAAAAACTAGAGTGATTATCAAGTTTCATACTCTAAAGCCTAATGGTATGAATCAGGAATTAGGCAATTGATTATTTATTATATTTCATGTGGAGAATATTTATTCATTATAAACTTATGGTCACTTTAAATTTTGGAAGTTGTTATTTAAATATTTGATTGTTTAATATATTAATTGAATATGTTAATTGCAGAGTGAGTATATAAGCATTATGTTCACACTCAATTAAATGTGATCCTTGAAGGCGAATTACCGAGGTACCAGATCGCTGAAAATAAAGGAGAGATACTGGTGAAGTGCTGGCAGTTTGTGTTTTTTCTTACTATACATTTCCTCTCTTAAGATCCTATAAATATGAGAAAGTTTACCTTTATGAGTGGATTTATGTTGTATATTTGATGCCAGATAATCTACCAAATGGAAGCATTTTGTCCTGCCACAGTATACATACTGTAAATTTTGTTTAATAGTATCTGTCTCGGTTTGTATATGTAGCCAAATAAACTCATCTAAATTAAATTATTCTGCTAGCAACTGCAAAGTTTTGACTTCTCTTTCAGACAACAGCTGAAACCAAAAAATAATTATTTCTGTTAAGAAGTACATTTTTATTTGGATCAGATGATATTAAGTTATCTTGTGTAAAAGCTGTAGGAAATGTCAAAAGTTTCTAAAAGTTATTATGATATTGGAAATGTAATTTGAAGAGTAATTTAATATAGTATGGGTGGAAAAGAAATCTTTTATAATCCATAGCATAGGATTATTAAGTAAATCAATTTTATAGATCTGTGGTTTTGTGATAAGCTTATCACTTATTAATTCCCAATAAAATTTCCATTTGGCTGTGTAAGATGAGTCTATTAATAGAGATAGTCTTGATTATGGCTGAAATGGAATATAAGTCTAGATTTGGGAAAGCTATTCCACCCTTAGTCCAGCTATTTATATGATAATTAAGAGCTATCATAGGTCATTTGGGTGTCCACAAAAAGGTAATAACATTGAATTTAGTTTCTTAATTATAGATTTAGGAGGTAATAGTAATAAAAACTGGATAATGTAAAGAATCTTGGGAAGGATTATCATCTTGATTATAGTTAGTCTTTCATCCGTTGTAAAAAAGATTGTGTTCCGCCTAGCTCTAAGTGTCTATATTTTCAAAACATTTATTATAATTTAAATGTGTCATAGTCTTGATGTCTTTGACTAGAATGATTCCTAAATATGTATGTTGATCAGTAAGCACTTAATATTTATAAGGTTTTCTTTTATTTTTGTTTAGTTGTATAGATGGGAAGAATTTTGGTTTTATCTTCATTGAAAGCTAGTCTAGATATTTTTTGAAACCTATCCATGGATTCAAATAGAGATGCAATGGAAGAAGTATTCCCTTTTGTTGTTATAAGTATGTCATTAGCAAAGAGCTGAATTTTAGATGAGGTATCAGTGTTAATGTTTAATCCCTCTATATTTTCAGTATTCCATATTTCATTCACCCAGGGTTTCATTACCAGAGTAAATATCAAAGGAGATTATGGGCAGCCCTGTTTAGTTCCTTTAATAATGGGGATATGTTGTGAGATATATGCACCGATTTTAATATATGCTAATGCCCCTATATATAAGTGTTCTATTAAGCTTATAAAGTTATTTGAGAAATTTAATATTCAAGTAAAATGAATAAATAATCCCAACTTACTGAATCAAAGGCAGAGCTAATATCCAAGCTAATTAATGTGAGGTCTTTTTTCTTTTTTGGGGAATAGTCTATTAATGCTAAGGTTATTTTAATGTTATCAAAAGTATTTCTATTAGTCATAAAGCCAGTTTGATCTTCATCTAGTAATTGTGGAAGGAATTTTTGTTAAGAAAATGATCTCTAAATTCATCTAATATGTCTGTTAGATTAATTTTTTTTCTTTTTTTTGTTTATATAATAGATCTCTTTAATATGACTTTATTAAGTCTTTTCGTCTTGTTTTTGAGGTAATTTAAATGTTTAGGATTAATAGAGAAAGATAGAAATTTATATTTTTCTAAACAAATTCTAGTTTTGTGATTTAATATTTCCTTATTTTCATTATTTAATTTATCAATTTCTTCCCTTGCATTTCCATTGATAGGTTTACCCTTGTGTTTTAATTTTAGTTTGTCTAATTTGTACTGTCTTTTAAGTCGTTATCCCAAGATTTCCTTTTATTATAGTACCATCTATTAATTTGTCCAAATAAATATGCTTTAAGGGCATCCCATATGTATATATCTTAAGGATTTGAGGTGTAATTTGTTTCTAAAAAGCTCTGGGTTTCTTGAATTAAGAATTCTCTAAAGTCTTGTAGTTGAGAAAGATATGCTAGAATTCTTCTAATCTGTACATTGAATGTTGTATTAATAAAGAGTTCAAACGTAATTGAGTTATGGTCAGAGGGTGGGCAAGAAATAATTTTGGATTTAGTTAAATTGTTAATTATTTGATTAGATATCAATATTCTATCTATCTTAGAATAGGAATTATGCCTATGTGAAAAAAGTATATTGTAATGAGTTAGAGTCAGCTTGTCCAGACATATCATATAGATGACATGAAGCAATGAAGTTATTTAAATGTCTAGCCTGAGAGGCTATTTTCATTTTTCCCTGAGTACTAGACTCACCATTGTTTAATAAACAATTAAAATCTCCTGCCATGATTATATTTCCTTTTTATAGGAGAACAATTTGGTTTAGATGTTGCTTTACAGTATTGATACCTATACCTGGTATCCAGTATATACATTAATCAATGTGAAAATTTTCCTATTGATTTCTACCATTGCTAGACAAAACATTTCCTTATCATCTTGATATGTTTTAATTAACTTAGGAGTTGGCAATGATTTGTTCCAAAGGATGGCAACACCTCTTTTTTTTTTTTTTACAATGTTCTGAACTCGTTAAGATAATGTATTTATTAGCATTTAAATTCTTAATGTTGTCTTTCAGTAAATGAGTCTCTTGTAAAAAGATCAAATTGGATTAATGTAATGATGGATATCTATATAAACTTCTTCTTTTACAAGGATTGTTTAGACCATTCATGTAAATCGAGATACCTTTTAATGTAACCATTCTAAATATATAGAGTAAAGTATATATCAAGTTATTACATAGTAATTTACTCCTACTACTCCCTCCTAAAAAACTGTGCTGAATCTCAGAGTTATAAGTAATAGTTTAATGTGGGTGTAACAAACATTAAGGTTATTGTAAATCTTATGCATGCATATGATGAATAAAGTGGATGTTAAATGAGAAATAACTTTATAACTATGTACATAAAATATGATTTTAAACAGCTGCCAGCCTGGAGTTATACACTCCCAGTCTGAGTAGTGACAACCATTCAGATTACCCCCATCAGTAACAGCAGATTATCAGCTGCCACCAATATTTTTGTGATTAGTATTTGTTTTCAAAATTACTATAAGAACTTTTCCTATTAATTGCTTAACTATACAAATATACCACTCATCTATCAATAAACAACATATGTTAAAGTGAATATAATTTTAATTTGCTAAGAGATCATATTAAAGCATGACCTCTGTAAAGAGAAATCTTTGAAATTCCAAGTAAACATATATGTTTCTAGCTCAATAGTTAATAAAACATTATCAAAATTAAGGTTAGAGTGACTACTTAGAGAATAAATTTGCTTCTCCACACTAGAGCAAAGAAAATCATTTAAGTCAATTGAATAGAGATGCCACTCAATAAAGATATTACAAAAATACTTATTCCTAAGAGAATAAGATAAATTCAAGAGCTATTTATCAGGCCTCATTAAAAGGCAGTAAATAGAGTATTCATCACTACATATACTTAAGCACCATATGTATAAAAGCGAGAGGGAGAGAGAAAAAAAATTGCAATAGTAATGTACAAATGTAAGTTATTTTTGATTTTTATAAGTTATATATTCAATCTGTATTGACCAATTGACTAGATAAGAATAAAACAATGAACTATAGGACCCTTGTCTATATGCTATTATGAATACAACAAATCATGCATTTCAAATGTCTTTTCTATAGTCTTTTTTTCCATATTACGTCTAGATTTGTCTATTTTTAATATGTAATGATTATATATAACTATGAACATCTGTAAATATTGACACAGTATGTTATTACTATCACTTAAACATAAAGAAACACATTCTATTAAGAAGAGTATGCAAATTGAGCACACAGATACTCAATATATTAGTAAGCCTAAAAGTGTACTCAAGAAACCTATCATTTTTCTAAGCTTGCTAGCAATAACCTAGTATTATAGTATTTAAGAACCAGTACCTAGCTAGCAAAATAAACAGTTGGATCTCTGTGTAATCAAAGTTCTTTATTATAGTCATGACATATTAGCTGCTTTATAAAATACTAAATAAGGTATGAATCAGCTGCAATAAAGCAGTGTAGAAACCAGTGAAAAATCAAACTTACATTTTGAAGTCATTTTGATTATAACTTGTTGTTTTCATTGTAGGAATGCTGCGACAAATCTATAACACTGTTTTAATGTCCTGAAAATATTTTGTTGTGTATGTGCGACA
Source organism: Protopterus annectens (assembly GCF_019279795.1). Lineage (NCBI taxonomy): Eukaryota > Metazoa > Chordata > Ceratodontiformes > Protopteridae > Protopterus > Protopterus annectens. The sequence goes on along the minus strand of NC_056742.1, from coordinate 44,238,865 downwards.
ATCAGAGTTCAAAGGTCATCCAGCCATCTAGTTCCTTTCCCATGCTGCTACAGAGAGTTTCAAATGGGTTATCGGCTCGAGGATATGCTGCACAAGTGTATAAGTATCAAAAAATTGTCTTTTCTTGAGTTCCAGTGGGAAAATTTAACACAGTAGAGTTTTTTCAAGCTTTTAACAAACTTATGCATATTAAAGTAAAAAAGTAAGGGCAAGGCATATGAAGCAACTCGCAAACAGCATAATTAAAGTTTAATCATGTGTAACAGCAAACATCGAAAACTGTCTATAGAAACAAGCGTTTTAGTCCTTCAAAACACAACAGATCAGCTATCTGCATATTTTCCACACTTATACACTGGGCAGAGTACAAGCAAAAGTATTAGCAATATAAATATATATGTGTATGTTATTAACCACAGTACCAAAAGAAAAGGAGAAGTAAAGTGAACCAAATCACAGTATGTCATATATTTAAATGTATAATACTAATTCTTCTATTAAAGGTCTGTATTGTAGTAAACAATCACCATTGTATAAGTGATTCCATTTCTAGCTGTAACTCTGCCTCACTTCCCCCTAGCCTCTTTCATCATAGATAATCAGGAAATAATATAACATATTTCTGTTAATTATCAGATTTGCCTTACCTTGTTATTGACAGTGAAATATGAAAGTCCATGTGGATTACGTAAAAAGTTAAACTGATTTGACATAAAATAATATGTATAAAAATAGTCATTTATTGAGGATTTCCATGAAGAACTGGTTGCCATTCTCTTAAGTGATGGGCTAGCCCACTCCATCTCTTCTGTTTTTTCAAGAATTTTATGATTTTTAATGTATACCAAGGCTGAGTTCAAGTCTTCAAAAATTTTGGGACCATCTGATAAAAAGATCTTTAATTTGGCAGGAAACAAAAGATGTGTTTTTAGCTGTTTTTTTTAAGCTCTTTAATTAGTGGTAAGAAGGTTTTTCTCTTTCTTATTACCATGGTAGAATAGTCATTATCAAAGCGTATTAATGCCTCATTAACTTTCATTGGTGCCTTTGCCCACGCAGTTTTAAGAACCATTTCTTTATCAAATGATGACAGGAATCTAACTATCACAGATCTGGGAATTTTTTTATTTGTGTTAGTAGAGGATAATGACCTATGGGCTCTTTCAATACCAAAGATAATGCTTCTGGTAAATTTAAAGTTTTTGGAAGCCAAGATGTTAAGAAGCTTACCATATTGTTTCCCTCAATGTTTTCTAGTAACCCAAAAATCCTTATGTTGCTACAATGTGATTTATTCTCTAGATCATCTAGTTTGGTTTGTAGTAAGATGTTTTGTTTAAGTAGAAATTCAGTGTTGTTCTCATTCTCTTTAATTCTGCAGTCCATATCATTAAGTGCTTCCTCAATTCCAGTAATCTGAATTCTTTGTTGTTGTAAGTCCTCACGCAGTATGTCCATCTGTTTAGTACTTTTTTCTTTAAAATTATCAATTTTGGACTCTATTTTGTCAATTTTGATTGTTAATTCTTGTAGGTTGTTAATAAAGTTTGAAACCCCTTCTTTAGGATGGAGTCCTGACTGCTGGTTTTTGAAAAGCTCATTGTGAAGATTTCAGATGAGTAGAGTAATTCCAAGATAATATTTGACAGGAAAATCTGTCCTCTTCAAGATTTTTTTTTAGATATTGTTTTAGCAAACGTGGTCCTTTAGCAAGATAAATAAAATTGAATTCCGGGTTTTAAATAAGAAGACAAAAATTCCTTAAAATAGTGGTTGCCTTAGTGAAGCTGACAAAATCTGCTGCTACTCAGTGTTTATCTTAGCCACGCCCCTCACCGTAACACTTACTGAGCTACATCAGCTTTGCATTAAGGAATGTCTGGCAAAGACCAGACAGATCAAGTAACATTGAACAAATGGCAGAAATCTTCCACAATCATGACAGAGGAGCCAGCATTATGGTACTCTGCAACAATGACCTGATGATAGATGATAAATATTAGGCAGTTCCGAGAATCATTCAAGTAATGAGCAATGTCAGCTCTTACTTGTGTGTGTGTGTGTGTGTGTGTGTGTGTGTGTGTGTGTGTTTGTGTGTGTAAAGAGGGCAGTTAGACATAGCATTTTTGTGATATTTTTGAAGCTATATTACACAATCCTAGCCTGACAATAAATTAATTCAGTGGAATAAATAAGCTAAATATTTAAAATTGTATAGAATTTGCTGCAGCAATGTTTGAACAACCCTCAAATCATTACAAGTACCACATAGGACAGACACCTTGTGTGTGATGTGTGATTAACAACACTAAGTTTTCCATTTCCAACTTTGTCAGAAAGAGTAGCTGCAGTAAAGTAATCTAACTTGCTTCACAAAAATCACTTCAGTCTTAAAGCCAGAATGCCTGTATGATGGTATTTTCATTTAGACAGACCTGTACGAAGCAGTTATAACTATTTTATCAGTGCACATCTCAGATATCTAACTAATATAATAAAGGCAACAGACTATACATTTCAAACTTCATTTTACACAAACATCTACCTACCTATCCCTTAACCCATATCACAGTACGCATCTCAGATGTCATGCTGCAATAAAATACATTTCAACTATCTTAAGTGTATTTTTATCTATTTAAAAAACTCACAGCTGCTCACAAGCCCACATAGCCAATATCTAGTTCCCTGCCCAAAATTTCTGAACATCTCTAATCTCACTTACATACATATACTTACACTGAATGGTACATCAAATAACCACGCATACAGCACTTTATTAATCATCATCTGAGAGCTCACTAAAACAGTCAAAAGCCACAAAGCTTCATTTGAGGAAAACCTTGCCATCAGGACAGATTGCAGACATAAGGCATTCTACAATTACTGCTGAAATATGAAATGGAGGAAATAGGAGGGCACTATACTAGAAAAAAAATGGTATCAAAACATTCCGACTTTGCTAACTCATTAGCTAGATCACAAAATGTTACTTCATTTACTGTTTTACAACATGACTTCAGTCATATCAAAAATGGTCAGTTCTACCCCTGGTAAATTCGGCACACCAGCTCAGTGGGACAAGGTCAGCACAGTACTCGGATTTATTCACATTGTTAAGACAGCATTTAAAAACTGACTATGTCTCTAATGGGTGGAAATCAAATACTGTGGTCCTAATCCTCAAGGGTTGCCATTCTACTGACCCCAATAATTAGTCTCTCTCACAAATATTAGGAAAGGTGATGAAGAATCATAATAAACTTATTCTAGCATGCATACATCTATTTCCTTGACCCAAATATGTTGCATTTTTCTCAAAGTTAAATTGTTACTTAACTTCATAAATTTGCTTTAAGATTGTACCATCCTGGATGAAAATTTGTCCTTGTAGCTAACCCAAATCTGAAGAAAGCATTTGACAGAAAGTCACATGACAGAATTAAACATACGCTCAGGGAACTAAAGGTAAACAAATGCAATAATTTGGGTCTTCAATTGTTTCCTTAGCCATATGCAGCAGGAAATAGGACTTCTGTTCTCACTATGCAGTCACCAATCCTTCAAGCTCTGTCATGGAATCTCTACTTTTTTGCAGCTTTTTTGCCAGCTGTGAAAACTGCAAATCTGTGAATACTGTCCTTAACCTAATGATACCACCTCCCTTCAAATATTTCATAACATTACCAATGAGCGGTACAGTAGAAATGACTCTTTAATGTCAAAAAATAAAGCATTATGGAGTTCCAGTCAGGATGGAAATGGAGTGTATCTACAAGTTCCATCTGAATACAAGCTGTTAATTTAAGAGAAAATTGCAAACTCTAATCAGTGTCACCAGCTTTTTTTTTGTTAATAGAGGGAGATAACTAGATATTCACATCAGATGCATTGATTCTGCAGTTGCTGCCTTACCACTTTAATGTACCAGCTCCTGCAATAACAATCTCCATCTCCATTTAGAAATTTGTACCTCCACTCTTATTACTAATCCATATTAAACTCAGACTACTGCCAGATGACTCTGGATATCGTATACAATACTTTACTCTTAAGAATGCAAAACATTTTAGTAAATATAGTTCAACCCGTTGTATTTCACTGAAAGCAAAGGATCAACTTCATGGTCCATCTAAATTGTTGGTCAGTGCAGAGAAAGGTAAATACTTTGCTTTGTCAACAGAAAAACACAAGATATTCACTTTAAAAGTTTTAGTAACATGGGAACAGAAAACAGAATGATCAGCTGGGTGATGTAGGAAGCTCTGCCACCCACTAACATGCTTCCTGGAGTTTTGCAGTCATCCGGCTACAAGATCTCTCTTCATTATTTTCAGCAAAATACAGTTCAGTTATATTTTGCTGAACTGTCAGTAATGGACTTTAGTCAGGAGTACACATTAGTGACCTACTTCCTCTAAATCCTTCAAAGTAATCATAGCAAAACAGGTGCATCTCAAAACAGTACTTTCTCATACAACTTTCAGCCTAGCATGACAAACTCTGAGAACACATTGTGTGTGTCTATGATTAGTGGTACACACCTATTAACATATCTAAAGCTTTCATTTTCTGATCTTTAGGGGGGACATTTACATACTAATGTGTTGAGAAAAACTAAGTAAATGTCTGTAATCAGAAACAGGAAATTAAGCTAAACAAGAAAATATGTAGCAAGTGACTTTGACCTACACACATTGCTTCTTTTCTATACTTTTCAGTTCCAGGCCAATGATGTGAGAAAATAGACAATAGTATATTGCATTTATGTTGCCTTAAAATTACTATAGTAGACATTAACATTTGCAAAAAATCATTTTAATGTCCATTCTTCTTGTGCACATCTGTACCTGTAGGAGATATGTGGGCAGTCATAACCCCTCATGAGTTTGAGGGGCTCATCTTCAAAGTTAATATCCAAAAAGTATTTAAATACTGCATATGTCCAAATAAGTATTTCAATAAAGAGCATTCATGACTCTGTATACACAGTTTATGTATCCATGACATTGCCTTTTTCAATATTCTGTGTGGTATAGGGCATGTCTGAACATAGTTAAAGAATAAAATGTTTGGGGACAGTGGCATTTAATTTTTTTCTCACTAAACAAGATACTCACTTTAAATCTAAATAGCTTGTATGATGAATCAGTTAGCAGTGCTGAGTCCAAGAAAAATAGTAAAAGACATTTTGTTGAGCAGGCGGCCATAAGCCCCATTGGAGCAGCAGGCCCAGGTCACACAAATTGCCCTATCACCACCATCTTTACTAACCATCATCGCCATAAAAGTTGGAAATTCTCACATTATATCAAATATTCCACTGTAGTTTTCAAATGCCCAACTCTATCCCACATCTGTTAAGTTTAATTCTTAGTTAATACTTTAACAGAGAGTCCCTGGATCCAGGACAATAATCAATGGACAACAAAAAGTATGATCACTGGCCAGAAAAGAAAACAGTCACTTCTTTCATCTGCCTAAATAACACAGCTGGGGCAGTCACTCAGTACAAACACCTGGATGGAATTAGAAAAACTTAATTTTATAATAACCAACAAAATGTCTTCATCCATTTAAACCAGTTACATAATGGCCTCCTTATTAAGGGTGTTAGTAAGCCTCTTACATTGACCATACAAAGGTAACCCATTGCTCATACATTTATTAGACAAACTAAGAGCAGCAATTAGAGTGTGTAGCTGTTCTTCAGTATATACCTAATGATTTGCTTCCTGTTTAATATTAGCAAATGGTGACAGAATATGAAATGTATACAGATTTTCTCATAGTAGAAAGTTCTATTAGGGAATTTGAAACACATACCTAATATGGAATGTTAAACAACTAATCAGAAGATCTTAGCAAAATTAACATTTTAGTGCACATTTTTAACACTGTCAGTGGTTCTTTGATTGCCACAATAATGCTTCTTTTAATTAAAGTATAACTTAGCTTGAGGAGACAGGACCTTGATTTCCTAGTTTCCCAAGTACATTTCTCTTAAAGGTTCATAGAAAGTATTAGGGCAGCTGCCCTTGTGGGACAATTTAAACCTAGCCAATTTTCCTTTTTGTGGTCAAAATAACCTATCACGTTTGGTTACACTGTGGCCTTACCATTACACGGTTGTTAAATGTATACTACCCATAATGAGAACTGTAATAAAACCATAGTTATTTTGAAAAGATCCCTGCATAGGATAAAGCATTTAGGAGCTACTTATGTCCATTAATAGTGCAGGGTGCAGTCCTGGTGTAAATTTCCTCATTTCAAGTTGCACATGAATACGGATAGGGATGAACTTTGTTGTGTGGATGGGGAATCTGTTCCACAGCAGCTGTATCCTCTTCCAGATATACCTGTCCCTCCAAACCATTCTGTCAATGTTGCAGAAGCAGTTTAGATTCCCAGACTGAACATTTCCAATGCCATTGGACTTGATGTGCAGTAAATGCAACAAAAATGGTTTGGAGAATGCCTTGTATTCCAGATACAGGTCACCTCTTAGCAGTCTGTAGGAAACAAAATATAGTCATAGAGTTTTGAGTCAGTCCATGAAGTTCATGTTGTATAGGCCTGGTATCCCTTTAGCTAAGTATCTCTGTGGGCATTCCAGTTATTACATGTGTCTGTACAGATACATGTCAGTAGGGGCATTATATACAATGACTATCCTAATGAGGGCTGAATAAATTAGGAAAATTACATCCTTAGATCCAGACATAATTCTTTTGTTTATAAGCTGTGCAATATACAACTTTCTTACAACCAAACACATGTTGGTCAAGAGTTAGGTCACTATCTTCATAAGTTTCCAAATCCTGAACAACTGGGTTAACTCTTAGCAGTGGTAGTTCCCTGGTCTAGATGACTTCCCAAAGGATATAATGCATATTTTTTTGGCATTTAGTTTCAGTTCATGATTTTGGCACCAGATAGTTGGGACAGACCTTCCTGTAGAATGGCTAAGTCATTTGGGGATTCAATGACTACTCCTAACTTGCAGTCATCTGCAAAACTTAGTCAGCCAGGGCCCTATTATTGTATTGTCTCTTACTTCAGAAAAATGGATGCCAAACATCTGGGAGATTCCAATGGTGACTGGTCTAATTATGGATGCAACTCCCCCTATTTTTATTATCTCTATCTAATCTAGGAGCCAGTTGGCAATCCAACGAGTGGCATAGGGTTTGATTCTCAGTTTATCTATCTTTAATAGTGTCAAAAGGTTTGGCCAGGTTGCAGTAAGCATTATGTACTGTTTTGCCTTCATCCATTGCTCTGGTAACCTTTGTAGAGCACAGTGTGCATGTGTCTTTAAGAAACATAGCAAGTGATGAAAGTGCATGTTTAAATAATGGGCAAGTTCAGACAGAAAGTAAGCATGTGAGAATGAATGTAGATACCATGTATATAAGTTACCTAAGTTTATGTTAATAGCTATAATTGCAATGTGTTTGTACATAATAAAGTTGCTTGAACAAAACCCACGAAGACTCATCTATTATATTGAGACAAGAATAGGGACATGGTGTCAGAACTGGGATTCCAGAGACTGATATTCGGAGCCACATAGTGCAGAGATAACAGTGAAGGTTTAAGAGAAATGAGCACGAAAAAGAGCCAGAAAAGAACCAAAGGTAATGAAAACTTGCATGGACAGTTTACTCTATAAAAAAGGTAAAACAGAGCATTACAAGGGCACACACCACATTATTAAATAAGCGAGAAGAACAAAACATTTATTAATTAAGCAAAATGTTTAAGATTAAGATATTAAAGAAAAACAAATATGTTTAAATCAAAACAAATATGTTTAAAGCAAAATTAATATGTTTAATGTGAAACAAATGTGATTGAAGCAAAACAGGCATGTTTAGAGCAAAACAATAAAAGTACAATGGGCATGAAAAGAGATTAAATGAACAGAACAAATGTAACAAGGGCAAAAAATGGCACATTAAGCATAAATAAAGCAAGGTGACTGCATGTTTTTTGGTAAAGTGCTGTGTTTTGGCATAATTATGACTTTGTATTGTATCAAGGGGGCATAACTAGAGTTATTCAAAGTATCTTAAAGTGTGTAAAAGTGCTTTCAGTGTATGCTTATTGCTGTGCATGTATTTTGAAGAATTTATTTGTGCACAAAGTGCAACTACTTCATAAAGTACAGTCAAAGTTCAGCCATTTCGAAAAGTTTCTTGTGCTGGGTATGTCTGTTCACAAAGTGTGCCATTATAGAGTGCTTTTTGCACTGTAAAGAATTATCTATCAAAGTACTGCCATTTTGGGAAAGTTTCAGTGTGCGTATACTGCCTATTCGCAAAGTACAGCTACTTCAAAATGTTTCTGTCTTCTTCTGCCCAATTCATTCACACAGTTTAGTTATTTGAGAAGTTTTTTAAAATGATGATAAATTACTTTTATTGTACGACAATTTCGAGAGTGTTAAAGTGTTTGAGAGACTTATTTTGCAAAATTCAGTCATTCAGAGACTTGTTGTGCCATTGGGCAAAATTAAAAATACTGGAATATGTTTATATCTGTGTATTCATTCATATTTGCAAAACTCTTCACTAGTATGTGTTAATACGGCAGATGGATTTCAAAAGCCCTCACCACATTGTATCTGATCAGAATATTGCAGAGAAATGGAGAATATTTGAGCAAGAGTATGATATTTTTATGCAAGTAGCTTATTCTGATAAAGATGCACATACCAAGACATTCATTTTGCTAATCCTAGCTGGGTCAGAGGCCATTGAAAGAGAGCATTCATTTGTGTGCGCACCAGCAGTATATGAAGGAAAAGTTGAAAATCAGTGTATTATTGTACAGGCTGAATCAAGGGAAGAACCCACATGTTTGAAGCATAAATTCAGGGAAATGTATAAACCCCAGATAAATATTATATTAGAGTGGCATTTGTTTTACACAAGGGATCAGAAACCAGGGGAAACGTTTGCAGCTTATATTACTGACCTGAGAAACAAAGTAAAATGTGTCAGATTGGTGACTTAAATTACGAGTAAATAAAGGACAGGTTTGTGTGTGGTATTAATAGTGCTGCTGTGAGAAAGCTTTTGCTCCATGACAGTAATTTAATGCTGAGGAAAGCCATTGATATTTATCAAATTCATGAAGTTACAGAAAGACAAAGGAGTATGCTTGCAAGTGGCAAGATTATTTCAGCAGGTCCAGAGCAAATGTAGATAGCATGTAACATGTGGCTTGGGAGGGACCCTACAAGGTGGTAAGAAAGATAAGTGATGTTAAATACATGGTGGAACTGCTAGGCAGAAGGCAGGGGGCACAGATTGTACTGTGTTAACATGATGAATCCTTACCATGATAGGGAGGCCCTTGTGCTGAGCATTTGCAGTGGATTGCAGGAGGAGTCTGAGGGAGATCTGGGGACTGATCTCAGTAAGGCTCAGAGTGACACCTCAGTGGAAGGGGTAGAAATGTCCCAGCAGCTATCTTCTAACCAGGTTCAAGAAATACGAGCAGAGTTGCAAGAATTTGGGGACATGTTCCCTGGAATACCAGGGTGAACCCACCTAGTGCAACACCAGGTGGATACATGACCCCAAAGACCTATTAGGCAGGCCCCTTATAGGGTGCCTGAGAGAATCAGACCCTGAGGGAGGAGGTACACGAGATGTTGAAACTAGGGGTGATTCAAGAATCCAACAGTCCCTGGGCCTCGCCAGTGGTGCTGGTCCCAAAGAAGGATGGCAGCACCAGGTTCTGTATGGACTACAGGAAATTAAATACTCACACAGAGTTGGATGCTTACCCCATGTCAAGGACAGATGAGACCCTAGAGCAGCTGGGTGGGGCTAAGTATCTTATGACCATTGATCTTACCAATGGTTACTGGTAGGTTCCCTTGACTCCCAGTGCTAGAGAGAAGTCAGCCTTTGTGACTCCTTTTGGCTTGTATGAGTTCACAAAGATGCCCTTTCTGATGAAGAATGCCCCAGTGACTTTCCAGAGGCTGGTAGATAATATCCTAGCAGGAGCAGGAGGGTTTGCCCTTGCTTACCTAGATGATATTGCCATCTACAACCATTCCTGGCCAGAGCACCTTCAGAATGTCAGGGTGGTGCTGGGCAGACTACAGAGGGCAGGGTTGACTATTAATCCGAGCAAATGTCAGGTGGGTAGGGCAGAGGTCTCCTACCTAGGACATAGAGTGGGGAGTAGTAAGATAAGGCTAGAACCTGCCAAAGTGGAAGCCATTCAGGCATGGCTTGCACCAGTTACCAAGAAGCAGGTGAGGGCATTTTTAGGGACAGCAGGGTACTACAGAAAGTTTGTCCCCAATTATAGTACCATAGCCGCTCCCCTCACAGACCTGACAAGGAAGAACAGGCCAGATAAGGTAGTGTGAACCCCAGCATGTGAGCAAGCATTCCGGGAGCTTAAAGAAGCTTTGGGAGGACCCCCTGTGTTAGCCAGTCCAGATTACAGCAAAGAATTTGTTGTGGAGGTGGATGCTTCAAACTTTGGGTGGTGGCTGTACTTAGCCAGATTTCTTCAGAGGGGGAAGAGAACCCAGTGGTATATCTCAGTCATAGGCTCCAACCCAGGGAGGAATGCTATGCAGCTGTAGAGAAGGAATGTCTAGCCATAGTGTGGGCACTGCAGAAACTCCAGCCTTATCTGTATGGAAGGAAATCCACTGTTATGACAGATTACAACCCCCTTATATGGTTAAACAGAGCCAGCCAGCAAAATGCCAGGTTGATAAGATGGAGCCTAGGGTTGCAAGCATATGATATGTCAGTGCAGTACCACAGTGATAGTAGCAATGCCAATGCAGATGGGCTCTCAAGACAGGGAATGGGATGAGGTAGACTCAGACCAAACTCTCTCAAGTGGCTTTTCTCAAGGGTCACTTGAAAAACTAGCTTGAGTTCTCCGGGAGGAGGGGGGTGTGAAGACTGGTAGAGAAGGGTGAAGGCTGCCAGTGTAGCCAGATAGAATTTTGCAGATAATTCTGTCATTTGTAAATATGAATGTGAATTACAGGCTTGTTGTCTTAAATGTAAAGAAATACTGTTACGTGTGTAACTGAAAATAAATGTGACAACAGTGCACTCTACTAACCAAAGTAAAGCATGTGGTGACCCTTTGAAATAGACAGCGATGCCGAAAAGTCTAGATGAAGAAATTATTTCTATTGTTTTAACCAAGAGTTAAATTGCATTTTTATTGCACTGTTCCTGACCAGCTGCAAGATAACAAAACAGAGATGTTAAGAATGTAAATGCAGTTAATGTGCAGCCTGGGAACTCCAGGAAAGTGAAAAAGAATGATATAATGCTTATCAGAACTGGAATAGCAGTTTAAACAGAGAGGATCAGTAGGCATGAAACATTTTTGTCTTGATCATCCAACTCACAGCACTGCCTCTTGCTCACATGTAAGTTATCTTAGACTTGTGTTTTCTTTTAGTGATATCTAGAACTAGAAAGATTAGACTGTTTTTTCTGTGATGTCAGAACTGTACTACTGAAATATTTTAAGTATTTCTATGTGATCTCTGAACTCTTGACTAGTACTGACTGTGTAGTAGAAAGTATTGTCTTGTGGTTTTAATTATTGATTATTAAATATTTTAAAACCTTTTAACTGTGGCTGGTTTGTGTAGAGATAATTTAAGCTCTAGAGTACATTGCATATTTATAGAGTTTTCTATCCAAGTCACTCCAAATAAGCTTTTCCTGATTAGTCACACTTACCAATTGGATAATAATATTGCACAGTAATAATTGGACACCCTTTTAAGGACCTTCAGGTAGCTGATAAATATTAGCTGGGTGCTGACAAGTGGTGTTACCGTATAGTCTGGAATAGGGGGCACAGCTGGAGAACCTGTGCCAGCATTCCCCGGGAGTGTCTGTGTGGTTGTATAAACTTATCTCAAAGTGTGTGTGTCAGCTACTTGGGCAGGGACATGAAGCACTGTTTGGACAGAGAGGGTGCTGGAGATTTTAGCTTGCCCAGCTAGGCTGAGGTCTGGACCCTATAGGTGTGCCAGTGGGGAGTCTTAATGGAGACCTGGAGAGCAAGGGAGCAACCAGCCCCGGATTGACTGATTTCTATGTGATCTTAAGGGAAATTGTATATTACTGTGTGTATTTGTTATCCTTTCCTCATATATGAAATGCCCTCTCTGGTGTTAGTGGTGAGGATTGAGGTTCCTTGATTGCTGGGCCAGGTCACAAGAAGTATGATGATTTTCAAGTAAATATGCATAACAAGTCATGTAATTGCTTTAACTTGAATTGTAATTTTTGTAACCCATCTTGACCATATATAATATTTAAGCGGTTACCGCGGTAACTAATGTTTTATACATGACATCAAACTGACAAAGTTGTTCAAGAGAAACAATAGAAACCTGAACTTGAAATGTCACAGAATGTAACAATCATATTCTGAACAAATAGTATTAAATTGACACTTGACAGTTTAATAACATGGGCTTGAGTGTAATAACACTACTGTTTTAACTTGTCATAAATGACATACACTATATTGAACATCAACGGGAAGCATGATGATTTTCTCATATAGGTAAATGTGCATAACAAGTCATATAATTGCCTTAACTTGAATTGTGGTTTTGTGACAAATCTTGACCATACATAATACTTAAGCTGTTACCAAGGTAATTAATATTTTATACATGACATCAAACTGACAAAGTTGTTCAAGGGAAACAATAGAAGCCTGAGCTAGGAATGCCACAGAATGTAACAATCACATTCTGAACAAATAGTATTAAAGTGCAATAATTACTCAGTTTAACCTTTGCTGATTATACAAAATAGGATGTTGCCATTTAAATCTAAAAACTTTCAGTATATGCCATAAATGGCATAATATGAATATGGAAAGGGAGCTTGCAATCATTAATCACAATAAGTGAATGCGTTGTTTTTAACCTATAATTTCACTCAATTTATAATGAGAAATGACAGATATAAAAATCCTTATGTGTAGGAATTGGGAGAAGATAATTAAAAAGCACTAACTTTCATCAATGTTTGCATAAAACAAACTTGATGCTTTAAGTAAGTTAGCAAAAAAAGTGATTAATTAAATGCTGGTAAACAATGAAATATAACTTCTGATGTATCCAGTAAAATACATTGTATTATAAACATTAGGTATAAATATTATTAGCATCTATTTATATTAAGTAATATGTTTTGAAAGACTTCACCAGTAAGGGTGAATATGTTAAATAACTGTGTGATATAATCTTTTACTGAGGTTGCATATATTATACATCTTACTTTACTATGATTAAATTGCTTGTCATCTATCTTTCAAGTAAGTATTAATTGCATATACAATAAGTAGACATTGATATTGAATTAGAATTCTGTCTAATCTACAATAGTACTATATCTGTTCAAAATAATATAAATATTCCCTGGGATTCATGAACCTTGCGCCAGGCGCCCGCATAGCGTCGGCGTTATAAAGCCAAATATGGCCACCGAACGATTCAGGTATGAAGCAATCCCACGTGCACTACCGGCATGCGCCGGACCTGCACCGCCCCCGGCGTAGGTATGCTAATCACACTGTGTGCGGCATTGCACCATGCAAATGAAGGCAAATAGCGATCCACGAATTGGGGCAGGTGTAGTGTAAGGGCACGGCAATGTAAACCAAAAAAAAACGGTTTACATTCACCCAAACATGACCAAGGAGTAACGGAAGGCTGTCAACGACAGGTATCATACAGGTGCAATATGCCAATGACGAAAGGCACCAAGAATGTCCAAAGAAAACATGCACAAACCGTAAATAATGACATAAATGTTATGTACGTAGAAACCACAGCTGCACAGCCACCACACACCATAGTATGTATGGAAAGCCTCAACCCCAGCGCAAGGGTTGTCAAGGAGTGGCGGCAGTGTTCGGCGCCGTAACCATGTATTAGTAGTCAATGCCATGCAAATGAGGCAGATAATAGTGAATCGCAAAACCGGCGCCGGTGTAAGGATGGAGCAAACGGCGCAGCGGTAGTACACCGAGGAGTGGCCTACACGGGATACATGTCAATCGCAGAGGGGTGTGCCACTGTAGGAGGAAGCATATTGGAGGCCAGCAAACATGGGCTGTACAATGCACATCACAGCAGCAGGATCGGCGTGCGAGGAAATAGATGCGCTGAGAGTACATAATGCCCTCATAGATGCATGTGCACGAGGATGACTACGTTCCCCAACCCAGTCATGTGACGGCCTCCCCGTCAACAACCACGGATATAGGAAGGTAATGCGGAGAATATGAGGAAATGCGGAAGCAGTGTAATTGGAGCCGTAATGAGCAATCAACACCAATCAATCCAGGAAGGGCAAACGGCGGCAGCCGACAACTCTGCATGCAGACACCTGCATAACGGGAAAGGGGAGGCAAAGGAATGCAAAGATAGTAGGGGATGTAGTAGAAATGCAAAGAGCAAAGAACCAAAATAGCACAGCCAAGTACAGAGGTAGCATAACGGCGGCAGACAAAATGCATCATATGCCATGTGCCTGCAGGATGCACTGCAGGCAATAGTAGGTGCAGCGTGCAGAAACAGTAATGTAAGATGCAAAGCTAAGCCAATGCAGGCAACTATAATGTAACACTAAAGGCAATACCGTTGCAGTTGCAACGGTAAAACACCGAAGATAATCCACACATACGGCTGCACAGACACACCCATTGACATCACCGGGTATACAGCACAACAGTATAAAGTGTGAATGTACACAACACACAGCGTGATTTCCCAAACGCCGCACCGTAGGGTGTAAACACACGGGGAACTTTTAATATGTATATGTCGGGTGCCGCCGTGGCCGTGATGCATAGGTATGTGGCAGAGACAGACGGAGTTGCGGAGGAGGGTGCCGACAACTACCGTAGGCCTCACAGGAGAAGGAGAGTGTTCAGACCAAGGGTGACCTACCAGGGGCTGCAAGACCTGGAGATAGTAGAGCGCTACAGGCTGGACAGGGACACGTTACAGCAAATAGTGGAGCTGTGCCGGCCATGCCTGAGAACAAGAGACAACAGAGGGGAGCCCATCCCAGTGGACACAAAGGTTTGTGTGAGCTTGCGAATACTGGCTACAGGTACCTTTCAAAGGCCAACCGGGGATATAATGGGTATCTCACAGGCATCAGCATCTAGGGTACTACACCAGTTCCTGGATGCCATGTTACGACATGCCCATGAGTATATAAACTTCCCCAGATCTCAGGAGGAGTTGGCTAGCAATATGCGCCGCTTCCACCGTGTGGCACAATACCCGGAGGTACTGGGTGCGATCGACTGTACGCACATAGAGATCAAGTCACCGCCCGGGGAGCAGGGTAGACGCTACATAAACCGCAAGGGATATCTCTCCATCAATTGCCAGGTCGTGTGCAATGCACAGGGCATTATCATGGATGTGTGTGCTGGCAGCCCTGGAAGCTACCACGACTCCCATATCTGGCATGCCTCACAGCTGTATCAGGTATTTGCCAGGGGGGACATCACACAAGGTCACCTTGTGGGTGATGCTGGCTATGCACTGGAGCCGTGGATGATGACACCCATCAGAAATGCACACACACACATGCAAGAAGGCCATAATGAGGCACACGCACAAACCAGAATAATCATAGAGCGTGTGTTTGGGATGTTGAAATCACGGTTCCGGTGCTTGGATACATCCGGTGGAGCCTTGCAGTACTCACCAGGCACATGTGCCCACATATTCATAGTATGTTGTATGCTACACAATATTATTCTGCGGAAACAGCTGCTGCAGGGACATAATGGTGTAGGGCCACCAAGCCCGCCACAACTGCCAAGGCAAGCACAGGCACAGGGCGTTCAGTGCCATGAACACATTGTGCCAGCCCCAGTAGGTAGACGGAGGCGTACCCAATATGCCTACGCCCTGGCAAAGAGGGAACGCATAGCACATACTTTGACAGCGTAGGCCCCATGGACTGACACCTCCTTACCTGCACACACAGTGAAATGGACGCCACACAAACATGTCCGCCCGTAATGTGTACCGTATGGGCGGACCTATGTGTGACTCCAACAAAGGCAGCACCCAAACACTGCACACCCAATAGCCAGCAGAGCATGGAACGCCAACACCTCAACCGACGCGGTTCTACAGCAGACGTAGCCGTATGCTGCCACTATCGCCGCAAGTCGACTACATATGTACTTATGTGCATCCACAGATACGGAAATAGATATCAGTACACACGTAGAAATATATGTACACATACACAGATATAAAGTACAACAGGTTAATATGGAACCCAGGGATGCAAGTTTACAGATGAGTAAGACGCGAAATCTCCACATAGTAAACATAGTGAATGACAACCCGATCATCCGGGAGGGTGGGAAGAGCAGGGAACGCCAGCCATGGAAATGTCAACCTGCATCAATACATATCCGCGTGTCAGGATGATCACCAGGCCACGGTACAGTAACGGGATATGTGCGTGTCATATCCATAGGATATGAGTGCGGAGGTACACACCGCCGCCGGCGATGTGGCCAACGTAGGTACTGTGTGCAACCGTTGGTGCGAAGCGGCAATCATACCTGTCAAGTGTACGTCATTATGAGGAACGACTCGTTTGGGGTCTAAAACAGTTCATGTTCCTCGCAGTTCCTCAAAGTTCCACATTGAAATAGTCTGTCAAACATTCATTGTTAGGAATGTATTTAAATGACATCCTGGTAAATAGAAATTAATCATAGTAATTCATTAAAGGTTCTTCTTTGTAAGTAAATCAGCATATTTTAACTATCCTATGACCTTCTTAGCTGAAGTTGTTAGTAAGCCATTAGTATGTGTTCCACATTTTGCCCATTTGTTCCACATTATGAATGTGTGTGTTCCTCGTTTCGGAAATGGAAGGTTGAGAGCCATGGTGGCAATATGTGTATGTGTGAGGTGAGGTTGTCGTGTGTTCCGCTGTGTGTGTGTAATGTGTGTGCCACTGTAAAATGTGTATGTAGGTGACATGTCACAGGCGGAGTGTAATAACATGCGTAGGCATACAGTACAGGAACCATAGGCGTATGTACAGCAGACCCACAAAGTAGTACTGACATCTCCTCAGTGGCTATGCGCGTGGCGACGTAAAACCATGCAAAGCGGAAATGTCCCAGAATGTACCACAGGGCCATAGCCAACAGCAGATGCAAAGGATGCATGTACAAACCATGACCGTATGTATGGCGGCCATATGGCAGACTCAACACGATACGTCGGCAACGTTACACAGCATCAGGCATGTACGGTGAAAATACGAATGTGCTATCCCGACACAGATCGTGGACACTTACGGTCCCGTAAATACCACTGTGTGTTCCACGACCGTTAAGTAAGCAAGCGCCACACGAATAGGAGGCTACCGGTAGCATACAGGCCGTCCCAAGTACAGGACCACAATCACCGTAACTATCAGTGACAAAATGCCAATGGATAGTAGGCACGGACGAACATCTGCAGATATATAACCGATGTGAAGGAGGAATACGTGCAGGAAGCACACATGCAGGCGATACCGACACCACACGACATCAACAAAACAAACATTCCCAGAACAACAGACAGGTAACCTGCAGCTCCCCAAGCAGGGATGGAGCAGACACACAAGCATATCTTGTATGTATAAATGCAAGACCCACACCCCCTAC
This sequence comes from Protopterus annectens, assembly GCF_019279795.1. Classification (NCBI taxonomy): domain Eukaryota; kingdom Metazoa; phylum Chordata; order Ceratodontiformes; family Protopteridae; genus Protopterus; species Protopterus annectens. The sequence continues at coordinate 44,221,117 of NC_056742.1, read as the reverse complement.
CCGTCACCCACATCCGCAGATATACCCCATCGCACATATCAAAGGGATAACAGCCGAAACCGTAGCAAAAACATACAGGCAGTCAATGACAGTGGCATACCCGCAACAAGCCGCGTGGGAAACACTAGCAGCAGCTGATGCATCCTTGCATCTGTTGTGTACAGGAATATAACAGCTATGTTACACATCTGAAGGCACAACGCCATCGACAGACGCCGCCAGGACACGGACACCCACATGTCCAACAGAATACCATACCCAACACACACAATCCACGGCTAACACCACAGCGTAATGTACCTGACACCACACATAGCGTATGCAGTCACACAAACATGATACAATACATACCATCCCCACGAAGGTAGTGCAAATAACTAACGGCCACACGAGGAATGAACCATGGCCTAGTTTCACGGGTAACGTACGACTGGAGGAGGATCACCAGTGATATGCGCATAACTACACACCGAGGAACAGCTATTGGCGTGATGAACCCACATGCCTCAGGTGACGACGAATAAAAGGAAGACTCCCTGGATATTCAAACCGTATGTTCATACCGAACACAAACGTAATCGAAAGGAAGTATTTAGAGGAAGATATTGACGAATACAGAAGCAAAGGCCGGAAAGGTATGTCGTACCCACGAGATGTACTGATGTGTAACGCATGATACGTATGACTAATCTGCACTGTATGTGAACGATGTGTGTAGGTAAAGATACCTGTCCATTAGGCAGAGAGTGGTGAAAGGTGGTTATGTAATGCTAAGCCGTGGAGCATACCAACGACTGTGGACAACGTGTGCACAGCAGTGGGACAACATGTACACAGACGTGATAACCCAAGGTCCGCCATAGGGATTCCAAACACAGAACAATGCCACCACCCACGCTGATGTTGTCAGTGGATATTGAACAATGAAGTGCCACAGCAGGGGATAGGACATGTATGTATAGTGTCACAGCACACATTTGCATGGGCATATACCGTCGATGTCATACGGAATGTGCGCTCGGCGTGCGTATCCCTCGCAGTAGGGGTGACTATGTCAATTATGTGTAATGCAAAGCTGTCATGATGGATATGTTCAGAAATCATAGACAGTATCACAGGCATAGCATGCATGATGGAGGGATGGCCTAATGTTATGTACATAAACAAGATATGTATGGCCTGCACATATGGGACAGAGTAGTAGCAGAATAGGTACCGAAATGGAGGAACAGCAAGTAACCATGTCCAAACGTTCCGAAGCAGGTGCAATGTAGGCCACAATGATGTCCGCCAGGGCCGTCCGTAAACACATGTGCAATGTACACAGTAGTGTCACCCCCCCCCCATGGTAGTGTCCACTGAACGGCAGAGGTGGATGTCAACTGTATGTCTATACAGTACTTCCGCTGTGGTGGTACCATGGGTCTGTGTCACCCTACCAGCAAGGGAGCTATCACATGACTAGTGACACAGTGTGTCCCTGTGGGATGTGCACAGGACCTATGTCCCACAGCACGGTGTGTGTCCAGCCTGTGGATGTCACACAGACGCCCAGGCTGAGCAATGTGGCATGTGTGCACACATGCAGGAGTGCTCCTCCCACCCTGCCCACTGCAAACACCATGTAGGAGTACTACATGCATCAGTAATGCGGAGAACATGGCCCATGGCAGAGTAGATGACACCCCTGTGTTAGTGGTATGCAGGTGAGTACAGATGTGTTTCATGACTGTCATATGCATATGTAAACTGTCTGAGCCAGGTAGACATCACGGCATGACTATACTGAGAATTGTAAAGTTGTATCCATTGTGTAAGGTACACCACATATGTGTTATTGTAACACTGCCCGCATGTACATGTGTGTATGGCACAGGTACAAGGGCACCCAATGTATCAGCTAGACATACGGTCCAGAAATGCATGGCCCTGCACATGTGTACCCACGCCATAGTGGAATATGGCAACCACAGCACCATGTGGGGCATGTGTGTGTACAGCAACCATGTACAATGTGATATGTATGTATAGGGACAGTATCCATGTGATACACACTGCATGACTGTCACTATGCAATGGTGATGTGCATGCACTATGTGTGATGTAACTGATGCAATGATATCTACATGATATATCTGCCACACTGACACCTGTATGGCTGTTAGCAATATGAGTAGGATGAGCTAGAATGCTGCCAGGTATGTAGATGTGGTATATGTAGGCATGGACAATACTCTGTGACAGCATGTAGTGTATGTAAGCAAATAGTGAGCATGAGGGGCCACATGACTGAGGACTGTGCAATGTCACACATACCTGACTTGTTGTAATTAGCATGATATGCCTGCACCACTGTGTGACTTGTACAGGAGGCACATGGCGTAACATCCTGAGACATAGGGTATGATGTGATGCTGGATGTGTACATTGGCAATACCATAAAGTGGAATGGCGCTGAAGGGCAAAGAGTGGATAATGTCTGATTTGATACCCTCTGTACCACACTAACCACCCATGCAATGGTATGACAGGTGGCCAGCATGTGGATGTGGTGTGCTGTGGCGCACAGAAGCCCAACAAGGGTGCCAGTAAAGGCATGGAGGTTGTCAATGAGTGTCTGAAGCATGTATGTCAGGATGTGGCCCAGTGCCATACTGAATGGCCCAGTCATGGGTGTACAAATGCAGCCCCATACGTGCAATGCAGTACCACCCATGTGTAGTGTGATAGATGTGGTAGTGTGGTGGTCAGGGTACAGAACGTACATGAATGGGCTAGCAGTCAATGCAGTGTGCTGCTGCAGAGACATGTAACAGCCAGGTTGGCGGGATACAACAACTACGGAAATTGGAGGTGACATTGGGACTGTGTTCTCGGACATAACGTGTGCATGGCAGTACTATGTATGTGTCCACAGGGTTAATACAATGTCCAGCCATGGATTGGAACCCTGTAGTGAGTGAGAGTGTGTATTTTTGGTAGGTACCCCATTGGCAGGCACGATGCCAGCAGCATCTGTGTTGGCAATGCCTGCATGACTGTTGTATGCTGCATTGAATGTGGATGTAGTCAAACAGCAGAGACATACCACCACACTGCGTGAGGGCCCACACTGCAATGTATGGCAGTCATGTGTAGGTAGCTAGCTGTGGAGTATGTGATGCACCATGAGGACACACCATGACTGTCAAGTGACACACCACACACATGTGAACATAACTACCGCGCAACAGCCTGCACATGTGCCCATACAGCACGTGTGCATGGAACAGGAATACCACTGTGGCGTCTGTGAAAAGGCCAGAACCACCATGTCTCTGTGTGGAATAGCATGGTCCCTACCAGTGTGTAAATGTAGCAGAAGTGCACTGTGATCAGTGTCGGCATAGTCATGTAGACTGTCCATCGTATGGGGTGCCATGCCATCAACTACCTCTGTCAGTGTATGTCGGTAGTACCGGCTGTAGAGCGTATGTACCATGCATGCTGCGATGGTCGTGTGTCTAGGGTGTGGCTAGCAGGGCTGAGAAGCATGGATGTTCAGCAAACAGAGGGGGGATGTGTGTAGGCATAGCACACAGACACATGGAGGTTTGGTGCATGCCGAGGGTAGTGTTGGTATGGTATGTGTCGTATAATGTGTCACCCAGCTATGTATACTGCATGGCCAAGCATGTGTGGGTACATGGGAGTCCATACTAGGGAAGTGCGTGTTGCTGTCAATACATAGCAGTAGCAGCTGTCCTAGGTGCAATGTACAGTATGTCAACACGGCCAGCATATAACCTGTGGTGTACAGTGTATTCACCGGCGCGTGTCACAATGTGCGTAGCGGCCACGAACATGGGTATCTGAACATGGATTACCTATTATGCAATGTGTCTTGGGAATATACAGTATGTGTGTATATCACTGTGTGGTGTGGGAACCACCCACCTGTGTGTGTTGCAGTCCAGGCATGTGCCTGGGAGGTAAAAGAATT